>NC_138774.1:237919500-238494500 GCF_965119305.1 Pelophylax lessonae
ATGTTTTTGGTCCCCAAGTGCAAAACCTTACACTTCTCCACATTAAACCTCATTTGCCATGTCGTTGCCCACTCCGTAATTTTGTCCAGGTCATTCTGTAGGATATCTGCTTCATGCTGTGCAGTTATTGCCCTGGCCAATTTTGTGTCATCTGCAAAAACTGATAACGAACTACTGATCCCTTCCTCAATGCTGTTTATGAATAAATTGAACAAGGTTGGTCCCAGGACTGAGCCCTGGGGCACCCCACTTACTACCTCAGCCCAGTCTGAGTATGCGCTGTTTATTACTACCCTTTGGACACGGCCTTTTAGCCAATTCCGTATCCAAGAGCAAACCCTGCTGTCGATACCTGCAGACCTTATTTTATAAATTAAGCGCTTGTGGGGAACTGTATCAAACGCCTTAGCGAAATCCAAGTACACCACATCCACTGGTCTCCCCCTATCTAGCTCACAGCTCACTTCCTCGTAGAATGCTAAGAGATTGGTTTGACAAGATCGCCCATTTGTAAACCCGTGCTGGTTACTACTGATGATGTTGTTGTCTTTAGCATACTCTACGATATAGTCCCTTATCATCCCCTCCAAAAGTTTACATATTATTGATGTCAGACTGACAGGCCTATAATTTCCCGGGATATGCCTCTGGCCCTTTTTAAATATCGGAATCACAATAGCCTTCCACAAATCCCCTGGTACATCTCCTGTCCTAATACTGTCAGCAAAGATCAGGAACAGTGGTCTAGATATAACCATACTGAGTTCCTTGAGCACTCTCGGATGTACGCCATCCGGGCCTGGTGATTTGGTGAAGGGACCCTTTACTTTTGGTCATTTATTTATAAGAGCTTCATATAGAAGCTTAAACATGGCCCCTGTTTGTCAGAGAGCTGACAAATAATATCTTCCATATTAGATGTTCTACCCAACTGGGACACTTACTGATATCAAGGGATCCAGCACTCAACATTCCCACTTTCCTAGCAATAATCTGATAACCGTTGTCGCCTACCCACTCTAAAAAAAAAATAAAAAAAAAAAAAAAATAGAAAACGTGTCACCTTTGGAGTGATACTCCTCCGTTTTTATCTCCCTTGGGTGAAGGGAAACCTTTCCAATGGGTACACAGACAGCAGTAAAACCTTACAAAGGTTCTTACTCTCCCCCATTCTGTCCAAAATAAATTTCTTCCACTTGAAGATGAACTGTGTTAAGACTGGGCCTGCACTAAACTGTTGTATAATATATTGAACAGGTCCTCAGCAACCTGGTGATGGATGAAATTCTCCCTGATCTGAAGAACACCATCGGTCCCAGACTCCGAGGAAAACCTCAGGAGCGGCAGAGGACCTGGCTGCTGGTAAGTTAAGGAAAATGGAAAAATAGCACTGGAAACATAAGGTCATTATATTCTAAAGTACTGATGTTAATGTAGGTGATTTGGTTCATGGTCAGATGGCTTCTACACCGCAGAGGATCCCCATGACCTGTAGTGTAATGTAACAAAAATGTGGGTTGAAGCCCCACAACACTGCTAAAAGGTCCAGATACAACTTAATTCTAATAATGGAGACATTAGAAAGAGGTGCTAACACATATTGGGGGTCCAAAATTGCTTCCTTCATCGGGGCTTGAGATTGAAACCAATATAAATGAACTAGAAGTGAATGGGACCTTTAATTCTGCCAGTGTGGCACGCCAGCTGCTAACAAGACCTTTCCAAGCCCTGATATAGGGGAGCGGTTTTGGACTCCTGAAACCCATTGCATACCTTCGATTGTCCCCCTGACCGATATTAGAATAAAGTCCTATCCGGAGCCTTTCAGCCTTATTCATACTTGCCTAGAAAAAGCCACTCGCGCCACGGGGTTAAATAACTTGGGTTGGCCTGATCTATGGAATAAGCTGCTGCCTCAAAAACCCTTAGAGGTGAGTATCTGTAAATGAACAAGTATAAGCAGCGCTAGATCCTCCTACCTACTGTGAACATAACAATAAGTGCAAAAGTTGCTGTGCAAATATACTGTAATAATGGGAATTAATTATTTAATCAATTTAGCATCAGTGAAAATGCTTAAAAAGTATTAACATCCAATGAATAATAGAAAGTGCTGTGCTTGGTCAGGGCTATAAACACAATTGATACATAAATGGTAAACATGCGTGAACTGTAAAACATCTAAAGTGCAGTACAAAAAGTGCATATATGGTGCTTATATAAATAGTGAATAAGGGGCCTGGAACAGTGCAAAAACAATATGCAGTCCAAAGTGATAAGTCCCTTATGCAGATAACAACAGCCCAATGAAGGTGACTATGCGTGTTCGTGGACAGTAGTGGTGGCACCCTCCGATTCACCGCCAAACTGTGGTAAAATTTCAAACTTGATCTTAGCTGGCATATGTCAACTAAAGATCAATATAAGCTTAGGGGTCTCCTTGCGCTGAAAGGCTGGTGTCCCGATGGATGGATGCCTTTCCTGTCCGCATTTTCAGAGGGCGAAAAAATGAAGAGGGCTCCTCATGGTGTAGTAAGATTAAAATAATCCAATTTTATTAAAAATATATTAAAAGATCCAGCAGACACTGTATTATATATTATCTGGTACCCTTGCAAATTGTCCTTGATCTCCCTGTGTAGCAGTCCTGGGAGCCGCGCCGTGCCCGGAAGTAGGGTAAAGCGGCGTGCGTTTCGTCACTGGAATGACGTCATCGGAAGCTGTACTTGCGATTACCCGCAGAATACTCCGCAGCAGTCAATGCGAACAGGTACTGGCGGACAGCCCCATTAAAAGCAAGGGAAGCCTGACAAACGCTTGCAGCTATCTACGGCTGCTCTCAGGTAATTTCTGCATGATCGATTACATGCGAAGGGCCACGTATAGCTGTGGGAGTGGTCAAACTCCCATTGCATTCAGTGGGGCTTCCTGCCCACAGCTATTCACGAGGGCCCCCTCTGAGTCCCCCACAAGTAATTGCAGATGGCCCGATTTGCGAGTTTGAATAGGCTTTAGGGCAATGTTGTGGCTCTTTAATTTACATTTGGCTGCTGGTGAGTCTGGGTGAGGGGATCCTTTGGGGACCACTATGTATAAATATGGCTCAGTCAGACCTATAGCTTGGAAAGGTCCATTATTTCCATGGAGTAGGAGTAATTGCTATTGGACATATTTTTAAATATTTACTTAAACTTTGTAGGAACCTGTTAGATATGTGGATATTTGACACCCCCTTTGTTCTGTGTCTCAACATGGAGCAGGCTTCCTGTGTGAAAGTCAATGGAAGGAAACAGCAGGCGAATTATCGCGGTCCCTTGTGGCTGATGATAGCGGACAATGGACTGATTGCAGCCAGTTAACTTAAATACAGTTTAATATAGAATATGCTGCACTATTTTATTTTTTACATTCTTTAGTTCCTGATGGGACAAAGTACATGTAGTCCTAGGTGCCCTGTAACTAGCTGTAACATTGAATCGGGTACCTTCCCCTTAAAACACCAGCAAGAGAAATGCAGAGGTAGGTGAGAATGATGCATATCGCCCACTTCTGCATATCTCTTGCCGATCCTTGCCTCAGAGAAGTACTGGGAGCCAGAGACGGGGGGCTACCAAGAAAAACAGCAAGCTCCTTGCTAGCTATGGTGTCCGGCGGTCATGTGCCAAAGTGGGGGGGGGGGGGGGTATGACCTGTCCAACATCTCTGCTAGTGCTTCAGGACACCTAGGAAGATGGGACAAAGTACTACATGTACTTTGTTTCAGTGAAAACTTGCTCTCATAAATATTAATAATAAGCTTTTCATATGTAGATAAGAACAATGAATGAGAATTGGGTGGAGAGTAATTATCAGAAAAATTGCAGCACAATCCCCTAAAAATTGAATGCAAAAAGTAAACCAAGTCTAACAGGGAAAACCCTGTAGGCGAGAAAAAAAAAACAGGGATTTTATTGTGACATAAGAACATCAAATGAAAAAAAAATTTATAAAAAATTTAGTATAAATTTTATTAAAGACATAATGATAAAAACATCAAATGACAATGCAACATCTAAAAGGTGTATCATATAAAGTAACGCATCCTGTAATGTGATGGATCGATGCGTTTCACCCACACGTTGGGCTTCCTCAGGATCCGGATATGTAGCACACTTTTCCAGAAATAATATATACACTATAAACAAAAACACCACACCAAATCTCATCAGCCCAGCTGCGAAACCTATATATATATACTATAATATATATATATATATATATACTATAATATATATATATATATATATATATATATATATATATATATATATATATATATACACTATTATATATATATATATATATATATATATACACTATTATATATATATATATATATATATATATACACTATAATATATATATATATATATATATATATATATATATATACTATAATATATATATATATATATATATACTATAATATATATATATATATATATATATATATATATATATTATAATATATATTATATACTATAATATATATATATATATACTATAATATATATTATATACTATAATATATATATATATATATATATATATTATAATATATATATATATATATATATATATATATATATATATATATATATATATATATATATATATATATATACTATAATATATATATATATATATACTAGAGAGTACACACAATATATAGCCCGAGGAGGGGATCACACAAACCCCAGCATAATAATTTACCCAGACGGAAATAAATACCGTTAAATAATCAGTGCGAATAGCACAGAGCCAAACAAGCCTCTCACTGTTAAACACCACTTATACTTTTATATTGCCATATCCAACAGAAAAAGAAAATCCATATGCAGGGGAAAGTAACACCAACACCATGTATTCGGCCAGCTGACTGCTAACAGGAAGCGTGCTTGGTGTTACTTTTCCCTGCATATGGATTTTCTTTTTCTATTGCACCGGTATTTATTTCCGTCTGGGTAAATTATTATGCAGGGGTTTGTATGATTCCCTCCTCGGGTTATATTGTGTACTCTCTAGTATACTATCATAGTTATAGGGGGGGGGGAGTACTGCGATTCAAGGATACAAATACAAAAACCTTCAGTGTTTAGCTCCCCCCCCTGAGCCCGATCTCAATCCAGCAATGTGCATGAGACCCTTGGTTCTCCTAGGTCTCTCCTTCCTGATCGGCTGAGATGCAGGAGCCATTGGCTTCCACTGCTGTCAGTCACAGCCAGTGAGGTGGGAGCGGGGCTGAACCGCCTTCTCTGTGTCTTATGGACTCGGAAAGCCGGCTCAGGAGCGAGCAGGCACAAGGGCCGTACAGCAAGCAGCTTGGGGGTACTCGGCAAAGGGAAGGGACCCTGGGAAGAGGGGGATTGGGGCTGCTTTGTGCAAAACTACTGGACAGAACAGGTATGACATGCTTGTTAGTTTTTTTTTTAAATACAAATTTGTCCTTTATAATCACTTTAAATGCTGACCATACATGTGTCAGTGCAGTCATTCAATAAAAAAAAAAAATCTGTTGCAATATTCTTGCATAGTTACATAGTTACATAGTGAGGTTGAAAAAAGACATCCGTCCATCCAGTTCAACCTATGATGTGTGTGTGTGTTTGCTGTTAACCGTACATTGTATACCCCTGTATGTTGTGGTCTTTAAGGTGCCCATTTAATAGTTTTTTGAAACTATCAATGCTCCCTGCTGATACGACTGCTTGTGGAAGAGAATTCCACATCCTTACTGCTCTGACAGTAAAGATCCCTTTACGCAGTTTAAGGTTAAACCGCTTTTCTTCTAGTTTTAGTGAGTGGACACGTGTCTTATTGTATCTCCTCTCTCTGAATAGTTTGTTCCTTATGCTAGGGTCGCCAGTACAGTATTTGTACATTGATATCATATCCCCCTCAATCGTCTCTTCTCCAGAGAGAATAAGTTCAGTGCTTGTAGTCTTTCCTCATAGCTGATGTCCTCCATTCCCCTAATTATTTTTGTTGCCCTTCTCTAGACTCTTTCCAGTTTCAGCACATCCTTCCTGAGGACCGGTGCCCAGAATTTATAGATTGGTTTTCATTGTCGGCTCGATCGTTTTGGACTGGTTTTGAAGAAACCACATTTGAAGCAGTTGGATGGCTCTGGCTGAAGTGATCACTTTCAGTTTTTAATAACAGGAGGTGGTGGGGCAGAGAGTCCAGTTTACAGTGCAAAATTTATAGCCAATGGGTTCCTGTGAATGCGTTTGTAGTGGGGCCTGCCTAAGCAATTCATTCAGTTTATGTATTGTGGAATAGGTCCTTATCCTAAGTAAGCAGCACAATGACCTAGAGGTTAGCACTAATGTCTTGCAGCACTGGGGTCCATGGTTTTAAATCCCAACAAGGACAATATCTGCACAAACGTTTATTGCTCCCTTTGTTCTTGTGTGGGTTTTCCCTGGGTAAGACATGCTGGTAGGTTAATTGCTGTCTAAACTGTCTCTAATGTGTGTACATAAGATAATTCCTTGAGGGCAGGAACTGATGTGAATGTGCAGTATGTAAAGCACTGCATAAAAATGTTAGCTCTATATAAATGCTTGTCATTTTTTGCAATCCCCAGTCTACCTACCCTCTCAATTTTTAAGAAGTTTAATGCTGTACTGTTGAAATTTGTTTGGAATTATAGGCATCCTCGAGTTCCACATTGTGTATTGGTTACCATTATTGCTTTAGGGGGTTTGGCCCTGCCCTGTTAATGCAGGTATTATGTGGCAGCTCTGCTCTCACAGGTTGCCTATTGGTTGGGAAAGCATAGTGTACATAAGGCTCAGCTCCTGGACGTTTGTTCCTTCCAGGGTCCAAAACAGTTTCTATATGAACCCCTGAATGGAAAATATGACTGGAGCAAGGGCCACCAGCCCGGTCAATGTGATAACCACATACCTCTTTGGGGGTATGGAGACTTTGCCCGAATCGAGAAAAATACGTGATCGTCTGGGTGTCTGGTTCCTGGGCCGTATTGTGTCCAATGGTGACCTAAGTTCCTATTTCCAATTATGTTCTCAATGTTTTCTGTCTGGAGATTACCACTTACAATTTCTATAACCTGGTCATGCCATCCAGGCAGTTTCCTGATCACAGTCCAGTTTCCTGATCACAGTCCAGTTTCCTGATCACAGTCCAGTTTCCCGATCACAGTCCAGTTTCCCGATCACAGTCCAGTTTCCCGATCACAGTCCAGTTTCCCGATCACAGTCCAGTTTCCCGATCACAGTCCAGTTTCCCGATCACAGTCCAGTTTCCCGATCACAGTCCAGTTTCCCGATCACAGTCCAGTTTCCCGATCACAGTCCAGTTTCCCGATCACGTCCCAGTTTCCCGATCACGTCCCAGTTTCCCGATCACGTCCCAGTTTCCCGATCACGTCCCAGTTTCCCGATCACGTCCCAGTTTCCCGATCACGTCCCAGTTTCCCGATCACGTCCCAGTTTCCCGATCACGTCCCAGTTTCCCGATCACGTCCCAGTTTCCCGATCACGTCCCAGTTTCCCGATCACGTCCCAGTTTCCCGATCACGTCCCAGTTTCCCGATCACGTCCCAGTTTCCCGATCACGTCCCAGTTTCCCGATCACGTCCCAGTTTCCCGATCACGTTCCAGTTTCCCGATCACGTTCCAGTTTCCCGATCACGTCCCAGTTTCCCGATCACATCCCAGTTTCCCGATCACATCCCAGTTTCCCGATCACATCCCAGTTTCTATAAAACATTAACATAGTATTAACAGTATAGGAAAGGTATGGCAAGATGGGTGGTTGGTGGGTACAAGGGCTAAGCAACTTGGTACAGAAATCCTATGCATATTGGCTTTGTTAGATGGAGGATTTCTGGGGAGGAGAACCGCATGTGTGCAAGAGAGCTTCAAATAAAACTAGCATTATTCTTTAAGTGTACCTCACTCTTCACAGATTGGCTACATTTAAGGTGCATCTTCCACTAGTTGCCCTAAATGCCATCTGCCACAAGCTGCCTTGTTTCATATTTTTTGGACTTGCCCTGTTGTGATACAACTGTGGTGATTGTGTCACTATCAGTGCCATCTTATGAGCATTAGAGGGCCCCGGGCAATGCAGTGCACTGGGGCCCTGCCTACACAATCATCTACGAGAATAAAAATGCAAATTATCGATAATGCTATATTTATTGGTACAGCAGTGCCAGGCTAATGACAGCTTCCAAGTTTGGTGGCTGAGTCCGATGAACACACACATGGATGGGATTCAGACTCGACAGCAGCGCAGGGTCGACAGGCCCTTGCCACCTGCTATGTTCGGTGGCAGGATGCACACGGGAATTGGGACTAATGCTTGGCTGGGGCAGGGCAGGTTGGGCCCCCCGGCAACTGCCCAGCGTGCCCATTCGGTAAGATGGCCCTGGTCACTATCTTGTAGTAGACTGGTTGTCCTGTTTATGAATGCCTTCTGAGTCATTAGTCGTGTACTACTTGCACTGTAAGGCTCCTTTCACACGGGCTGTCCGATCAGGTCAACCTGTCAGTTTTTCAGGCGGACCTGATCGGACCATACATTTATTCCTATGAAGTGGGGGATGTGTCCGCTGCTATCTGATCATGTCCATTAAATCCAAAAGAATGGTGGACTTATTCCCCATCCGTCTATGGCAGATGGGATCAGATGAAAATGGAAAGACAGTCCGTTTTCATCCAATCTCCTTATAGAGGAGAGCGGGACTTTTGACAGGTCCGATTCTGCACAGGAGATGGACCTGTCATCTGCCTGTTTAGCGGGGATGAGCAGAGCGATCCCCACTGAGCAAGCGGAGTCCGTCAAACGGATCCAGACCCTTTGAAAGAAGCCTTACTTGTCTCTCTTTCTACTTAATTGGCCCGAAATGCGAGTCATCTGTGATCGGCTTTATTCTCTGACCGTTTATCCATCATGTCCTGTAAAAGATTGGGTTAGCGGACACTTGAGGCTTTTATTTTGACTTCCTGTGACTGCTCCCTTTTCTGTTATATCTGTGTGTTCTACACAAAGCAGCTCTTATCATATCTCTGCACAGGGCAGGGTGAGATAGCAGCAAAGAACTGCTTCAGGCTGTCTCCACTTTGAGGACTGGCCCTAATCTAAATCAAATTGGCATATAGAAGAATACTGAAGTCCTGTATGAACTGTGCTAAGAGTCAGCTCAAAAGAAAGGGTCAAGAAAGTCTGAACTTTAACATTAATAATTATACAATAATCAATGATCCTGATAAAAAAACGTTTTATTGTATGGCTTTTTTAGTATAGTAACTGGTGCCCTAGCTTCTCATCTGGTGCTCAAGGCTGCACACACTGCTTACTTGACACGAATATTTTGGATAATATTTGCTGGGACAATATTTTTATTATTAAAAGTTCTTTTGGCCCTACTTCTGCGGATCACAGGAGTGTACTTTATTTTGCACTCCTGTGACCTGTTTTTAGGGTTTAGCTTGCTGTCGGCTGACGTCACACTGAGCTGCTCTAGACTCTGGAAAGATCCCGACTTCAAGGCCAGGATCCACCCAGATGGCTGGACCTACATTTGGCCCAGCCTCTCAGCAAGCCGCTGAGAGCCTGAGCCTGGCGCCCCCCCCCTCTCCACAGCCTGGCGCCCCCCCCCTCTCCACAGCCTGGCGCCCCCCCCCTTTCCACAGCCTGGCGCCCCCCCCCTTTCCACAGCCTGGCGCCCCCCCCCTTTCCACAGCCTGGCGTCCCCCCCTTTCCACAGCCTGGCGTCCCCCCCTTTCCACAGCCTGGCGTCCCCCCCTTTCCACAGCCTGGCGCTCCCCCCCTTTCCACAGCCTGGCGCTCTCACCCCCTCCACAGCCTGGCTCTCCCACCCCCTTCCACAGCCCGGCTCTCCCACCCCCTTCCACAGCCCGGCTCTCCCACCCCCTTCCACAGTCCGGCTCTCCCACCCCCTTCCACAGCCCGGCTCTCCCACCCCCTTCCACAGCCCGGCTCTCCCACCCCCTTCCACAGCCCGGCTCTCCCACCCCCTTCCACAGCCCGGCTCTCCCACCCCCTTCCACAGCCCGGCTCTCCCACCCCCTTCCACAGCCCGGCTCTCCCACCCCCTTCCACAGCCCGGCTCTCCCACCCCCTTCCACAGCCCGGCTCTCCCACCCCCTTCCACAGCCCGGCTCTCCCACCCCCTTCCACAGCCCGGCTCTCCCACCCCCTTCCACAGCCCGGCGCTCCCACCCCCTTCCACAGCCCGGCGCTCCCACCCCCTTCCACAGCCCGGCGCTCCCATCCCCTCCACAGCCCCGGCGCTCCCATCCCCTCCACAGCCCCGATGCTCCCACCCCCTCCACAGCCCC
Organism: Pelophylax lessonae; assembly: GCF_965119305.1. NCBI lineage: Eukaryota > Metazoa > Chordata > Amphibia > Anura > Ranidae > Pelophylax > Pelophylax lessonae. The sequence continues at coordinate 237,929,877 of NC_138774.1, forward strand.
AGCACTCCAGTGAGCGCTGGAGGGGGGAGAGGAGAGAGACAGTAACTAAAGCCGGCCATATATGTGCCAACTCTAAGCTAGTTCAGCATGGACTGGCCCAGATTCGAACCATCTATTGGCAGGCTGCTTTTACTGAAGTAGATCCATCGACTGACTTCAGTACAAGCAGCCTGTCTGATTTTTTTTGCACATGATTATTGTGGACGGCTATTGCTACTAGCAGTAATCATGTTCTGCCAGCCGGGAAGACTTCCACAAGCAGAACACAATAGTGCTGCAGGAGGGATTTCCCCGTCAACACTGACACTGTAACTATGAATCAAGCAATTTTCTTTCCTTCCGCCTATAGTTGCAGGAAAATATATCACATCTATGGCTTACCTGCAGTCACTGGCTCTCTGCTCAGTGAAGACTGTGTACAGTCACTGGCTCTCTGCTCGGTGAAGACTGTGTACAGTCACTGGCTCTCTGCTCGGTGAAGAAGTGTGTACAGTCACTGGCTCTCTGCTCGGTGAAGACTGTGTACAGTCACTGGCTCTCTGCTCGGTGAAGACTGTGTACAGTCACTGGCTCTCTGCTCGGTGAAGACTGTGTACAGTCACTGGCTCTCTGCTCGGTGAAGACTGTGTACAGTCACTGGCTCTCTGCTCGGTGAAGACTGTGTACAGTCACTGGCTCTCTGCTCGGTGAAGACTGGGAAATGAGCAAGCAGCCGGGACAGAGGCAGCATTGGAACGATGCTGCATCCACCTAGGTAGAAATGTTTTTTGTTATTCCCGAACTTCTATTTTAAAGTATATCGAAGGCTTTTTTTTTTCCATTTTGGATAGCGTAGGGAAGGGTAAAACCCTCATCAGTTTTTATGCCATTTCAGTGTGCCATGGGATAGGTTCAAACACAACAAGAAGTGATAGGAAATTTCTCCAAATTGAAAAAAAATCCCATTGGAGGATTTCGCGTCTATTCCTGTTCTGTTGAAAACTCAACATTTTGCATTTCTTATCATTTTCTGGCCCAGGGACAGTGGTCACCAAGACAAATCAAGTAAATGTTCCCAACGGGAAAACGGAAAGCAATAAAAACCTGACAGAGGTCTTTACTGCCCACCAGTCTATACAAAACTTGACACGTTAATTTACTTTGGTACACTCTTGCACCAAATTCTGTATACAGTATTGGAAATTGGGTATCCCCAAACAAAAAAAAAAAATAAGCAAGAGGATTGGGAATTTTAGAAAAGCTGCAATTTTATGAATCCTCCTACTATACATTCACTGTACAATACAGTAGATGATAGATTTTTTTTTCCCTCTTTGAAGGCCTTTAATGAATGAGGTAGCCTCTTGTCTGATCCTCTGATGATGATAATCTAAAATATTCTGAAAATAAACTGTAAATATCTGTAAGCTTTTGTGAATGGCACCCATTTTTTCATCACCTTTTCCCTTCCGTTATTTATCCTCCTAAGATTTACTCCCTCTTTCCTCAGATTTCAGATACCGTGTACCGGATGGTGCATGAGCAGACCCGCATCTTCTTTGAGGGCCTTGAAAAGCGCTGCAATGACAAGAGAGCAGAGATGGAGAGTCAGATCCGAACAGACATGGACCAGATCATTACTTGCAAGGAACACGTGTCCAACAAAATCCGAGGTAATGACAAATCAGGCCTTGTCTCACAGCTTTCTCCTTGATTTTTCTTCTGTTGAGCCCTCCAAGGGCAGGTCCTATGGGAGAGTGTGAGAGAGTAAGGTAGGGATGTAACTACAATTTATGGGGCCACCATAGCAAAATATTGATGGGTCCCCCGGTATTGGCAGCTGAGTCAGTAGTGTAATTGATTTAACATACAGTATGCCTAAATGCAGGAAGAGAGAGGGTGTACCCCCTGGGACTGCCCATAGGCGTAGCCAGAACTTTTTTCGGTCTAGTCTCCTATTCCTGTAGGGGGCAGCATAACCCTACTGATATGGATCAGAGACTGCGTCTGTCAATGAACTTAACCACTTACCGACTGCCCGCCGCAGTTTTACATGGATCCTTTGATGTATTTTTAAAACGGCGGGCTATCGGCTTTCAGATAAGGGTGGTCCCAGCGGCGGATTCGCCGCGGGATCACCCTTACGGTGTGGCGGAAGAGGTGACACCCCCCCCCCCCGCTGCATCCTAGCCGTTTTCCTCGCTTACCGGACCCCCTGGCAGCTGGGAGAACAATCCGGTCCCGGATCCTCTGAGACAGGAAGTCGAGTGATGGCAAGATGGCCCCCCACTCAACTCTATGGCCTTGGAGGACCAGAGCGATGTCAAACATCTTTGCCTAGCAACCGGTTTAAAAGGCGATTTTTTTCTTTCTTTTTTAGTGTAGTTGTGAGGTCGGAGGTCTTTTTGACCCCAGATCTCACAATAAAGAGGATCTGTCGTGCCTATTTCTATTACAAGGGATGTTTACATTCCTTGTGATAGGAATAAAAATTATCAAAATTATCAAAATTTTTTTAAAAACTGTGTAAAAATATTAAATAAAATAAATAGGAAAAAAAAAATGAAAGCGCCCTGTCCCGGTTAGCTCGCGCGCAGAAGGGAACGCATACGCAAGTCCCTCCCACATATGTAAACGGTGTTCAAACCACACATGTGAGGTATCGCCGCGATCATTCGAGCGAGAGCAATCATTTGAGCCCTAGACCATCTCTAAGCTGGTAACCTGTAGAAATTTTTAAAGTGTCGCCTATGGGGAATTTTAAGTACCAATGTTTGTCGCCATTCCGCGAGCGTGCGCAATTTTCAAGCATGACATGTTGGGTATCTATTTACTCGGCGTAAGATTATCTTTCACATTTTGGAAAAAAATTGGGCTAACTTTACTGTTTTCTTATTTTTTTATTCAAAAAAGTGAATTTTTTTCCAAAAAAAAGTTGCTTTTGGAAGACCGCTGTGCAAATGCGGTGTGATAAGAAATATTGCAACGATCTCCATTTTATTCTCTAGGGTCTCTGCTAAAAATATATATATAATGTTTGGGGGTTTTAAGTAGTTTTCTAGCAAAAAAAAAAAAAACGGATTTTAGCTTGTAAACACCAAGTGTCAAAAATAGGCCTGGTCCTTAAAGTGGTTAAGAGAAAAGGATTTTAGGGTAAGTCAAAAATCAAAATTCTGTTTTTTAGCATCAACTGATATTATTTTACCACCCCAGTCGGCAAGTGCTGAACATTGTGGTTTAATATTTAGTTAAAAAAAAATTAAAAATGCTATTATTTTAATTGTATATTATTAAATATTTAAAATAGTAGGGATGCACCGAATATTCGGCGGCCGAACATTATTCGGCCGAAAATAGAGAAAATGGCACTTTCGGTGTTCGGCCGAATAAATCAAAAGGCCGAATAATTTTGAGCCGAACAATGTCTCACCTTCCTCATTGCGGCTCGCGGTCCTCTATTATGATCTATGTAAAAAATGTCCTCTGCAGTAAGTAACCCTCTGATAATGTATGCAATGATCCTCTGTAGCTTCCGCCCTGACCGCTCACCTTCCTCATTGCGGCTCCCTTCTCACACGCCGTCGGTGTCCTGTCCGGCCGCGAGTAGGGGGTGTGACGTCACGCGCGCGTCCCGCCCCCTGCTCCTGACTGGCGGCTCCTTCACACTAGGTCCACGCCCCGCCCCCCTGTTCGCATCTTTTGGCTCTGGCTGCAGTTGAGGTATGTGATGTGGAACTGAGCACATTTGGGGGAGAAGAATACGGTAGCTGGCAGCTGCACAAGCATTAGTGTGCAGACTGCCATATGTTGTTGCCACTTGCCATGCTAATTATATTAGAGTGCCCTATAAAGTGCCCCTTGACATAAAATGTGGCCATCAGCGTGCCCCTTATTTTATGCTAAGGGACATGCTGATGAGCATATTTTATGTTAAGGGGCACTCTGATGGGCATAGTTCATTTTAAGGGGTACGCTAATGGGCATATTTTATGTTAAGAGCAATGCTGATTTAAATGTTTTGTTTTGCCCATCAGAGTGCCCCCTAACATAAAATGTGCCCATCAGCGTGCCCCCTAACATAAAATGTGCCCATCAGCGTGCCCCCTAACATAAAATGTGCCCATCAGCGTGCCCCCTGACATAAAATGTGCCCATCAGAGTGCCCTCTAACATAAAATGTGCCCATCAGCGTGCCCCTTATTTTATGCTAAGGGACATGCTGATGAGCATATTTTATGTTAAGGGGCACTCTGATGGGCATATTTTATGTTAAAAAATGCGAAACACCGCGTTCGGTATTTGGCTTCGGCCAAGAATTTCATTTCGGTGCATCCCTATAAAATAGTCATGTTTTTATGCTGCATACTTAGTACACCGTATTGTCATCTTTTCAAACTCATTCGGTAAGGCCTTGCAGAGAGCCTCAGCGACCAGCAATTGTGATCAATAAAATAATCATTCTGATTGGTTGGGATTGGTACCATACTGAAGAAATGTGCTTATTTTCTTTTGTGCTGATATTTATATTGTCCTATTCTTGATTTCCCAGCTGCCGTGCTGCCAAAAGCTGAGTTGTGTGTGAGGAACCACGTCCAGACTCACATCCCATCCATCCTGGAAGCCCTGATGGTTCCAACCAGTCAAGGCTTTTCCGAGGTTCGGGAACTGATCTTCACAGAGGCCACAGACATGAACAAGAACCTAGTGAATGAGGGAGGACGGGACAAGCTGGGAGAGGTCAGTGTGACAAGGAGAACGGACACTCATATTTTACATACAGTAGTAGTTGCAATTTTGTAAGTTGGTGTGAGAATTGAAAAAATTGGCCTTAATAACGCTTGTTTGTGTCTAGGCCACGAGGCCTGGCTCTTGTCCAGATGCTTTAGGGTATCCGCCAGTATTCATTTAACTCCTTCCCGCTCCCCTCCCTCAACATCATGGCCCAGGCCATGAATGCCTTTAACCCTTTCACTGCCAGAGATGTTTTGTGTTTTTTTGCACACGTTTAAAACATTTTAGCCCTGAAGATTGCATAAATCCCCAAAATATTATATATTTTCTGAACGCAGACATAGAGAATAAAATAATGGTAGTTCCAAATTTCTCTTGCTACCAAATATTAGCGCAGAAAGGTGTAGAAAACGTAAAATTTCAGTAAAAAAATACACTTTTTACATTTTTTTTTTTTTTTTAAACTTTAGGGCACACAAACACAATAAATTACCAAATAAAAAAATAGATTAAAGATGAGGTTGCACTCAGTGAATACCCAACATGTCATTACATGTGCCTATGAAATAGGGGAAGCCCCCTACAGGTCACCGGTTTAGAGTTACCCAGATGCATCGCAATTGATGTTTTCTTGTGTAGGCGCCCCATTCATGTTTGTACATTGGGGTGGAGGCCTTAAACTTTTTTTTTTTTTTGAGGGGGTGGGGGGTTTATTAACCAATTTTTTTTTTTACTTTTTTCATCACATAGGGGACAAAAAGTCTGTGATAGTTTTTGTTGACAGGTTCTCTTTAACCCCTTGTGACTCTGTGTTCTTCAGTGAATTTATTGCAGTGCAGATGGGGAAGGAGATGGGGGGGGGGGGGGCAGGGCAGCCATTACCGGAGGTGTTTGGAAGCCCAGCCACTGGAGGATCGCTTCCATCTTCAATTTTTTTTTCTTTTTTAAATTTTCTCAGTTTAAACATTTGATATTTTTTCTATGTGATGAATAAAATATGGGTTTATGAGATTTGCAAATAACTGCATTACATTTTTATGCAGATTTTACAGTGTCCCACATTTTTTTTCGAATTGGGGTTGTACAAAGCACCTCCTAGGTGCCCACACCATATATTTGCAGTTTTGTTTCTAGAGACAGGCAGGGAGTGATTCAATAAAGCTTTGCAACACTTTTCTTGCAGTATGGTCCTTTAAAATGTCCTGCACCCCTAATTCATGAAAGCTTTGCTACAGTTTCAGTAAGAGTTTTGACACATGCAACAGATTCAGGTTGTTCCTTTTTGCACCACATAATTACCACCAGTTAGCAGATTAGGAACCTACCAGTAATTAAAGTGGTTGTTACCCTAAAAAAAAAAAAAATGGATCCCGTTGCTTTAAAGCATGGGTGTCCAACCTTTTGGCTTCTCTGGGCCACATTGAGTGTAGAGAAATGTTCTCGGGCCGCATATAAAATATATACTATTAGTTAAGTTATATAAGTAATAAAACGCTACCACGCCCCCTTCCCGTGCTGCCGCCCCCCCCCCCCCCAGCACTAATTTAACACAACTAGTAGATGATCCCCTCCGAGCCCGAGGCTCCCTCTGTGGCCGTCCCCCCGACTCGACTTTCTTGCTCCCCAGCAAAAAAATAAATAAATTGTCAGGGGGCAGTGGGCCGCATTGCCTGCGGTTCTGGGCCGCAGGTTGGGCATGCCTGCTTTAAAGCATGAATAACAGCACAGTGCTTGTGCTTTGTAATTTGGCCCTTTCCATCCCCTAAATCACCTGGCTGATCCTGCCTGGTGCTGTCCTCCCCTCTGTAAACTGACCATGGTTTATCATGGCTGCTGAGCCCTGACACCGTGGTCAGTTTACATGCCTCCAACATCCGCAGCTCTCCTCTCCCCCTCCCTCCCTCTCTGCCTGTCAGTTTTTGTCAGTGCCCACTCCTCCCCTCCTGCTGCTAAAATTACTTTTCAATTTTCATACAATCCTCTGTTTGATCATGATTGAAGCTCAGTGTCTGTACTTTAAAAAAAAAAAAAATAGTGCTTTTTTAATCTTATTTTAGAGCGGCGCTCACGTGACCGCCCGCCTCTCACCGCCTGACGGGGGGATTCTCGGACCCTCCAGCTGTAGCTGTCAGATCGAGAGAGGAGAGAGGCGGGCAGTCACGTGCACGTCAAGAGGCGCTCTGAAATAAGGTATAAAACAACATTTTTTTCTATAAAGCACATACACAGGGCACCTAACATTATCGAACACTAGGGGTTTCTATGAAGAGAACACGGTGGCTTAACAACTACTTTAAGCCCAGTTTTGAATCAGTGTACAGAAAGAGACAGCAGTGTTCAGTGTGGGCCGTGTATGTGCTGGGAAGCTGTCTTGAATTGCTTATTATTTGGCCAATGACAGAAAAATCCTGGCTGGCAGCTGAATGGAGCCAAGACACTACCAACTGTGCAGCCGACAACATCACATCAACCAGTGGGTTGCCAGCTGCACAGCTTGTAATGTCTTGGCAAACAATGACACTGTGCAGCTGACCATGGATGATGTGCAGCTCAAAGGCTGCACGGAGGATGGAGTGTCCAGTATGGATACCTGTGTGATAGGTACATGTATTTGTCATGGGCACTGATTGTCGAGCGGAGGCACAAAATAATTCTAAAGCACATCCAGGGAAATGTTTTATAAATGAATAAGGTCTAATATATGATCCAGTGTAATATTCTTTATCCTCCAGCACATGGAGAAGATCTCACAGCTGGGCTATCACCCAGTAAAAATGCAGCAGTGCTATGAAAAGATGGATCATCTGAATCTGGAAGGACTGCAGCAAAGATTTGACGTGGGAAGTCCGTCTGTATTCAAGCAGAGGGCACAGATCCTCATGAGGGAGGTGAGGAATGGAAATGTTTTTATTAACCGTTCAGCTACATAATGGGAACCACAAGCCGCAACTCTTCAAATTGCTGGTTGTTGGTTCAGAAGTATAATGGGACAATAGCTCCTCCTAGTGGCTCTTTTGTGCTCAACAAGCCCTTTTTTGTCGGGTGTGAAAAGAATTTAGCCCCAGTTAAGAAAATGCAACCCTTAATTGGAGGATGGATCTGATACTGATTGATTAAAGTTCAACAGAGGGTATTTTATATTACAGGGATTTATATAGAGCCTAAAATGTATGCAGCATTTTACTGTAGATTCAGTTCCTGCTCATAGGGAACCTACAATCTAAATTCCCTTTCTCGCATACATACATACTAGGGCCAGATTAAACCAGGACTGTACAATCCTGTAGTAATACTCTCATGTACAATTTTTGTTTTTAGTGACTTCATTAGTTTTCTTTTTTAGGTTTGTTTTTTTCCCCCTTTATTTTCACATAGTGTCCCTTCTAGCAAAACACTTCCTGTCCTAGGGTGACAACACTCACTCAACATGCTTTATAGAGAGGCAGCATTGGCACACAGTGACAAAGCTACAAAATACTCCCCCTCATCTGCTTACATTGGGGAGATTCTGTAGTCCAGAGTTGGCTGGGAGTAATGTAATTGATTACAATGTAACAAAAAGGACAGGTATTTTTTAACTGACAAGATTTTTGGCAGGATCAACAGGTGGTATTATTTTTATTTTTTGGTATGCATAGAACAGATAAAGCAAAATTCTTTCAGTGATTTATTTATTATTATTATTAATATTATTTTTTTTGCAAATGAGCCTGCAGAGCATTGCAACAGTGCTCGGTGAATGGCGGGTTCAGTGCCAGGTTGCTGCAGACTGTTCCTCCAGCTCCCTGTATGTACCAAGGTTTGGGCTTTCATTTGAGAGATGGAGTGTGAATCAAGTTTTCAATGGAATTCCGCACTCGTTTTCCATTGACAACAAGTTTGTCTGCTATGGGGGCAGACGGGTTCATTTCTTTACAGATCTCTGATGGAGCTTGGCACATGTTATACCCTAAGGCTCGGGTCACACTATTGCGATGCGGGAAGGCTGCGAATTCGCAGCCTTTTCCCGCATCGCACACGCACCCCCGGCAGTTCACACTGCCATATGCGATACGCTGGGGGTGTCAATGTAATCTTAACGACACCCCCAGTTTGATCGCATATCGCAGTGCGATCGTGCAGTTCGCACAGGATGGGATCGCACAAGTGTGAACCGCTGTGCGATCCGATCCTGATGCGGCTGCAAAAATGCCTCCTGTGCGTGTTTGCACCGGGTGCGATGCGAATTTAGCCATACAAACTGTATGGCTAAACTCGCACCGCACAGCTGATCGCATGTAATGTCGGAGCAGTGCGCTCCGACATTACATGCGAACCCGGCACTTGCATGAGTGTGAACCGGGTCTAAATGTGGACGTAATACGGTTTTAAAGGTAGACTTCGCTTTTAACAGAACAAAAGGGACCAAATGAGAAAAGTTGATTGTTTGGGTTTGCATACGCTTATGGAGGAAGTGCAGAGCGAGTATGCACATTGCGTTAAAAAAAAAATATATATATATATGTGTATATATATATATATATATATATATATATATATATATATATATATATATATATATATATAGATAGATAGAAAATAATGGGGGGAATTTAAAAGTGTTGTGCAAGTACAGCGCACACAACGGAAAACAAAAACTGGAGCGGTTTGCTCCAATCTCTCTGCTGTCCCCGGCTCGGAGAGGAGAGTATTAACCCTTCAGGCTCTGCTCGTGAAGTGTGATCCCTGCATGGGCAGAGAGAGTGATATGTGCGGTCTGCTGACAGTTTGCTTCCCCTAAAACATGGCAAAACATGGCAGGAATCTGCAGGCAGTTTTCTATGTGGAAAACTGACATATTCCCTCTGTTAATCAGGTGCAGACCTGCACTCGTTTGTTTCACTCTGAAAAAGAAATTGGTGCTGGTGGCACAGATAAACCTATCTGTCCTGTTAATGTGGCAATCGCTACTTCTGACCATTTGACCATTGTAATTGCGCAGAAAGCCTAAATAATGCCCCCGAAATTAGTGAAATTTGTGAAAACTGTAGAAGACAGAATCTGAGCTTCTACCTTTCATTTTCAAAGCCTAACTGAAGGAGCAAATTGGTTGCCTTGCACAGGGGTTTCAGATTTGGTCTTCTGACATTTTTTGAAAAAAGGAGCGTGCATGCTCAGTTGGAGTTTCACGCATGCTCTGAAACGCGTTGTGGTTCTCCTCTGCCCTTCTGGTGACGTTAAGACGCTGCGCCCCAAGCTGGTCCACCACGAGCCGTACCCGGAAGACGCAGGCAAGCCGGAAATTTTCCGTCTCCCACAATCATCTCGGCTATCATATTTCTGGGCCAAAGGTGCACATTTGCAGGACGTCTGCCACCGGGCTTGCAGCCCTAGATGAGTGAGCCCTTGTTGATCAGCAATCATGTGAGTTTTCAATTGTCTGCCTGTCTGATCGTCTAATAAAATACTGCACTTAGAGGTGCTTTTCTTTTTCTTTGCATTTCATTTAAAAGAGTTGGCTTCACTCTTCAGAAGAGCTGTCCCTGTCCTTGGTGCATGTTGCTGATCAGACTTTTACATTTACAGGTGTACTCACCTTAGTGATGGATTTTATTTAATGGACTGTGCTCTACTTGTCCTGTTGACACTATACCTTGTGCGCTAAAATTAGCCCTTCAAGAGGGTTAAGGCAGTGCTGTAAAATAATGGTGGCCACACAGAATATTGACACTTTGGACCCAATTTGGACATTGTCACTTAGGGGGTGTACTCACTTTTGTTGCCACCAGCTCTGTGATGTCGTCATGAAGGGGTGGAAGAGGACTCCAGTGGCAACCTGTGAAGCTCTGGTGAACTCCAATGCCAAGAGGGTTAAGGCAGTGCTGGAAAATTATGATGGCAACACACAATATTGACACTTTGAGCCCAATTTGGACATTTTCACTTAGGGGTGTACTCACTTTTGTTGCCAGAGGTTTAGAAATGAATGGCTGTGTGTTAAGTTATTTTGAGGGGCAGTAAATTTACACTGTTATACAAGCTGTACACTCACTACTTTACATTGTAGCAAAGTGTCATTTCTTCAGTGTTGTCACATGAAAAGATATAATAAAATATTTACAAAAATGTGAGGGGTGTACTCACTTTTGTGAGATACTGTATATTAGCAAGGTTCACTGCATTTTATAATTGTCGCCATGTTGATTGTCTGCCCTTTGGATGTTAAATTAAATAGGTAGAGTGCCTTGCATTCTCAACTAAGGAGCAAATAATTTGTCTTTGCAGCTGACAGACAATGCAGTGTATACACTTGAACAGCTCATCCACCAGGAACTGAACAAGTCAGAAGGGGCAGAGAACCTGTGCAGAGACATCCAGCGTATTTTGGAGCGTGTTCTCAAGGTGAGACAAGATCTGAAGCTTAGGCCGCACGTAGGAAAGATGTTGGGACAACAATGAGTGGTTAATGCGGCTTTGTCACTAGATTAAAAGATTGAAGTGCTCCCTGGAAAGAAAGCAGTTAATACCTGTCCCATCAATCTTCAATGTCTTGAATACAGCTTGTCCACGAATCTAGAAGATGTCTGATCTTACCGAGCCTTGCTGTGCTTCTGTCCAGTGTCTGGTAGTGACATAGGGGCTGTTGGAGGAACCCCAGAGTGCAGCAGAAGACATATTTAGAAGGGTGTGGGATGCAGAAAGTTCTTCGGCAATCTTTAGCTCTTCAAGAAAGCAAAAAAAGAACTGCTTTCTTTAGAGGGGGCACAGATTAAAAGCTTTTAAATCTTGAGAATTGTTTTTAGATATGTTGAATATTCCTGAAATTAGGCAAAACTGCTTTTCTCTTACGTCCTCCGACAGTCACCGCCTCCTCTAAGACATCACTGTTGGGTATTTACTTCCGCTCCGCAGGAGTAGCTAGGCATAAAGACTTAGTCAAAAGAACAAAGGAATTTGCATATACACACCCATGGGGGCTGTCCCATCTGGTCAATACCCCCCTGCAGTGACCACTCCCAACTCAGTTTGGTAGCATAGCAGTAGGTAGTAAGAACCCCAAAAGAGGGGCGGGGGCGGCGACTGTCGGAGGACTCAGCGAAAGGAATTTTACAGGTAAGATTTTACAAAAATTCAGTTTTTCTTCCCAGCTAGACCAAAACTCAGAGCACAAAACCCGAAAAATCGAACAATGATCCATGACCGAGATCCTAACATTAACTCCAAGAAATGATTGGTGTGCAAGTGATGCTAAAACCATTCCTATTGTTATTAGCGAGCGCTGCATGACCAGTTTAGAGGTTATGTACATGGCCTAATTTTGACCTAGGCTGCTTTTCCTATACAAGTAAATGCAAAAGCAACGCTTTTTACTCACCCTTTGGAACCTGAGAGTTCTGAACACAGAAGTGCTCAGAACTGAGACCTTCTGGGTTCACTCACTGCAGCGGAGATGGGGGAAGCAAAAATGATCTGATCTTCCACCAAAAACGTTTATGGATCTCAAGGGAAAACTGGTGAGCCAAGGACACATTAGATGGGGGGGGGGGGGCGGGCGCTTTCACTATGATCACGTCCTGAAAGCTGACAGCCTGCTGAGCAAATGTAAATGAACTCCTGGCTGCTTTTGCAGCTGAGAGCTTGTTTACATCTCAACACTGCCCCAAAAAATTAGTTTTGCCAGTGGCAATAAAAGGGTACTGCATACCATATCATCACTAAAGGACAACTATGACCAAAGCTCTTTTGGCCATACTTCTCCTGTGGATCACTTGAGTGCACAAAGTTCTGCACTCATGGGAGTTGATCCAGGCTCTGGAGGAATCCTAACTTTAATGTCGGGACCCACCCAGATCCTTGGACCGGGAGCTAGCTCATCTTCTCAGTAAGCCACTGAGCCAGCCACTACTGCCCCTGAACAGCCCAGTGCCCTGGTGGGCGCTAGAGGGGCAGATCAGAGAGCTGGTGACTGACAGTTACTGGCTCTCTCTGCTCACTGAAGCCCAAGAACTGAGCGATCAGCGATCCTCGAATGCTCAGTTCTCGGTCTTGGGGCCAGCAGGGTACCAATGCTATGATGTTTTGGGGGGTGTAGGGCTTGTTTTAGTAAAATGTGTATGCTGGCGATGTATTCCTGAACCCCGGCTATATGTCATCTCTTGCAGAAATATGACTATGACAGTAGCAGTGTCCGCAAGAAGTTCTTTCAAGAGGCATTACTGCAAATCATTATTCCTTTCCTCCTGAAGAAGCTGGCACCTACTTGCAAATCGGTAAGTGTACAAGTCGGGGAACAAGCATCTATCTCTTTTCAAAATGAAAAAAGAAATCATGCAGTACATCTTTTCCCATGTTTTACCCCTTTAAAAACACTGCCAGCACAGAAAAATGCCTGTTTATCTGCCAGAAATTCAATGGGCTTCCCTACTTCCTGTAGTGAGCTGACAATACTGCTTCTGCTGCACTAAAATTCTAAGCACTGTTGTCAGGCCCGCTGGACTATAAAACACCTCTCTACTCATCGCGGAAACTGGGAGGTGTTCTGTAGTCCTATAGGGAAGTACTCTGGCTGCTCACTGGATTTCTGGCAGAATCAACACATTTTTTTCTGTACTTACAGCGCTTTTAAAGGGATAACATGGAGAAATGTTTTGCAGAGGAGTACTGCTGCATTTTTTTTTTGCCCAGAAATACACTTTAAATCTTCATTATAAGATGATACTGATGGTGAAATAACATTTTGGACCTCATCCATCAAAGGGTCTTGGGGGGTGGGAGGTAGGACCTTGGCACTTGTAATAGCCAGCTCATAGATTATTCTGGGGAGAACGTGACTGGATGTAATAGGTAACAAGAATTGCGGTTTCTGTGGTGACTAGCGTATGTGATTGGAAATCGCCGGATCACATTGTATGTTTTTTAGTTCTCTGTTCTTACATTGGGTCTTGGCATCTACAGGAGTTACCTCGATACCAGGAACTTATATTTGAGGAGCTGTCGAGGTTTGTCCTAGTGGAGAACACATATGAAGAGGTGGTGCTGCAGACTGTGATGAGGGACATTGTGCAAGGTAAGAAGAAAGTGGTGTGGCTGTTGGGTGAACAAACCTCATTATTATTTTTGTAATGGAGTGACATCATCTGCAGAGGCTCTGTACAAAGTTACAATACATCAATTGACACCGAGGGGAATTTATCACAACTGGAGCACAGCTGCTCCAGATTCAATCTTCCATTTTTAAGGCTCAATCCTGGGACCGATTTTGTTCAATTTATTCATAAATAGCATTGAGGACGGGGTCAGTAGCTCAATCTCCGTTTTTGCAGATGACACTAAATTGGGCAGGGCAATAACTTCACATTAAGATATAGATATCTTACAGAATGACCTGAACAAAATAACAGAGTGGGCAACTACATAGCAAATGAGTTTTAATGTGGAGAAGTGTAAGGTATTGCACTTGGGGACTAAAAACATAAAAGCACAATACACTCTAGAGGGAGAACCAAAAATGGAGAAGGATCCGGGAGTCTAAGTAGAAGATAGACTTGGCAATAGCATGCAATGTCAAGCTGCAGCTGCCAAATCCGGCAGGATATTAGCATGCATAAGGTATATTCCAGAGATAAAACTATAATCCTACCACTTTATAAAACTCTGTTCCGACCATATCTGGAGTATTCTGTCCAGTTCTGGTCACCAGTCCTCAGGAGGGATGAGCTGAAGAGAGTCCAGAGAAGGGCAACTAAACTAATTAGGGAATTGGAGGACCTTAATTATGAAGAGCGTTTAGAAGCGCTTGATTTATTCTCCCTAGAGAAGACACCTGAGAGGGGACATGATAGCGATTTACAAATACCTCAACAGTGATCTCAGCATAGAAAAAAAAAAACGATTCAGTCACAAGGATTGCATGAGGACACGAGGCCATACAATGCGATTAGAGAAGAAGCGTTTTAACCTCAGGCTACGCAGGGGGTGCTTTACAGTAAGGGCTACAAGACTGTGAAACTCTCTACCACAAATGGTAGTCACTGCGGGGAGTATGGCTACGTTTAACAGACTCTTGGGTGTACATCTCAAGGATCAAAACATTCAGAGGTATGAGAAATGATTAAGGCCACACACAGAGAGAAGAGAAGCAATGATGGATCAGTGACTGAAAAGAGCTCAGCGGGGGGAAATCGCTGTACTTACTTTGCATAGTGAGTACTGCGGTCAGACTGGAGGTGACATACTATGACTATAGTTGATTAGCCAATATGCTTAGTGAAGGGAATGTCTTGATAGCATCTAGGAATCAGAAGATGTATGTGGAGGGGCCAGGTCTTTTAGGTTAGAGCTAGAAGACTAAACCTAATTCTCTCAGTAATCAGCAACCCGTGGAGGTACTGAAAGAGAGCAGCAGGATTGGAAGATTTGAGAAAAGAGGTGAATGAAGCAAACAGCAGAGTTAAAGCGTATCTAAACCCAAAAGCAAAATGCATTAGATGTGATGGCTGCATTTGTTTTCTTCAGCCTTTGGTACTGGCAGGATCATCAGGTGAAAGCACTCTTCCTTCCCTAGGGTGACAACCATCTTACTTTACTGTGTCTATGAAAGAGTAATGTTGTCATCCTATGAGAGGACTAATGAATTCCACCATCTCTCCAACACATGGGGGGGGGGGGGGGGTTTCTGTCCTCAGAGAGAGGTGGGAATAATGCTAACTGTTGGGAATAATGCTAACTGTTGAGAGTACAGCACAGGTAGCTAGCTTATCATCCCAAAATATTATTGCAGGATCAACATGTATTTTGGCACTTATCGAACAGTAAACAAAATATTTTCAATGGTACCAAACCAAAATATAGCCAATAAAGGTCCATTCACACTAGCGCGACTTGTCAGACGACTTGGTCGCCTGACAAGTCGCGGTTGGTCGCCTGCCATAGATTAGCACAGGACCCGTTCTAATAGGAGCGACACAAGTCGCTCCGACTTAGAAAAAGGGTCCTGTACTACTTTGGGGCGACCTGGAGGCGACTTACATTGACTTCAATTATATGAAGTCCCTGCAAGTCTCGCCGAGGTCATGCACCGCGACTTCACAGGTCGCCCCAGCAGGTCGTGTCGCTCCAGTGTGAATGGGCGCTAAGAGACATTCTCTCTTGTTAGCGTTTAACGCGCGCTTTAAAGCTGGGTACTCACTGCAGTTTTTTTTTTTTTCCTTTCTTCATGCAACCCAGCGCTGACAACTTTGGTTTGGAGCCGCTGTACTAACCATGCGAGGGTTGTCCAGCGATCCCCCCCGAGCTATTGTGTTCTGACAGGGGGAAGAGAAGAGTGTTCTAATAGTTGAACTGCAACAGGATAAGGGTGTGCACTGGCAGTTTAGTTGTATCAGGCATGACAAAGGGGCAGATGTAAAATAGAGATGGCATAAAGGTGGGTAATAAGTGAGTCAGGTCGGCTTCTCCATCAACTTCAGAATAATTCCTCAAAAGTTTGAGTATAAATGGTAACTGTATAATGATTCTATCCTTCTCTTTTCTAGCTGTAAAAGATGCCGCCACGCAGCGAAAACATAACTTGTTCCGGGACAGTATGGTATTGCACAACAGTGATCCTAACCTTCACCTCCTGGAAGATGAGCCCCCCATTAATTGGACTGAAAAGTATTCCAACAATACTGATTCCTCTGGAGGTCGGCATGGTAGACAACGCCAAGTGGTATCCCTTATTCAGGATGATGATGCGCCTGATTACCTGGAATCCTGCCAGGAGGCCCCAGTTAATGAAAATATCCCTGAAGAGCCAGAGTCAAGCGATGTTGGCACAATCCGAAGCATGCTTGTCAAAGAGTTTGATGTTGAGGTTCCAAGCAAAGAACAGATCCCACAACATGATGACATCGCTCAGGCCCCCCAACAGGAACAGGTGACACAAGTCACTCAGTCGCACACACAGCAGATGAGGCCCAATGATCTCCAGGCCCCGGAAGAAGAGAACACATCATTTGGTAGACATCCTGAAGATGATGTGGATCACAGTCATGTAGTGCAGACAGTGGCACCTTCCACCACAGATATGGATCACAGTCATGTAGCGCAGACAGTGGCACCTTCCACCACAGATATGGATCACAGTCATGTAGCGCAGACAGTGGCACCTTCCATCACAGATATGGATCACAGTCATGTAGCGCAGACAGTGGCACCTTCCATCACAGATGTGGATCACAGTCATGTAGAGCACACCGTGGCACCTTCCACCACGTATGTGGATCACAGTCATGTAGCGCAGACAGTGGCACCTTCCATCACAGATGTGGATCACAGTCATGTAGCGCAGACAGTGGCACCTTCCACCACAGTTGTGGATCACAGTCATGTAGAGCAGCCAGTGGCACCTTCCACCACAGATGTGTCTCCAGAAAGAGAACTGGTACACAATTACCAGAGGGTTTCAGATCATACAGAACAAGAGGTCCATGGTCATCATGAAGAGGAACCACAACATAATTTGCTGACACAAGAACATTTGAGCACAGATAATCAAAAATTGATTGAGGAGCAGCCTCATGAAGTACCTGAGAACAAGACAGCCGACCATGACTCAGTCATAGAATATGTGAGCCATCAACACCATCCAGTAGAGGAGCTGGAACACCACCCATCCCAGGAAAAAACTGTCCATCCCAAGATATTGCCTTGCCAGATGCCGCAGGTGGTTATTACTTCAATTGCCACTCTAGAAGAGGACACCCAGTCTGAAGTGCTTCACACTTCCACGACACATGCAGTACATTCCACCCAAGATGATAGTGGCTTCCAATCGCCCATGAGCGAGGAGGAGGGTGAAGGGTATCGGGAAACTCCTGTACCAGCTCCAGAAAAGAAAGAAGAGGTCATTACCCAGTTCTGAGGACCTGCACAATGGGACTAAGCTTTTACTATGAACTTATGGAGGGCAGAAGCAGCGCCAGAATCTCCCTCCTTTTGGCACAAAACGTCTTATTTAAATGCTTTTTAGCTCTGCAACACTCTCCCACCCCTTACCCTTTGCTATGCCAACGCTGGAGTTTTTGCTATTCCCCATGACATAAATACACAGTGTTTCAATATTCCACAATCATCACCCCCCTATCTGCACCGTGTAATGTTGTCCCCCACCCCCACTGTAATTCACTAGTGCTGAGCTTGTGCAAGCTTTATCCTCCGAGCTTTTTATGTGGAATGTTACTATTCCCATCACAAAGCTTCCAGTACTGCCACTATCACACTGAAGATTGTTTCTCTTTCTATGACACACACACCCATATGCACACTGCTTTGTATAAACACTCAGTACACAGCACCGAGACACGAACACTAACCCAAAGAAAACCGCACTGAGGTGCCCTTCCGTGGAGGACTGAGCAGGCCCTACAGGCTCCCTTGCATGCATGTGATTTATCTTGTATGTATGGTGTTGTGGGTTCAATTCTCATACAAGGTTTCACAGGTTTGGGAGATGCATTGTTTATGTAAGCATGCCAAACATAACTTTTAAATCCTGTTTCCTTAACAGAAATCTCCACATTCTGAAAAGCCCCAGCCATTTTAAATAGGTTCCACCGTCTAAAACCAGGACATACTCCAAAAGATGTGCTTCTATATCAGAGTTAGGCAGTCTTCTATAAACAAGGATTTAACTTCATGTTAGACTTTTAATTCATTAATGGCATGATTTCCTTCCCAATTATAAAGCAAGGTTCTCTTATACTATGTAATGCCCTAATTAGCTGTATGGACTGGCCTGTGCATGGATACCACTGGGGCTCCTCCTACCTGCTAATCCTAGTACTCACTAATATAGTTCTTTAGTAAATACAGTATTGGGGGGATTCACTTGAGAGGTGCAGGCATAAAGCTTGCACCATTTTAAACTGCGGAAACCGCACAGATCATGCTTCTAATGAACAAAGGAGGTGCAAGCCTATTTGTTAATTAGGAGCAATCTGCTCTGTTTTCTAAGCTGTATCTGCACCACATACGGCATAGATATCATGAGAGCTGGTACAGCTTTCTCTGGTTCTCTCCTGGGCAGCTGAGAGGGAGGAAGAAGGCTGCTAACCCTGTGTTATCAGGGGTTAACAGTATGGCAGATATGCAGGGAAAGCTGCTTTCACTGTCGATATGCAGGCTCTGACTGTAAGGTGTTCAAGCAGGGGCAGAGAGGTATGTGAGCTACTTGCCAGGTTACCAGCAGACAGTTCACATTCTGTACACTAGGTCCAATCTGGCGGCGGCCCCTTTAATTAGGCACAGAACCAGCATCGTTTCTATTTCACTCTGAAATAGAAACTGGCATTGGGAGCACAGACAGACCTGAAACAGCTTTATCTGCTTTCTTAACCTGTTGCTGCCTGTGTAACACATATGTGCGACAGCCAAATGGTGGGCTTTATAACTCCCACACATATGCGTCACTGAGTGGCTGATGTTTCTGTGCCGAGAGCAGGCTCACAGCACAGACACTGAGCTGTAAAAACACACAGCTCACTGTCCCCACTAAGGATCAGTAGCCAGCAGGACACATCAGCCAATCCTTCCCACCCCCTCGGGCATTCATAACTTTTTAAAAGAGATGCTGGGGTGGGCAGGAAGGGGTTAATGTGCCACATACAATTTAGACCAGAAAAAAATCCCCCCCCCCCCCAAATTGTTCTCTATAGCAACCAAATTATCCTGATCGTTTTTAAAATTAGACTGTGACAAAAGCAATTCAGACAAGACTGAAGTCTTTTATGGCCAATACGTACTTTAAAAATGCCCAGGGCAATAGTTGCTTACACTTCTAAATGTTAGGCAGGTCATAGATGAATCTGGTGAAAGGTAAGAAAATCACTCGATCCCCCAATCAACACAATACTTCCTGCAGCGCTGTGGTGTTCTGGTTCCCTACCTCCTCGACCGGCAGAACATAATGAATACTGCTAGCGGTTATAGCCACCGGCAGTGGTTACATGTAAATAATCTGACAGGCTGGTTGTACTCAAGTCGATCGATGGAATAACTTGGGTACAGCAAGCCTGTCCATCGACTGATCAAATCTCGGCCAGTCCTGTGGAGACAAAGGTATCTCCAGAAAGGATCACTTCTTAGGTGGAGACTGAATGTTTTCTTTAGGGGACAATTGGAAACCTTCCTTAACATTTCACCACCTTTCATCTACAGAAAAGCCTGCAGCCATATCTCTGGTAGTTTTACATTCCGTCAGTGTTAGACTTGTATGGTGAACCCTGCACACACCAAACCTCTGACACAGCTCTTTCTGTGATGTGTTTTTAGATGTACATTCCTTATGTGTGTATGTAAGATGAACAATCTCTGCGTGTGACTGGACAGAATGTGGGAGTGCTTCTTGCCTGACATCTTTACTCCAAGTACAACCTTGAGGCAACCTCATTTTCTGAAGCCAAACAAGTGCCTTCTCTATACCAGTACAAACCCGCATCTCCCCTCCCAAATATATATTTTATTAAACTTTTAAATGTTTTAAAAATTAAAAAAAAAAAAGCTTCTAATTAATAAATAAACTTTATTGTAAGAAAACTGGAGTTTTATCTGAAACATTTCCGTTATATTTTACAAATACAAATTCATATTCATTTAACAAAAGCAGGTGTTGCTAGAAGCAACCAGGTATCCGCTTTAGGCTAAGTTCACCTTTCAGAACATGTTGGATGATGTTTCAGCTCCCGCAGCTTCTTCCCCTGATCCCCGTCTAAGTGACAGCGAATAGCCAATGATGGCGAACCTTGGCACCCCAGATGTTTTGGGACTACATTTCCCATGATGCTCATGCACTCTGCAGTGTAGTAAAGCATCATGGGAAATGTAGTTCCAAAACATCTGGAGTGCCAAGGTTCGCCATCACTGGGGCTGAAAGCTGCAGGGCTTGTCTGCAGAATCCTGACATTGCACCACTAATCACGGGTGCAATGCTTTCCAGGCTCCTGCAGGACAAAAAAAAATAAAATAAATTTATTTTGCAAAGATATGTGCATTTATTATCTTTTCGTACAAGGTGAACGTATCCTTTAACACTGGCTTTTTTGTGCATACACCAGATTGCAGCGGCATCGATGACTGCTGTATGCCAGCTGAGACCGCTCAGATTCTACATACCAGTGACCGGCTGAAAGGAGCCATAGCATAGGACAACCAGTAGTTACAGTTAGAGATGAATGTCAGAGTCCCAAGCTGGGACATCCATCGGTAATTTTGCAAATCCATACGAACATCAACGGTTTCTCTCAGCCTGTCATTGCTTTGCATAGATTGGTTGCAGCTGTTCACACACGCCTATCCTCACAGATGCAAATTGTTGTTGATTCTTGCCTCTGGCATCCAGTCTATGCACATAGCCCGTGTGATAAATGCCTAAATTTCTATATATCCTCCAATCAGAAACAGCTCGAAGGTGCTTGATTACCCAAGTAACACACATTGGGGGAGATTACTAAAACTGGTGCACATGTGCATAGTAACCAATCCGCTTCTAACTTTTGCTTGTTTAATTAAGCTTTGATATTAAAACCTGGAAGCTGATTTTGCCAGATTTTGCGTGCACCAGTTTTAATAAATTACCCACTTTCTCTGTCTGCTGGTTTTTAAGTCCAATTTAAAGATATAAAAAGACAAAAAATACTAGAATTTTTCATACTGTTTCAGTTTTTTTTTTTTTTTTTTTTTTGTAACAGCAAAAGAATATCAGATTAAAAAATTGGTAACAAATCCACCCAGCTTGTACCTGAGACTATGCAGTGCCACAATCATCCACCTTCAAATATATCTTGAAGCATAGTATAGATCTACAATTTTTCCTGTGATTTACCACATTTTGATAGCAGTTTGGAGCTGTGCACATCTACCAACTCAATGAGGAATTAAAAAGCAAAGTTTAGATTGTTGTAATAAAGCGGCTTTCACGTGTTCACAAATCCTTCAAGCCAGTGAAGTCCGAATTTCTGATCTGCCAACTTGTCCAAGTTAGTGACTCAGAAAGTTCTGAAGTCAGAGGCCTAAAAGGACAACTGGGCTACTACAGGTTTTCAGAGCAGCGTTATTTTTTCAGTATTTTCCCTGAAACTAAATATAATAAGGATAAAATATGGGAGCTGCTATTGCCGACTTGTTTTTAGGGCTGTCATTCTGATCCTGGCTCCAATACCTACTGGTTCCCAGCAGGAAGAAGTATGCTGTCAGCAAATGAGTTCCTGCACATTTGTTCAGGCTGGTGACTTGCTAGTAATACCAGGAGCTGGTTTAGCGAGCTGGGGCCTGCTACATTAAAAACCAATCAGAGCTGGCAGCACCCTTATTTGATCCTCAGATGTTCTCTTTACAAGAAACATGGAGGCTGCCATTGAAGGCCTCTCCTTTATATCTCATATAACAGTACCATTTAAAGCGATTGTAAAGTCTTGTGTTTTTTTCCCTTTAAAAATAACAAACCTGTCATTATCTGCTCTGTTGCAGTGGATTTGCATAGAGCAGCCCAGATCCTCCTCTGCTCTGCAGGCCCCTCCCTCCTGTTTATTGCCCCCACAGCAAGCAGCTTGCTGTGGGGGCACCCAAGTCACAGCTACCTGTGTCCATTCAGACACTGGACCCTGGCCCCTCTCTCGCTCCCGATTGGCTGGCTGACTTGACAGCAGCGGCAGCCAATGGAACCACTGCTGTGTCTCAGCCAATCAGGAGGGAGAATCTCTGATGGCTGAAACACTTGTGGATATTACTGGAGAGAGAGAGGGACCTCAGGTAAGTGTTAGGGGGGCTGCTGCACACAGAAGGTTTTTTTTATCTTAATACACAGAATGCATTAAGATAAAAAAACTTCTGACTTTACAACTCCTTTAAGGTAAACCTATAATAAGAGAAATATGGGGGGCTGCCATTGCTAATCACCTAAAAATGTTGGTCATGCCAACCCTCCTTCAGTGTCTTGAATTAAGCCCATGCCACACTTGTGTTCAGGGCAACAACTACCCAGTGACAAAATTGCTAAGCAGAGAAATTCTCCCCCATTTTGCACCCAGGTGCTCCCTCGCTGGCCATTTACATTTTCTTTAGCAAAGCAGCATCTCTTTGCCCATCCGAACAGGGACTTGTGCAGAGGAATGAGAACTTTTAATGCAACAGCCTACCCAACCAGGGACAAGCATGCAGATTGGAACTTCAGTTTTATAATCCACATGCTTGTTTCCAGTTCATGGACTCAAGTATTTGCCAAAGGATCTTTATACAGCCGGTCAGCTAATGCTTCTAAAAGAAGGTTGGTAAAGGCAGATCCCATATATTTCTCCTGACCAGTTTATTTTACAGGGAATCTGTAACCAGGCTATCATCCAAGTATTTGCATATTATGAAAAGAAAAGAAATGAGCCATAAAACAAGCTCTTACTGATCTCTGTAGCAGCAGGCGCTGTGGATGAGTTCATCACCAAATTTCAAAGCCGAAACACTTAAGTTTTCTCGGCAGCTTAGCTCACCCTGCTCACCCTTGTCACAGATAAACCACTGCACATGAGAGATTAGAAGGCTGCTAGGTCACTGCTGAAGAAGAATTTGGAGGATTTCCACATTTGCTATAAACTTTGAGAAAAACTACTCCACACCGCTTGCAGCAATATAGGTCAGTGAAGGCTTGTGTAAAGCTCAATACTTGAATGTACATTGCCTATTTACGGGTTTACTTAAGTTATGCAATACATAGACTTGATGAATGTACATTGCCTATTTACGGGTTTACTTAAGTTATGCAATACATAGACTTGATGTTTAATCATGTTGGGCAAGTGGATTTCAAATTTTTAATATGTAGCTATCAGTAAAGAAACAAAAAGTCTAATAGGGGCATCATCTGAGCTTTTCATGCTGGTGATGTTTATTGAAAAATTATAACATACAATTTCCTCACTGGGGTGATCTCTGTACCTCTGACATGACCTATGTCACAGAGATCACACTGGGTGGCATGTAAAAAAAACACCTAATAGCTGGACAGCTCTTGAAATACACAGCTAAAACTCAAATTCTGTAGATCATGTTTCTGCTGGAGTGTGGGCAGGTTTAGAGGTAGGGTACACCATACCGTAATGAACTAAAAACATAGGTTAAAACAATAAAAGGACACCTTTTTTGATGTGTCCCTGGACCCTACCGCTGTGCAACCAAATTCTTCACTCTGCCGATTAGGCTTATTAATAGGGGTCCTTAAAATCAGGATGCATAGGAGTGTAACAACAGGAAGAGTGTTTAGTTCAGGGATGCAAGGGCCAGTCATTATACCTGAGACATCATGTAAAGGCTCATAGCAATCTGTGCAATTAGTATCTGGAAGACCGGACCACTTATCTGTACTCCTCCCAGCAGCGGGATTCTACAGCCTGTGTGGCTTTGGGAATTTAGCAAGAAGAGGGAAGGCCAAGTAATATCCAAGTCCAGATCCGATGATAACTGACAAGAAAATGGCAGAATTGTAGGACATGACACACAACATCAGAGCATATCCAAGGAAAACTTGGGACGTGTGCAGCAGAGCCAACAACGAGTGCAGGAACCACCATCTGTATGTAAAGAGAAGACAGTGAGAAATTAGACCATCATTCTATCTTCTACATGAAACAAAGCACTCTCTTTTTTTGGCTGGCGTTAGTAAGGGCTTGAATCTTTATCATGTTTTATTTGCCATCCATGTCCCACTGCACATCACAGATCATTGAGTACTGTCCGAAAGCTTTATTGAAGAATGATCACATCACAGTGGACAAAGTGCAATGTTTTGGAGCCACGCAGGACCCCTTCATCAGGCAAGTGATGCCATGCATGACAAAGGGGTTCTGCGTTGCGCTGAAACTTTGTAATTTGTCCACTGTGATGTGATCATTAAAGATTTTGGACAGTACTGGAACTATGGTGTGCTGGTGAATACGTGCATTGATCATGAGCCTTATCCAGTAAAGTGTGCAATGGGAATATTGACAATCACTGCAGTCTTCATGTGGGAGCCTGTGGTGACTTGGCAGGAAGCGAGCAGAATCTCTCTAAATTAAAGCACTTTGAGCAGAATGGGGAACAATTAACAAAACTGTCATATTTAAAAGGACACCGCTCAGAAATTTGTAGGCTGCCTATAATGACACTCTTAAAATGCTGTCTACAATATTTTGAGTCCCAGACTGGAAACAAGTAGGCAGTTATTCAAATGAAAACTCATGATCTGCACACTTGCTCAAGATTAGGGACTCAGAAAGCACTGAGGCCAGTAGTAGACAGACAGGCTAACGTAAGATTAAGAATGTCAGCAGTGGCAGCCCTTGTATTTCTCCAACCGGTTTTTTCATCCCTGCTTGCTGTACTATATATCTCCTCCTATCTATCCCCCATTATGCATATATTGATTTTCTTCACATTAAAACAATGCTGCTGCCTTGATTCCCAAGAGCCAGTCTATGTAGGCAAAGGGTTCTTAGGAGACGTAGTTCTGGGGGCACAGCTAGGTCAATAAAAATGGAGCTCCATAGGAGGAATTGTTTGTGCTGCTTGTAGCCACTACCCCCCCCCCTCCTTTGATCATTCTGCAATGGTAACATGATTAAGAAAGTTCTTCCTTCAGTCATTTTTATGCACGACACCTTTACAACTACCACCTGTCACGTATGGCTTTATACATGAATTCAGAGGATTATAATCCATATTTAAATATTTGTATTTCTTCTTGTAATACTTTGTACTTAATCTTCAGCACAAAGCTCTGGTCAAACACATCCCTTTCCCTTACATAATGCTGGAAAGGAATATGACATTAATGGAGATCATAATTCATGCTCCCAGATGGTGATTGAGGACGACCCACCACCAGGAGGGGGGGGGGGGACTGGCAGGGCGGCAACATCTCAGGTTTAAAAAAAGTCATCTTGTTCACAATCAGAGCTGCCCTACAACTGTCACAGTATAAAACATACAGGAACAAATATTTACCCAAGCAAGTGTTGCAGTGTTTAAATAACCCATGTAAATTCATCAAACGTACCAAATCAGTCATGGCAGGTCAACTTTAAACTCTTGGAATAAATACAGAGATTTACTAAGGCTGGAGAGTGCGCAATCAGACACACTTCTGCATAGAAACCAATCAGCTTCCAGGTTTTATTGCTAAAGCTTAATTGAACAAACTGAGGTTGGAATGGGATTGGTTTCTATGCAGAAGTGAGCCTGATTTTGCAATCTCCAGCTTTATGCCCCGTACACACGTGCAGATTGTCGGCCGAAATGATTCGGCCGATTGTAGGCTTGTTAGTATGATGCTTCCGACAGCGCACTTTCGGCCGAACAGAATCTGTCGTGCAAGCATAAAAATTATTGTATGCCGACACCAGAACGGCCGATTGTTCGCCAGTCAGTACAGATTTCGGCCGACAGACAGCAGATTAGCAAGACTGGGCATGCTCAGAAAAGAAAAAAGACAAGGAAAGTTAACCATCATATGACATCACTTCTGCAGTCGGCTGTTGGCCGACAAAATTCGTGTGCAGTCTTTTGCACTTTTCAACAGACACGACAGCCCTCGGACAAAACACAGCCGATCGTTCGGCCGACGATCAGTACGTGTGTACGAGGCATTAGTAAATAAACCCCTGTATTTCTTTCAAGAGTTTAAAGTTGACCTGTCATGACTGATTTGGTACTTTGTTGAATTTACATAGTTTTTGAGCCTGGGGTTTATTTACTATCTTATGACTCCCCTGCTTTTCCAGGTCTAGCAAAAATCAGCTTTCCAGTTCTTTTTAGAGAGTAAGAAGTGGTGGTGTGTTCCTTTGACATGGTTACTAATGAAAACCAATGTGCCCCTACCTGGAAGAGACAGAAAACATGGCCAGTTAGAGGTCCTTTACAGATGGAATTAAAGTGAAACCTAAAGAGACACTTCATGTCTTCTTGTATATCCAGAATATTGCTGGGTATAGGAGTATGTGTTTTTTAGATTACCAGCAAAAAGAAAAAAGCTAAGGAGAGTGAATCCTGAGTTTTCTTCTTTTTTGTTTGATTGGTAATTATAAAACATTCTTACACCCAGCAATATTCTGGATGGATCCGCCGCACTGCTGCTGCACCCTGGGTCCCATGCCACCATCTTCATCTGCGTTGTCTTTAAAAGGCTGGCTGTCTCGCTGTTCTCGTGGCTGACCCCTGATGATGCCCATGTGCCATGTCATGAGGAGCGAGCAGCTACAAATACCAGGAAGAGACAGCTAGCCCTCTGAAGATGTGCCATACTGCACAGTTTCCTGCTAACTTTATTACAGAATTCTACCATCCTATTTTCCTTTAACCACTTTACGTCCAGCTGCCGCCGATGTACTGCGGCAGGCTGGCTCTCCCAGGCAAAGTCCCATACATGTACGGCGCTCGCCTGGGAGGAGCTAGGGGCACCGATGCGCCCCCGCTAGTCAGCAGGGAAGCCAGTGCGGGTGTCAGGGGGCTCTGATGGCCGACTGACACCGGCGATCTCTCCCCGCTGACAAAGAAGGACAGATGGCTGATGTAAACACAGCCGTCCGTCCTCCCTTCAATGATCAGAGAGACCATGCGATCCTGCTATATAGGATCACATGTCTCTGTGATCATTTCAAAAACCTAACCCCCCTCACAGTTAGAATCACTCCCCTAGGCTTACATTTAACCCCTTGATCAACAGCATTAACCACTTCCCGGCCAATGGCATTATTACAGTAACAGTGCATATTTTTAGCACTGATTACTGTAGTAATGTCACTGGTACCCCCAAAAGTATCAAAAATGTCAGTTAGGGGTCCGATCTGTCCGCCACAATGTCACAGTCCTGCAAAAAAAATGCACATCGCCGCCATTACTAGAAGAAAAAAAAAAAAAAAAAAAACAATAAAAATGACAAATCTTTCCCGTAGTTAGTAGACCCAATAACTTTTGCGCAAACTAGTCAAAATACGCTTATTGCGATTTTTTTACCAAAAATATGTAGTAGAAAACAAATTGGCCTAAAATGTTAAATTTAGATTTTTACATTTTAAAGAGTGTGAAAAATATTGTTTTTTTTTTTTTTCAAAATTGTCGCTCTTTTTTTTGTTTTTCTGCGCAACTGTCCGTTAAAATCACGCAGTGCCGAATTGCAAAATAGGGCCTGGTTATTAAGCAGCAAAATCATTCAGTCTTAAAGTGGTTAAACTGCTGAAAATATTTTTAAAATGAAAGTCACATGGGAGGTTCTGCAGGAAGGATGAGGTCATCCGTCTAGCAATTCTGGATTTGGAAGCAACATATTGTATAAACCCTTTGTGCATCGGGCATGTCTCTACTGGCCTTAGTCAATGACAATGTCATCTTCTCATGTCTATGTACTGCAGTAACAAGCATTTTAAGCTGTAAAACAAAAACCTCAAAAAGAGCCTAAAACCAGCAGGTCTTGTATTGTTGATTTTTGCCCCAGATTTAGGGCCCAGTCAGATCTTCATGTTGCAGTACCATGCGTCATTTTGAATGACCCCCCCCCCCCCCCCCAATGCACTGTTACTACAATAGTGGGTGCTTTTCCACCTACACTGTAGCAAATCACTGTTTGAAAAAAATTTGCTGTTTTTTTGAACGGGCTGTGTTAAAGTAGAAGTTTACCTTCTGGACCATGTCACTTGTTGCTGCAGCCTCTACCCTCCCTCCCTTGGACAGCAGGCCGGGGATCTTCTACCCGCAGTCACCATTTGAAAAGAACGAGGCCGTATGGGAGCATCAATAGTTTCAAAAAACTATTAGATGGGCACCTTAAAGACCACAACATACAGGGGTATACAATGTACGGTTAACAGCAAACACACACACACATCATAGCTTGAACTGGATGGACTGATGTCTTTTCAACCTCACTAACTATGTAACTCCATCCACATGGCCGCATCATTTATTCATTGTTGCCTGTGAACGAATGCTTAAAAGTACCATCAGCCATGAGCTGTGAGAGCGCTGGGGAGCACTCTAGTAGTCCATTTAGCTTCCTACTCACAGATAACTGCCTGCCTGTAAAAAGTACAGGCAGACAGCTATACTGAGAGTCTGCCGGAGCCTGAGATTGCCCCCACGATCTGGTAATCGTGGCTGCAATGTTCTGCAGGCTCCTTATAAAAAATGCACATTTCTCTTTCGTTCATTGACGGACACAGCTCCTTCTTCTTGACCATTGGGTTATACTGCCCCCTACAGGTGTAGGACACTAGGCAGGAAAAAGCTTGACTATGCCTATGGGGCAGTCCCAGGAAGTATACTCCCTCTCTCAACTATAGGCATTCAGTTTTTTTTCTGCCTAGCCCGGAGTAGGGGCCTAGTTCCTTTCTGGGAGTTCTGGTCCTGGCAATTTTTTTCCTTTTAAATTGAACTTTTTCCTATCTTAGTAGATTCTCACAGGAACAAAATAACAATCAACTGCCGGACTGGGTGACAGACTGGATAATCTAGATCCGGAGGGTCCCCCCAGTCTGGCCAGCGAGCGCTCGCAGGACTCAGCTCTGCGCTAGGTCGGCCATGACATAGCCCAATGGGACAGGGGCTGGTCTGCGAGATAAACGTCATGCGAGTGCACATACAACCTGGCCTCAGCCTGAATCTCCGCGTTCCTCCTGGCCAACAGCCACCCACATTCTGATGGCGTGGTGGTCTGTCAGGAGCGGTGCGCACAATGTTATTGGTATGGTAAGTAGCTGTCCCCCCCTCTTCGCCTGGAGGGTTTTGGGGTGGACGTGGGCCCCTTCCTGGAACCCCCAGGTTCCCCTCAGCCCCTATAAAATTTTGGTGGTCACTGTGGGTCTTCCGGCCCCTCCTCCCTGGGTGAGGTTATGAGCTTGCTTTTGCCACTTAATGGGTGCTCGTTGAAGTTTCTGCTGAAGAGTGCTCTGGGTGCGCAACAGGGGGGGGGGGGGGGGGCTTGAGCAGGTTTCATCGTCAACCTGGGGGTTGGTAACTAGGGCAGGGATGTCCTCTGGGCAGCCTGCAGCAGTTGTTGGGCTGGGGGAGCAGATGGTTTAGCATCCCCAGGTCGCGCCTCACGCGGCCGGATCCGGACAAAATTTTAGGAATTTGTGGCCTACTGGTTGGGAGCTATGTGGGATGGCCCCAGTGAAGGTGGCTGAAGCCATTACCCTCCGTTTGGGCATCCACCCTCCCCTCCACTATCCCTGGGTGGTTGGCTCCCCTGGGGCTCGAGCCAAGGGGTTGGGCGTCCACAAAAAGTTAGGCAGTAACTTGCGGCCGAGTCGGGCGCCTCCGCTGGGGGGTGGACCCAGCGAGGTTACTGAAGCCCCCTGCCTGGCTGGGATCCATGCGCTTGCGGCTGGGCCTCCACAAAAATGTAGGCCACGGTTTGCGGCCTACTAGGCCATGCGGCCAGCTTTGCAC
Source organism: Pelophylax lessonae (assembly GCF_965119305.1). NCBI lineage: Eukaryota > Metazoa > Chordata > Amphibia > Anura > Ranidae > Pelophylax > Pelophylax lessonae. Next base: position 237,960,012 of record NC_138774.1, read on the forward strand.
CTTCCTTGGAGGGGTGGTACTGTGGGGATGATTCATTTTTTATGGCAGCCATGCCTCCATTATTATGTAGGGCACTTTCCCCTTTTTTAGCGCTGCAGGCCCATTAGGGTACCCTGCCTGTGCGTCGGCATCGCAGCGGGCGGCACCCTTCTTAAAGGGGGCTATTTTCGATTATGCGGGCCTCTATGGAGCGGCTCGGAGGGCAACCCCCTTGTTTTTTTTGCAGATCCAGTAGGTGGGCCCTTGCTCGGCATCCCCTTTGTGGGATCACAGTCGGTGGCCCTCCCCTGTTTGTTATGTTTTCCAGGTGAGCTTAGTATATAGCGCACCCCCGCCCTCATCGGTCTTATCAGTTCCTGAATCTGTTGCGGACGTGAGTCATACTACTGGGTCTGCCTCCACGCATCCTAAGTGCTCGGATAGTGAGGATGATTCCTCTGTTCCTCTAGCTGCGCATGGAAAGGCGCTGGTGGATGCACCGATTGTGTCAGGAGGTGCCGGTCCCCTTTGGCACCCACAGGCCCTCCAAAGCGACGAGGGTTTTTCCCTTTTCCGCTTACTTTGACAACAATTGTCAAACAGCGGGGTTGTCCAAAACGCACCCTTGTGGCCCCTAAGCGTGTGACTATGCAGTATCCGTCACACAGGGGTATAGAGCGGGTATAAGAATATGGAGGATGGTCCCTCAGATGGATCCCTCTGTTGGTAATACCCGCTCTATACCCCATGTGTGGGGTGGGTATTTCTGGTGAGTGGGCTACCTATCATCATAGGGGTCACGGAGCACCTCACCCTACTACCCACCACGGGGCCACCACCAGTATGTATATTATACACAAAGATTTGTGTCGCCTTATCCACTTGTTGGATTTTTCAGCCACATAGTCACCTTTTAGGAATATTACCCTGTCACTTATTATCCTGTCACTTAGTCACTTTATTTTTGGTTCACTGAATATCAGTCATTTGCCTATTTACTAGCACCTGGTCACTTTAATATATTCATCATATATATGTGCACAGGTCACTTTATAGGCACCTTATGCACAATGTCACTTCATTGAATATTTTATTGATTATTGAATTTAATATTTATATATTTCTTGGTATACACTACTATTTATATATTTCTATATTATTGGATGCTTTGTATCAGGTATTATTTTACACATTAATTCATCACCATTTACACCACATATTTTTACATACTATCATCCTCCTCATATTTTATTTTAGTAGACAGTGCCTATTCCCTCATCCATCTCATAAACTTTTGTATAGTCTTTTGACTATATTTAAGGGAGGCAGCAGTCTATTTATTTTCTCCACATACCCATAAGCGCGGAGTTTACCATTTCTATTGATTTCTAGGCTGTTTGTATCAGCCTTCGGCGTATTATCTGACTGAAATGCTGGTCTACGGATCAGACTTCTCTGCTGTACACATTCTAAGGAAGGTACAGAGTTTTGTGGCACAGTCTTCGGATCCTCTGGCCGACGCCACAGATACATTAGTGGCTGCTAGGAGTCAGTATAATCTGATTTACGCCTTCCCCCTCTCAAACTTCTGCCAAGTGCAGGATCGAGGCAGAAGGGATTCCGGTCATTCTAGTGGCTCCAGACTAGCCTCACCGGTCTTGGTACGCCAATCTGGTATGGCTGGTCGCTGATGCTCCTTGGAGACTTTCTCAGGGAAGATCTGCTGTCCCAATGGCCAATCTTCCATCCTGCTTTACAGTTGTTGGCTTTTACAGCTTGGCTGTTGAAAGTCAGGTGCTGAAGGATGGAGGTTTGTCTGAATTAGTGAAAAAATAAAGGTGCGCTGATAAACGTGCGTAAAGCTGCTACCAAGATATATATGTGATATGAATGTAAAGAAAAGTTGGTGCGCTAAACTTAAATTCCACAAATATATAAACAATGCATACAAATGTAAATATGGTGAAAAAATCAAAAGTCCATTCTCTTGTGACAACGTGCAAATGAATAAACTTTGAAGTGACTTGAAACGAATTGTGATTCCTGTAACTCGATTAAATTGTGTATGACCACCACGTGAAACGATCCCCACCACCGACAAGCTGTTCTTCTTACCAGATAGACAGATATATACGTGAGTTGATTACTAATACAGCTACTCACTCCCCATGCAGCTTCACCCAATTGTCTGAATTAGTGATTCCTACACTGTTAAAGGCTGGAGAATCTAACTCTAGAAGATCTACCATCGTACTTGGAAGGCGTACATTGTGTGGGGCGATTCTCTTGGGATTCTCCCTCGCTCCTTTTCGGTGGCTCGGATCGTGGCTTTCCTCCAACAGGGGGTTGAGCAGCGCCTGGCCTTGAGTACCACAGATTTCAGCTTGGCAGTTTTTCTTTCAATGCCCATTGGCCGCACATCCCTTGGTGCGTACCTTTATCTGGGAAGTTCAACACTTAGCTCCTCCAGTGTGGTCTCCATTGCCGCCATGGGACCTGCTGCTGCGACCATTTCCAGATGGATCAAACAGACAGTGATTCAGGCCTATTCAATTAGGGGGTCAGGCTCCTCCTTTTCCTGTTAAGGCGCACTCTACTAGGGCGCTTAGTGCCTCCTGGGCCTTCAGTCATCGGGCATTAGTGATGCAGGTTTGCAAGGCGGCCACCTGGTCGTCTGTGCACACTTTCACAAAGTTTTAAAAGAGGATGTGTTGGCATCAGTGGATGCTTCTTTTGGCTGCAAGATTTTGCAGGCTGCTGTTTAGAGGAGCATGTCCTCTGAGGGTGTATTGTTTTTTTCAGGTGAGCTCCATGTTACCTGGTTGGCTACAGTCTAGCCCTGGGAATTTTTTTCTTGCTGTTCCCACACCTCATGTTTGACACTGCTTTGGGATGTCCAAACAGTCAAGAAGATAAAGAGCTGTGTCTGTCAATGAACAAAAGAGAAAATGGGATTTTGGACTTACCGTAAAATCAATTTCTCCGACGTTCATTGACGAACACAGCACCCACTCCCCTGTGAAGTTGGCTTTCTTCTGACACTGCTTGTAACAAAACTGAGTGCCTATAGCTGAGATTGAGAGTATACCCCCTGGGACTGCCCCATAGGCGTAGTGAAGCTTTTCCTGCCTAGTGTCCTACTCCTGTAGGGGGCAGTATAACCCATTGGTCAAGAAGATAAGGAGCTGTGTCCGTCAATGAACACCAGAGAAATGGATTTTACGTTAAGTAAAAAATCCCATTTTATTTACCTGCAAAGATGTATTTATTTATTTTTCAGAAGGTAAACGTATCCTTTAACCCAAGGCAAATTGTGAAGGGAGGGGAAGGGGTTCAAAATAAACCTGAAAATGCTAGCTGCTTGGCGGCGATGCTGGCCCTTCAATAGTTTGAGCCAACAAGTACAAGGAACAAGCTAATCAGAAGTCCTTTTCTACACATTCATTCCTGGTCAATGACTACAAGTTTGGGAACAGAAAGGCATGACAGTCAGGCATCTAGTATATTCAGAACAAAAAGGTCAGCAGTATCAGCCTCCACACTTTCCTACTTATGGTTTCCGCTAATAAACAGCCCCAGTAATACATGGAATGCATTAGAACAAGGACAATATGGAACTTACCGGCAGGTAGAGGAAGAGTATTGGACAGGTAAGGATCCCAGAGGCTCATTGTTCTCCCCAGGAAACAAGGGCTCATGTGTCAGCAGTGGGTCAGAGTTTGCAGAAACATTGGCTTCACTATCAGAAATCAGTGACGGTGAGAAAGAGGAATCAGGAGTTAGTGGCAGAGTTAGCAGGACCCGGGATAGAAGATTGGACTTCAACACCTTGGAGAGCTCATAGATGACAGTGAGCAGCAGGACGACCACACATGAAATCAGAAGACCTGAGGAGACAAGACAGTCTGATATTCAGTCTAAACTTGCATTATGTCAGTGCGCTTTACTCATTCCTTTTCTAACACAATGATTCTCAAGCTCTTTCCTAGAGACCTCAGACCAATGATTTTAACAAAAAAATTATGTTAAGATAATACACCGATCAGCCATAAACTTTAGGACCACCCACCACCTAATATTAAGTAGATCCCCATTTCGCCCTTAAAACAGCATTGGCCCATCAAGGCATGGACACTACTAGACCTCTGAAGGTATGCTGTGGTATCTGGCACCAAGCCGTCAGTAGCAGATACTTTAATTCCTATGAGTTGTAAGAAGGGGTTTCAATGGATCGGACTTGTTTTTCTAGCACCTCACACAGATGCTCGATTGGATTGACATCTCGAGAATTTGAAGGCAAAGTCAATACCTTAAACTCATTGTTGTGTTCCTCAGACCATTCTTGAACTCTTTTTGCAGTGTGGAAGGGCACATTATCCTGCTGAAAGTGGCTACTGTCATCCAAGAGGTGTACTTGGTAAGCAACGATGTTTAGGTAGGTGGTACGTGTCAAAGTAACATCCACATGAATGGCAGGATCCAAGGTTTCCCAGCAGAGATTCGCCCAAAGCATCACACTGTCTCCCGCTGGCTTGCCTTCTTCCCATAGAGCACCCTGGTGCCATATCTTCCCCAGGAAAGCAATGCACAAACCTAGCCACCCACATGATGTAAAAGCAAACAGGATTCATTAGACCAGGCCACCTTCTTTCATTGTTCCTTGGTCAGTTCTAATGCTCATTGTAGATGCTTTTGGCTGTGGACACGGGTCAGCATGGGTACCGCGACAGCTCTACAGCTACACAGCCCCATACACAACAAACTATGCTGCTCATTTTTTCTGCTTGCAACACAATAACTTCAGGGGCAACATGTTTACTTGCTGCCTAATATATCCCACTGACTTTAGGATGCCATTGTAACAAAAAAATCAATGGTATTCACTTAGGCGCCTGTCCGTTTTTCAGGCGGATCTGAACGGATGCCCCATGCATCTCTTTTTTTTTTTTTTTAATTCTTTTTATTTCAATATGCCCCATGCATCTCTATATGGGGCATCAGATGTCAGCAGAGACATGTCCGCTGACATCAGATCCGATCCATCAAATCCGGACGGATGGAAACCCTATTTTCCATCCGTCTGGCGGATCGGATGAGAACAGTCAGACTGTCTGTTCTCATCCGATTCCCCCATAGAGAAGAATGGGGACCTGACAGTTCTGTCTCTGCACACAGCGCAGAGACAGAGCTGCCATCCGCCTGCTCAGCGGGGGAGCGGCGGATCGATCGCCCGCTGAGAAAAACAGACTCTGCCTGACGGACTGCCTGTGTGAAAGGGGCCTAAAATCTGTCAGTGGTTATAATATTAAGGCTAATCGGTGTATGTGCATTTAACATATTTAAAGCGGAGTTCCACCCATTTTTAATAGGTTGGAATACATAGATCTTTGTAATCCCCTTTAAAATGGCTTTTACCAATGGAAACTTTTTTTTTTTTTTTTTGCTAGTAAATACCTTAATTTTGGCTTTATTCCTCCTCTCCTCACTTCCTGGTCCGATCGGCGATGACGTCATTCGGCGATCCGCAGTGTCTGCTGGGATGTATTCTACTTGCAGTAGCTGTATCTGTACTGAGCCGTGCCTGCCCCGCCTCCGCCCCGCCTCCTCTCATTGAATTGCATTGTATGAATGTATTAAGGCTGTTCTCTGCCCAGCCTCCGCCCCGCCTCCTCTCATTGAATTGCATTGTATGAATGTATTAAGGCCGTTCTCTGCCCAGCCTCCGCCCCGCCTCCTCTCATTGAATTGCATTGTATGAATGTATTAAGGCTGTTCTCTGCCCAGCCTCCGCCCCGCCTCCTCTCAATACAACTCAATGAGAGGAGGCGGGGCGGAGGCTGGGCAGAGAACAGCCTTAATACATTCATACAATGCAATTCAATGAGAGGAGGCGGGGCGGAGGCTGGGCAGAGAACAGCCTTAATACATTCATACAATGCAATTCAATGAGAGGAGGCGGGGCGGAGGCGGGGCAGGCACGGCTCAGTACAGATACAGCTACTGCAAGTAGAATACATCCCAGCAGACACTGCGGATCGCCGAATGACGTCATCGCCGATCGGACCAGGAAGTGAGGAGAGGGGGAATAAAGCCAAAATTAAGGTATTTACTAGCAAAAAAAAAAAAGTTTCCATTGGTAAAAGCCATTTTAAAGGGGATTACAAAGATCTAAAGTTCCAAAAATGGGTGGAACTCCACTTTAATGCATTTTATTTTTCTATAAAAGCCTCCCTTGTGTAGACATTCAAAACTCTAAAACTGCTGCTTGGGTGAGATGTCAGCAGCCGCAGCAGACTCAAAGCTGTCACTCAAGTCACAATCTAGAGCAGTGGTATTCAACTTGAGAGTTGGTCAACAGAGAGCCTGAAGAGCACCTGCTGATAGGTGTATAGGGCTGGACAATAACCAGCAGATATATAAAGAAAACAATACTGAATATTGAATTGTAGCACACATAACTGTTACCACGTGGCAACACACTATACATGCATTGATGCAATGTGGTACCATTCATTTTGAATGGCATCCCAAAACACCTTGTCGATAACAATGCACTAACATGTCTTGCACTGCACTGTCACAAGTTCTGCATGCACAGTTTTTGCTCCATTGTGGTGCATAAAGCAACAAACAATGTGCATGACTACAATGCACCAGCAGACCAATGGGCCTGCGCAGAGCAATTCGGCCGGTTTTCCAGTAATAGAGCAGAACTGACAGCCTCCTAAGAGCCCCACAATCACCTCCTGGTCACTTAACCAGGGCCATGCAGCAGGCTGACTGCCCCTACAGCTGGGAGCATGGAGCTGGGATTAGCAGCCTCTATTGCTTTTTACATGCGGACTCCAATGAATGTGGCCAGCACTTAAATCAGCCATATATGGATCGAAATTTGTCTGGTTCAGCAGGGACCAGCCAAAATTCCATCTGTGTACAGGCATGCTGGTCAATCGACTTCTGTATACCCAGCCTGTCAGATCTTCCCTACTCAATCAGCATTGCAGGCTATAGCCAACAGCACTGATCAATGTATTCTCATGACGGGAAAGTCTCCCCACTGTCAGAATACAAAAAGGCACAGTGGGAGGATTCCCCCATCCACCTCAAATGTGTGAATGGGGGAAATCAAGTCATTTTTTTTTTTTCATTTAGCTCGCTGGTTTAACGAAAAAAGTAACAAAAAATAAATAAAAAATCAAATCTATAGGCTGCATTAGGAAGACAGTGTGTAGGTAAGCTTGCACACTGGCAATTCATTTGTGTACATTTAACCACTTGCCAATTCTAACACCGCACATACATGTAAAACTCATTTTTTTTAGCTAGAAAATTACTTTGAACCCCAAATATTATTAATTTATTTATATACATACATAATATATACAGGCATCACAGATAAACTGTAGCCCCTGAATCAACTGATCCGCCAGCTCTGCAAAGGCAGGGGGAAGCGGTTTCCCCTTCAGGTCCCGGCGTAAAAGTTTAGCCCACTCGGTCAGAGTTTAAGACACTGGGGCAATAGTAAATACCGGCCTAAGCCGAACCAGCCATAGTGAAACATATGGGGGGCCAGAGCCTCCACTCTCCTATCAACCGGATCTTTAAAGGCCAAAGACTCCTCAACCAGGGTTAAGGTAGCTTTATATAACCTGGAAACCGTCAATCCACTACAGGTAGGACCGTCCACTTTTTAAGCAGGGAATCCTTTATAAGGATACCGCATAGCTTAGGGACGACAAGAGTGAGTTTTGGACAACCCCACTGTTATGTGACAATGTTGTCAAAGTAAGCATGAAAGGGGAACACCCCCGCCACAGTGGAGGACATGTGGTGCCAAAAGGGACCGGCGCCTCCGACGCAGCATCTCCGCCATGTTTAAAATTTCACACTCTGATACAATCCGTGCATCCACCAGTGCCTTTTCATGCACGGCTAGAAGAGCAGAGGAAACCTTCTCACTGTAGGAGCACTCAGGGTGCGTGGACGCAGACCCAGTAGGGTGAGTCACATCCACAGATTTAGTATCTGATGGACAGATGAGGCAGGGGAGTGCGGTGGACGCTATATACTAAGGTCACCCTGAAAAACATAATGAGGGGAGGGCGGCCGACTGCGATCCCGCAAAGGGGACGCCAACCCAGGGTCTACAAATGGACCACCAACTGGACCCTGCAAAAAACAAGGAGGGTCACCCTCTGAGCCCCTCCAAAGAGGCCCGCACAATAGGAAATAGCCCCCTTTGAAAAGGGGGCTGCCCGCAATGACGGGGACATGCAGGCAGGGTATCCCGACGGTCCCACAGTGCTAAAAGGGTAGGTGCCCTCCACAATAATGGCAGCATGGTTACCATCAAAAAGTAAACTGCCCCCACAGCGCCCAGAGGACATCCCTGCCCTAGTCACCAACCCCCAGGGTAGCAGGGGAACCGCTGAGCACCAGGAAAAACCCGGTCAGCAGCAATGCCAACAAGCCCCCTTTAAGAGCATGTGGCAAAAGCCACCTCACAACTTTACCCAGGATTTGGGGGGGGGGGGGGTGAAGACCCACAGTGACCACCAAATTTTTAGAGGGCAGGGAGGGGCTCACGTCCACCCCAAAAACCCTTCAGGGGTAGAGGGGAGACAGCTACTTGCCATATCATGAACAGGATGGGCACTGCTCCCGACACACCATCGCACCATCGGGATGTGCTTGGCTGTCGGCCAGAAGGAACGCTGCGACTCAGGCCGAGGCCAGGTCGTATGCTCCCTCGCGAGACATTTAACTTGCAGGCCAGCCCCTGTCCTATGGGGCTATGTCGGGCCCAACCTAGAGCGGAGCTGAGGACTGCGCACACTTGCTGGCCAGACTGGGTTGACCCTCTGGGTCTAGATTATCCAGTGTGGCAGTTGATATTGGATTCTCACAGGAACAAAAAACAGCAAAGATAGGAAAAAATCAATTTTAAAAAGGAAAAAAAATTGCCAGGACCAGAGATCCCAGCAAGGAACTAGGTCCTTACTCCTGACTAGGTAGAAAAAAAACGGAGTGCCTATAGCTGAGTGTGGGTGTATACCCCCTGGGACTGCCCATAGGCGTAGTCAAGCTTTTTCCTGCCTAGTGTCCTACTCCTGTAGGGGGCAGTATAACCCAATGTTTAAGAAGAATAGGAACTGTGTCCATCAATGAATGAAAGAGAAATACTACGTTATTGCCACTAGATGGAGCTAGGGAGCATAGAAAATACATCTACAACCATAAATACATACAATGTAAAAGTTCTAAAGAACACTGGAGGGAATTTGCTAAGAAATGTAGCCAATCTCTGGCTGCAAAGTCTTTTCTATGCTCCTCGGCTCCATCTAGTGGCCAAAATGTGGTATTTTACTACTGCCCATAATGAAAGAACATTAAAGTGATTGTAAAGTCTTTTTTTTTTAAATAACAAACATGGTATACTTGCCTCCTTTGTGCAGTTGGTTTTGCACAGGGCAGCCTGGATCCTCCTCTTCTCAGGTCTCTCTTTGCCCCTCCTGTCAAGTGCTGCCACAGCAAACAGCTTGCTATGGGGGCACCGGAACCAAGCTGCAGCTCTGTGTGTCCATTCAGACACAGAGCTGCCATTTGGCCTACCCCCAATCTCTCTCCTGATTGGCTAACTGACTTTGATTGACAGCCACGGGAGCCAATGGTGCCACGGCTGTGTCTCAGCCAATCAGGAGGGAGAATTCGGGACAGCCGAGGGACTCGTGGGCATCGCTGGACAGATGGGCTCAGGTAAGAATTAGGGGGTGCTGCTACACACAGAAGGTTTTTGATCTTCAGGCATAAAGATAAAAAACCTTCTGACTTTACAACTCCTTTAATTCACAAGAGAAAATAATCAGAAAAAACAAAAAAAAACCAAACGATTGGTTTGCCCAACTTCCACAGAATGAATGTACATGCATATTCGCTAGACTAATGTCTGAATATTTTTATAAACAGACCCCCACGTAAGCATTTAAAATACTTGATTTTTTTTTTTTCTGTGCTTTTTACTTTGCAAAGTAGTGGTTAAATTGGCAAAGATAATTTAAAAAAAAAAAAAAACTTCGCCCTGCAAGTTAAGAGCATAATGTGCTAGCATGCATCCCATACTAGCACATTATGAAAGACTTATCTTAAAATGAAGCCCTCCAGCAGGGGCTATCGCCGCTGACAGGACTTCCATCTCTGCACTCGGTCTTCCTTCTGGGTTCATGGGCTCCGACTTTTGGAATGGCCAAGCCACGATTATGTCACTCCCGCGCATGCAGACGGGAGCCATGATCTCGGCACAGCGCTCTGAAGGGATGGCATACGCAGTGTGCCGCCCCTTCAAAGCGCATGCACTAGTGACATCACCTGCTGCAAATATAGTGAATAGTGAACTGTGCAGATTTAGAAGATGTTCCTTGTGACTACAGGTAGGCTTTATTAAAAGCTTGCCTGTAGGTACAAGTCACCAAGCACTATTTACTTGCAATGGCTATATCTGAATGATGATGCAGCTACAGGCATGCTCCAGATATCTTTTTTATTTACCTACCAATTCCCGAAAATGTACAACAGCCATCCTAGCGGCTGCTTAGCTGGTGGGAGGAGTTGCACAGAGAATGCATTAAGGCAAAAACCTTCTGCCTTTACCTTTAATCAATCTGAAAAGGGCACATTCTATATGGCACATGTTAATGTGAGACATACCATGCATGCATTAATGCCCTCTGTGGACTGTACAGGTCTAAATCCAGCCTTAAAAGAGAAGTTTGGGAATGTAGGAAAAAAAAAATCATCATACTCACCTAGATCCCAGCTGCAGTTGTCCCCCCGCTGCCTCTAAGACCAAGAACTGAGCGATCAAATACCACTGATCACTCAGCTCTCGTCCTGCAGAGAGTTGGTGACTGTCAGTCAGGGGCTTTCTGCCCTGCCCCTCCAGCACCAGTGGAGGAGGTGGGAGCACATGGCTCAGCCTCTCAGCGACTCACTGAGAGGCTGAGCCAGCTTTTGGTTCAGGCTTCTGCGCAGTTTCCAACCATATGGTTGGGATCTTTTTAGAACCTGGACCGGATCTGCAGCATCAGCCGACAGCGGGCTTTACCTGACAGACTGTGGGCTGAAAATGGGTCACAGGAGTGCAGAACGAACTGCACTTCTGTGATCCATACAAAAAGCATGACCAAAATAGCTTTGGCCATACTTCTCCTTTACGAGCCCATGAAAAATTAGATGTGATTCCATAATACATACCGTGACAGAATTCAGTTCACTTGTACAGATTAGATTGAACCTTATATTTATAAAAGAAAAAAAAAATGTAACTCCAGTTCCCTTTCCCATCACCCACAGGAAGTGATTCATAAACTCATGACATCCCACGTGTGCCTTAATGCAGTCTTATGAGTCCATCAACCACCAAATGAGATTCTATGAAAAAGACTGAGCTCTGTTCACGGGTACAGCTGGGACTGTACTTTATTTTATTCTTCAATTACCTTTCCCATCACTCAGAGGATGTGATTCATAAACTCATGACACCACAACTCCCTATGAGGCAGAAATGGGAGATTATATTTAAAATGAACGCTTATCAGAAAGATATTTTATATGATAACAGCACTGAATCTCTGACACCATGAAGTGTCTGATGGAACCTATATGATAAATAAAACCCCCACCCAGTGCCCTCAGAGACCGCAGAAAGACCTGCGCAAAGGGATAGGCCCTTCGGACACCCAGAGCTACACTGTGGCACAACGGAGAGGCACATCTCTGCAAACTAAATGGACCTACACTGTATAACCAAAGGTATGTGGCCACCCCCTCAATATCACAGAGATCAGGTGTATCCAGTGAAGGGTATGGTTAATGCCACAGCAAACAATGACAATTTAGAGCAGGGGTAGGCAACCTTAAAGAAGAACATGAAAGAAGTCATAGAGTGTTGCCTCCTCACATCTGATTTAGGGCCGGTTCACACTATAGCAATGTCAAAACCGCATATGATTCGCACCACACTGCTATGCAAATCACATGCCATGTCTGGGTGATGCAAATTCAGCCATACAGATTGTGTGACTGAATTTGCATCGCATTTGGACCAAAGTCGTGCAGGACTCCTGGCTGGTCACACCTATGCCATCTGATTCCTGTCCAAATTGATAATGCGCATTGCGATATGCAAGCTAATCTGGGGGTGTCATTAACTTTGTATTGACACTCCCCGCAGTTCGCATATGGCAGTGTGAAGTGTCTGTGATTCGGGTGTGATGCGGAACCCTCCCGCATAGCACCAGTGTGAACCGACACCCGAACCTCTAATTGCCATACTACAGTGTCATAACCACATGCATTGCACGGCAATCATGGTTTAAATCAGTCGATGAGGAGGCCACATATCACCTCTTCACAACCTGGTAAAGTCAGGCAGCAGCAGGAATTAAACCCCCTGTTGCTTTTGGTGGGTGCTACTGCCTGTCAATCGTGACTTATTCAAGTCAAAGGGGCCACTTTGCAAGCACCCCGCACCTGCATGATTTTGGGTGGTCCAAGACATTAAAGCAGTTGGTGAGAAAGCAAAACAATGCTGTCTGCTTTAACCCCTTGTTTTCTGTACTGCACAAGGCTGCAGGGCATTTGCAGAGTGGCTTTATTCACTTGAATGGGTCATGCTTGGCTGGTGCTACACCCACCACCCACTGGTGTACAGTATAACTCTTGCTGTGTATGTGTACATCCCTGGCCACTGCAGCTAAAGGGGGTGCAGTTGTTGGCAGGGGTGGTAAAAACACATCTATTCTTAGTCTTACTCTTAATCTACAGCTAAGTACAGCAAACGCGCAGGAAAGCCATAGGTACACTGCACTGCGGTGTGTGGGTAAACCGCAGCGCATCAGTGTGAAAGCAGCTCTATGCTATTATGCCCAGTGTATTGCTTCACATTGACCTGAAGATCTCTTCTTTCCTGCTGTTGCCAACTCTCTGGAGACCGCTAGCCAGGATAAGAGATGGAGTGCAGTTTATATTACTCTGCATGGGAAGGGAGCCGGCACTACACTGGAGGCATCAGCTTATAAGGCTCTTGCTCTCTACTACAGCTCCAACTTTACACATAGTCCCTCTGCATTGCACTCTGTTTGATGCTTTGGGATGGCGGTTCAGTAAGACCAGACCTCGATCTACCAGTCACCTGACTGCGATCTACTGGTTGCTGACCCCCAATTTAGAGAATTGGCTGGTGAACTCGTACCTCATGCACTTGGGCACCTGGGGCCATAAGCTGTAAAATTGCAGCATATTTCCCTACCCATAGAAATCGATGGCTGTATACAGGTATAGGCCAGTACTTGTGTAAACACACGCATACATACAAACGTACATCCCTGGATGCAGACAAGTCTTCATCCAGGTTTGTATGTCCATATGAATGCATGTTTACACAAGTACCAGCCTATACCTGTATACAGCTGTAGATTACTATGGATGGTGGTTTGCGGCACGTATGGCACCTGGGCAGGGAAATACACCCACATTTTACATTACAAAGCCCCGATGCCTGCGTGTGTACGACGCTAAAATAAATACTGAAGCCAAAGGGTCAGCATGTGGTTTGATTCGCCAGCCTATTATTACTACTGTTTCCTGGGGTGACAACAAGAGTTGGCAAAAGGACCACAGAGAAAAGCGAGTGACCAGGAGATTGACACTCCAGGAAGTGTCAGGTTCTGCAGCTGGCAAGTTGTGGCCTCAGGTGATGCACAGAGATGAAACAATCCTCCTACATAAGTTGTACTTGTTTATCCGCAGTCTTCTCTTCATCGGTTTTAAATCCAGAATTTTTAAAGCTTGACTGAGCCGTCAGAAAAAAGGGGGCAGAGAGCTGAAGTTACAGTCTGCAGATCTGGGTGAGGAGAGCACTAACAGCCGATTATAGGGAAGGGACACCCCTCCCCCCACACAGCTCTCAGTCAAGAGGGCTGTTTCATGCTTTTATTTTTAACATCCGGAAGAGGGGCGGGACCGCTGTTTGTGTGTGACGGTGGCCCGTCTGTGTCTGACGTCATTGCGCATGCGCGGTGGCGCCGGGCCGGGGGATCTTGAGAGGCTCTCAGAATATCCCCCGGTGAAGATGTCAACAGTATGGGAGGGGATTGGCATACGCCCCACACCTGTACCCATTAGTTTATGGATGAATATGGAAGGTTAATCAAGGGCCTGCCACTCCTACACACAGGTGAGCCCACTCATCATGATTATATAAAGGCTAGCTTTACTCTCTCTTCCACCTGGCTACCATTTGATCCTTTGGGTCAAGAGGATTTCTTACTGAGCCCCTATGTATTGTTGGAATTAGGTGAGTTATGGAAGGACATGCTACCTGTTGCAAGTCCCCCTGTCTCCTTTCCCTCAATATTTTTAAGGCTATAGGTTTTTGCCGTACTTACCTGATACTACTTCCTCGTAAATGTTTTTTAGCCACCTGGGGACTTCCTTGATTTGCCTCACCTTTGGGTGATCCTTGTGGGATGTTTTTCTGTGGGGGGCTTGATCCTTCACGGACCCTTCCCTCCTTTGGGCGTAATACCAGACTTCTTGCTTTGAGGAGCCATTTCTCCTCCTTTTCTACACGGCACTACCCATATATTTTGAGTCTGAGGCTCTCCCCTGGATCCCTGAACCATCTTATACACCCCGCCATTGAAGAGCCCAAGTGAGGATTCCCCTGCAAACCTACGATCGACTTGATGTTGTTCTTACCTTGACTTTCACAGACATACTTAGGGTACGTCTCTAACTTACATACATATATACATACATTGTATGTAGGGGGTCTTTCCAAGCACTAGGCTGGATTTACACATGTATAAATAACCTAAACCTTGACTGTAACACTTGTATCTGTTATGTTGTATAATACACAAAGATATGCTACTTACTTATGTATCTAATATCTCAATGCACTATTGATTCTTTATACCCAATATTTCTAATAACAGACATTCCTGTGCTACTTTCCCTGAAGAAGGAATCACGAGCAGATTTCGAAACATGTTGGGATCATTTGTTCCGAATCGCAACCCACTGGCTCACCCCGTGCCGTTTAGCTGATTTGGCAACTGTGTCATGGCACAGATGATTGAACTTTGTTTTTGTTCTGTATATATTGTCTGTATGTTTTAAACAGGCCTGGATTTGTATCCAGTCCAATTTTCGATTTTTTTTAATGTGTATACAATAAACTTTTTGACTTTTATATATAAATTTTTTTCTCGGTGTGCATGCTGTATTAAACCCCATCTTGGGACCAATGTTCTCCTTGTTGCTTATTTTTAACATACTAACATAAGGAACAGTTAAGCTATCAAATAAAAAATTAAAAAACATTATATAAAATGAAAGCTGGGACTTGATGTGCAAATTCAGCAGTGTGAACCTAGCCACTGACTGCAAAAATGGACCTTCAGATCAGTGTTCTGCTTCATTCATCTGCAGATCAAAGGGATGGCATGTGATGTCAGTTAAAGAAAAATTCCAGGTATGGATAATGTATACAGTAACATTAGTCCAGCTTGGACCAATGTAACTATATACACACCATACCTGGCTGATGCCACTGGAAATTACTGAATGACACTCAGCTATTTCAGTGATCTCCACTTCAGGGTGCCATGCTAAGCGACTGCATTCTACACACAGGAGGTCAGGCGCCATTTAGAGAATAGTTTGCATTTTCTGAAACACACAGCCTGGCTCAGGAGCGTCCCCACACGGATGACCTCTCAGCACACTGTTTTTCATATATCTGTTTAACCAGTTCTGGACCGGAAGGATTTGCCCCCTTAATGACCAGGCCATTTTTGCGATTCGGCACTGTGTTACTTTAACGGAAAATGGCGCGATCGTGCGACGCTGTACCTTAATAAAATTGATGTCCTTTTTTCCTGCAAATAGAGCTTTCTTTTGGTGGTATTTGATCACCTGTGCGATTTTTATTTTTTGCGCTATAAACAAAAAAAGAGCGACGATTCTGGAAAAAAAAAAAAAAAAACAATATTTTTAACATTCTGCTATATAAAACATTCCCCAAAAAAAAAAAAAAAAAATGTATAAATCAAATATTTTCATCCTTTTAAAAGGCAATTTCTATTCTGCTACATATTTGTAGTAAAAAAAAAAAAAATAATAATTTGCAATAAGCGTATTTTGATTGGTTTGCGCAAAAAAGTTATCGTGTCTACAAACTAGGGGAAAGATTTATGTCATTTTTATTTATTTTTTACTAGTAATGGCAGCAATCTGCAATTTTTAGCGGGACTGTGAAATTGGAACGGACAGATCGGACCCCTGACATTTTTGAAACTTTTGGGGGACCAGTGACATTATTACAGTAATCCGTGCTAAAGATATGCACTGTTACTGTAATAATGACATTGGCAGGGAAGGGGTTAGCACAGTGGTGATCAAAGGGTTAGGTGTGAGCCTAGGGGAGTGTTTTCTAACTGTATGGGGGATGGACTTGTGAAACGACCACAGAGACCTGTGATCCTATATAGAAGGATCACAGGCGCTCTGCGATCATTTCAGAGATTTCTGTGTTTACAATAGCTGACCATCCTTCTTTCTTAGTGGGGATTGATTGTGGGTGCCCAGCAGCAATCACGGGGCTGGCCCCGTGGATCAGCATCCCCGCTGCCTAGTAGGGGTGAGAGCGTGGCGGCGCGCGCTCGCCCCCCAGCACTACGCGTTCGACCAACGTAGGGCTACGTCGGTTCGCGCAGGAGAGCCAGCCTGTCGCAGTAAAACTGCAGCGGGCGGTCGGGAACCGGTTAATAACTGCAAAAAACTGATCTTGTTAGAAATGTAGAATTGTCCTGCGTCCTCTGCACAATTCCTGTGTTATCTCAAGGGGCTCTCCTAGTTCTCATCTTGGACTATACATTCAGCCTATATGTTGTAGAGATCCGAGAATGGGAATGGTTGAGTAGTTTCCGGAAAAAAAAAAAAAAAAACCCTGGGCAGGGATGACACCATATTCAGTTCACAAAAATAAAGCAAACAAAGCCTGAGATGAAACAAATGCAGTCACCACATTTAAGGACCAGCAATCTGCAATTTATTACATTGTTGTTCTTGGGTTTAGATACGCTTTAAACAAAAACTATTATTAGACTGGTCACTCACTACATATTACAGGGGGGGGGGGAAAAAATGCAACATTAAATTCCGTGAACCCTGAGCAGAAAAGAAACCTGTCAGTTCAGAAATACAGGAAAGGTCATTGCCGGGTTCCTGACTTTCTTACTTTTTCGTTCTTCACTACTAGAGAAGTCAATGACTTGGAACATGCAAGGACATATCATCTACAGTATTCCCACACTTCTCAGGCTGCATGGTTGTCCCAGTTTACCTGACTCTTCAGTTGCAGAAGGATAAAGGATAACTGCATCTACCCTTCCAGTCCTATGTGGAAGTCATTCTAAAGATGACCATACCCTGAGTGGATTTTGGCCAAATCCTTATGAGCTGGCAATTTAGCTGCCTCCGCACCAAAATATCCTTTAATATGAAAAATCAAAAGGAGCCGGACATAAAACGGTCGGCCAAACAGTGGCTACATTCAATTTAGATGAAGCCAATTTTCGGTTTTATGAAAGCTGCTGGCAATGGCTGTCAGATTGGAAAAGCCAGCACTGCAGATTCATCTATCAGAAAGCATTGCACATGGACACTGCGCGCGCTGTGGCGGTGACCAGGGACACTGCGCGCGCTGTGGCGGTGACCAGGGACACTGCGCGCGCTGTGGCGGTGACCAGGGACACTGCGCGCGCTGTGGCGGTGACCAGGGACACTGCGCGCGCTGTGGCGGTGACCAGGGACACTGCGCGCGCTGTGGCGGTGACCAGGGACACTGCGCGCGCTGTGGCGGTGACCAGGGACACTGCGCGCGCTGTGGCGGTGACCAGGGACACTGCGCGCGCTGTGGCGGTGACCAGGGACACTGCGCGCGCTGTGGCGGTGACCAGGGACACTGCGCGCGCTGTGGCGGTGACCAGGGACACTGCGCGCGCTGTGGCGGTGACCAGGGACACTGCGCGCGCTGTGGCGGTGACCAGGGACACTGCGCGCGCTGTGGCGGTGACCAGGGACACTGCGCGCGCTGTGGCGGTGACCAGGGACACTGCGAGCGCTGTGGCGGTGACCAGGGACAATGCGAGCGCTGTGGCGGTGACCAGGGACACTGCGAGCGCTGTGGCGGTGACCAGGGACACTGCGAGCGCTGTGGCGGTGACCAGGGACACTGCGAGCGCTGTGGCGGGGACATGGGACAGTGCGAGCGCTGTGGCGGGGACCAGGGACACTGCGAGCGCTGTGGCGGGGACCAGGGACACTGCGAGCGCTGTGGCGGGGACCAGGGACACTGCGAGCGCTGTGACGGCTGAACAAACTGTAACTGGCAGCTGAACTAACACAAATCTATCACTGTGTGGCCAGATTAACCTAACAGGCTCCTCCAAAGGGTGCAGATCACACTCTAGTTAGGTTCAGTATTGCATCAAATAGATTTACATCACCTGCTAGAGTCTGGACTGTCCAGATATCAAACAGCAAGGTCACTTCATTCGAGAAAGCAAAATGCATCTGTGGAATGAAAAGAAAAAGACATTTTTACACAGTATTCTATACATGCTGGCCATACCCCCCTAATTCATTTATGTATGTACACACACACATTTAGGAAACCTCCATAAAGTTTGGGGAATGCCCTCTCTGTTGTCACCAAAACAGGTGTCCCCATTGCAGGATTTCCCTTACTTCTTCGTTTGGTGACAACTATAAACTCTGGGTTTCCCAACACCTTCTGTCTCTGTGGCAATGGGCCCCAGGACAAGTTGAGAGGGAAACAAAAAAAATGTAAAATGTATTTGAAGAAAGCAGATGGTAACCTTGTAATTCCAGTGCAGAGCAGAGACGTAGGTCTTTTACTGCACAAATCAAACCATTCTGTTAAATTATTACTAAAGGCAAAACTTTTCTTTTTAGTTTTGGATAGTGAAGAGGGATCGGAACCTCTTAAAGATTTTTGTTGTTGTCCCCAATAAGCCGGCCATAGATAGATCAAATCTCAGCCGGTCCAGCAGAGATCGGCTGATATTTGATCCATTTATGGGCAGGCTGAATGTACCCAAGTTGATCCATAGATCAACTTGGCTACAACCAGAATGCCGGATTTTAAGCATTCGGTTACTGCCCACGGCTAGCAGTAATCATTGTGTTCTGCCGGCTGGAAAGGATCTCCCCCGCAAGCATAAAAAATAGCACTGCAGGAGGCATTCTCCGATCAACACTAACTGTGTTGATGGGGGAATTAAGTACATTTTTTGTTGACTAGTCTATGGCTTGTTTTAGGGAGATTCACCCTTGCCATTTGTTCTGGTAATCATTATCAGAGAGTGAAAGTGAAAGAAAATCACAAATTTTGATTTTTTACCAGAAAAGAACTAGGAGGGTAAACCTTCCGATTGGGACACTAGTTCTAGAAACCATGGTGACAACCAGGGATTCCCTCAGCTCCTGTTTTGGCTATGGAGCAGAAAGTGAAGAGAAATTTCCCCAGTGGGACTGAAGACTGAAATGACGAAGCAAAGTGGCAGGGTTTTTAAATGAAAAAAAAAAAAAAAAGTTTTGCCTTCAGTTTTACTTTTAAGTGGCACACTAACCAAAAATTAATTGCTTTCCTCAGTGCTCTGCACCCACCCCACCCCCCCCCCTCCCCAAGCAGCATGGGGGCATAGCAATATGGCTGAACTTCCATTTTAAAAAGAAAATGTAGAGAACAAATCAAGAAGTTCACTTTGATGCCAGTTCTACAACCCATCATCCCTTCAATGCTGAACTGCATGCACAGCAGTAACGAGAATAAGAGAAAAGGCCTTTGCAGGATCCAACTGACTGAGATGTAAAGCATAGATTCCTTTAAATAACACATAATCCATATGTTTCTGCATGATTTATTCTAGTGCCAGTGAAAATGGTACTTCATCTCTTACCCGATTACTAGTGTAAGTGGGTGCCACTCTCTTGACCATTAACATAAAAGGGCCCCTCCCCCCTGACTACTAAATGTAAGGGGGCACAGCTCCAATGGGCACTAATGTAAAGGGGAGAGGTGCCCCCCCTTACATTAGTTGTCAGTGGGAGAGGTGCCCCCCCTTACATTAGTTGTCAGTGGGAGAGGTTTCCCCCCCCCCCTTACATTAGTTGTCAGTGGGAGAGGTGCCCCCACCCTTACATTAGTTGTCAGTGGGAGAGGTGCCCCCCACCCCTTACATTAGTTGTCAGTGGGAGAGGTGCCCCCCACCCCTTACATTAGTTGTCAGTGGGAGAGGTGCCCCCACCCCTTACATTAGTTGTCAGTGGGAGAGGTGCCCCCACCCCTTACATTAGTTGTCAGTGGGAGAGGTGCCCCCCCTTACATTAGTTGTCAGTGGGAGAGGTGCCCCCACCCCTTACATTAGTTGTCAGTGGGAGAGGTGCCCCCACCCCTTACATTAGTTGTCAGTGGGAGAGGTGCCCCCACCCCTTACATTAGTTGTCAGTGGGAGAGGTGCCCCCACCCCTTACATTAGTTGTCAGTGGGAGAGGTGCCCCCACCCCTTACATTAGTTGTCAGTGGGAGAGGTGCCCCCCACCCCTTACATTAGTTGTCAGTGGGAGAGGTGCCCCCCACCCCTTACATTAGTTGTCAGTGGGAGAGGTGCCCCCACCCCTTACATTAGTTGTCAGTGGGAGAGGTGCCCCCACCCCTTACATTAGTTGTCAGTGGGAGAGGTGCCCCCACCCCTTACATTAGTTGTCAGTGGGAGAGGTGCCCCCCACCCCTTACATTAGTTGTCAGTGGGAGAGGTGCCCCCACCCCTTACATTAGTTGTCAGTGGGAGAGGTGCCCCCAACCCTTACATTAGTTGTCAGTGGGAGAGGTGCCCCCACCCCTTACATTAGTTGTCAGTGGGAGAGGTGCCCCCACCCCTTACATTAGTTGTCAGTGGGAGAGGTGCCCCCACCCCTTACATTAGTTGTCAGTGGGAGAGGTGCCCCCACCCTTACATTAGTTGTCAGTGGGAGAGGTGCCCCCACCCTTACATTAGTTGTCAGTGGGAGAGGTGTCCCCACCCTTACATTAGTTGTCAGTGGGAGAGGTGCCCCCACCCCTTACATTAGTTTTCAGTGGGAGAGGTGCCCCCACCCCTACATTAGTTGTCAGTGGGAGAGGTGCCCCCCACCCCTTACATTAGTTGTCAGTGGGAGAGTGCCCCCCACCCCTTACATTAATTGTCAGTGGGAGAGGTGCCCCCCCCTTACATTAGTTGTCATTGGGAGAGGTGCCCCCCCTTACGTTAGTTGTCAGTGGGATAGAAACCCCCCTTACATTAGTTGTCAGTGGAAGAGGTGCCCCCCCTTACTTTATTTGTCAGTGGGAGATAAACCCCCCTTACATTAGTTGTCAATGGGAGAGGAACCCCCCATACATTAGAGTCCAGGTGACACGATTACTAGTGTCAAATATAGAAGGTATTTCACAAGAATCCTTTTAATTATGAGAGATCTACAACATACTGATCATTTATTATACCATGATCTGTAGTGGGAAAAAAAAAATAATTTTGTAGGGGTTCCTTGAGACCTAAAAATTATTTCAAGGGTTCCTCCACAATAAAAATGGTTAGGAAGGCTGCTCTAAAGTATTGTTCTTTTTTGAGTCTGCTTTCCAGATGCCTTCTGTGTGTTCATCATTCTGCACCCCAGTAACTGATTTCCCTCAGTTCTCTGTCATCAGAGGACGAGGGTTAAGTGGGGTACACACTAGTAGAAAATCTGCCGAAAATTCCCGTCCGAGGTAAAATTGTCCGATTTTCGCCTAGTGTGTACACAACTTTCAGCAGCCGATGCCGACATTTTCAAAGAAAAAAAACGGAGGGACAAACACCAACATTTTTATCATCCGTCCCCAGACGACCAATTTCCGTTTAATGTGTATGCAGTACGTCCGCGAAAAATCGGATACGAAAGACCGCGCATGATCTGAAGTTGCTGACAACCTGGAAGTCTAGGAACAAATGTCCAAAAAAAAAATCAGACGAGAAATTTCGTTAACATTTTGCACTGTCAACTAAAAACGGTTATGACCGCTGAGCACGAGAGAGAAAAATCGGAGGATATTTCATCCGATTTCCATCAAGTGTGTACGGGCCTTCAGACATCACTTATCTGACAAATACAACTAACAGGAAACAAGATTTAGGGAAGAGTGTAAAACTAAGGAAGTAACACTAAAGTATACTTTGCATTGAAACATGATCATCGAACAAACAAGATACCAGTGGTGTGATACAGAAACTCTGTATACTGGTGTAGTATGTTTATTTTATATTTGCTACACCAGACAATAAATATATTCATAAGGATATAACCTGAGTTCTGTCTATGTACAAGTTCTCTATCACTTACAAATCCTTTAAATCAATTTTAAACTGACCACCAATTTAAAAGGTGGGGGGCATTTTTGCAATATCTACCACGAACTACAAGGTGTGCAATTTTCCAGTGACCTCCAATGTGAGGGGGGGGGGGGTCACCTCTACCCTGGCCTCCAATGTGAGGGGGGGGGTCACCTCTACCCTGGCCTCCAATGTGAGGGGGGGGGGTCACCTCTACCCTGGCCTCCAATATGAGGGGGGGGGTCACCTCTACCCTGGCCTCCAATGTGAGGGGGGGGGTCACCTCTACCCTGACCACCAATGTGAGGGGGGGGTCACCTCTACACTGACCTCCAATGTGAGGGGGGGGGGGGTCACCTCTACCCTGGCCTCCAATATGAGGGGGGGGGTCACCTCTACCCTGGCCTCCAATGTGAGGGGGGGGGGGGTCACCTCTACCCTGGCCTCCAATATGAGGGGGGGGGGGGGGTCACCTCTACCCAGGCCTCCAATGTGAGGGGGGGGGTCACCTCTACACTGACCACCAATGTAAGGGGGGGGGGTCACCTCTACACTGACCTCCAATGTGGGGGGGGGAGGGGGTCACCTCTACACTGTCCTCCAATGTGGGGGGGGAGGGGGTCACCTCTACACTGTCCTCCAATGTGAGGGGGAGGGGGGGTCACTTCTACCCAAAGGCCCTGTTCACATCTCATAACATTTTAATTGCTGTAATTCTGCTCACGATCCCAAATCGCATGGTGATCGCTGAACAATGCACAACTCATGCCTTTAAAAATCACGTGAAGCGAGTTGTCCAAAAAGGAGCTTCTTTCTGGGCCGAAAAACCCATGTAGGGCAGCCTATTCAAATAAATGGGATGGTCTGGTGCAAAATAAATAAACATAAATAATCAGGTGACCTTTGCAGAAAAAAACAAAAATGAAAAAAATTGCGAGCGAGAACCTTGTTCCCACTACGGAAAAGTGTAAATGGGGTAATAGATTGTAAGCTTCATGAGCAGGGCCCTGAAGTAATGACTAACTGCTAACATTTGCACAAAACAACATGATTTCCCTTTTTGTCTCTCTCTCTCTCCTTGTTTAGCTGGGCTATCACCTGACTAGTGTGTGTGTGTGTGTGTGTGTGTGTGTGTGTGTGTGTGTGTGTGTGTGTGTGTGTGTGTGTGTGTGTGTGTGTGTGTGTGTGTGTGTGTGTGTGTGTGTGTGTGTGTGGATTACCCAGAGACCCACTCACCTGGAGCGGCTTTTTTTGTTGCAAGCAGGGCCGCCTATTCCTTCTGTATTGAACTGTATTGTAATTGTCAGGTCTCCCTTTATATTGTAAAGCGTTGTGCAAAGCTGCAAACTGTTGGCGCTATATAAATCTTGTATAACAATAATCATCATGAATGATAAGGAGTTACTTTTACATCAGACCTGGGCATTTTAAAGCCCCCTGGCCACATTCAGTCCTTTTGCTGTCAATATCACCACTCGTGAGGTCAATCAGAAATTAGAAATCCCCGGATTCAGGCCAGACAGTCAACAAGATGGCGGTTGTGCTTGCATCCTTGTTGGTCCCCTGATCGCCCATACAGTAGAGGGTCACACGTAAGCACTTTCCAGGATTTGGCAGTGTAGGAGGGGCAGTGACACCCATTGTGAGGTCTATCATGTGAAATGTGGGGGTTGTTACCAGATTCTACTCTCCACCCCATATGTAAGGGGTGAAGCCTACACACTCACTAGTCGGCCTTAACTTCCGCCTAGCTGCAAAAGTGACGCCACATGTCAAGTGTGTGCATAATATGTGAGGTCTTATGTAAGGAGGCTGCATCTGCATTTCATCTTATGTCTTTTATTGTAAAATAATAAATTATTCTGATAATTCAGCAAAATATATAAATACCCTCGTGAAGTTCCCATAGACAGGCTGAGTCTATGTATGTTTGGCCCAAGGAGGTGCTAGCTAACCATAATTAAAGAGGTTGTAAACTCATTTAAAAAAATGTTTTTTTTTTTAGAAGCTGCAAGAGAAAGACATAATGAGCTAGTATGCTTCGCATACTAGCTCATTATGAAATACTTACCTTAGAACGAGCCCCCGCCGTGCCGCTCTCTTACCTGTATGACGGGCGACATGAAATGTCGCCCGTCTTCCGGGATCGCGGCATCCGGTCATCTGATTGGCCGGAGCCGCGGTGACGTCACTCCCGCGCACGCGCACGGGAGCCGACGGTCACGGCACGGGGCTCTGAAGGAACGGCACGATCAGCCGTTCCTTCAGAGCGCATGCGCCAGTGACGTCACTGGCTGCATTAAAGGTAAATATCTCCTAAACGGTGTAAGTTTAGGAGATATTTACAGTACCTATAGGTAAGCCTTATCATAGGCTTACCTATAGGTACAACTTCATGAGGAGGGTTTACTTCCTCTTTAATATGGCCCTCCACAACAGTCCTAGTTTCTCATGTGGCCCTGTTGCCCATCCCTGTTCCACCCTTCTCATCAATGTAAGGGGTTGTTTCTACATTTACCATTCATTTTGTAGGGGGTGGTAAAAAAAAAAAAAAAAAAAAAAAAAAACTCATTCTTCTATTTGACTTCTAAAAGTCTTTAATGTATTGACCATACTATAAAATTTGATACAATACAATCACCTTTAGATCTACCACCAACTATGTAGTGCAAGGGCCAAATATAAAAGGATTTGTAAAGACTTAAAATTAAGTCAGCAGCTAAAAATACTGTAGCTGATGACTTTTAATATATAGACACTTACCTGTCCAGGGAGACCGCAATGTCGGCAACCCAGTCCATTTTCGGATCAACTGTCAGGTGCTGTTGCCCCTATTCATCATAAGGGAAACGGACAGTGAAGTCTTTCAGCTTCACAGCTGGTTCCCTACTGCTCATGCGTGGGGAAGGAGGAGGGTGGCTGAACTTTCGAGGGACAGCGCCGCTGCTATAATGTATAGAGAGAAATAGCCGCACTCCAACTTGAAGGTGAAAAATATAAAATCTGTTTTATTCGTATCCAAAAGATAAAATCAATTCAAAGTGTATCCATAATATAGTCAGAGACAAGAGATGAACGCATAGTAGTTGACGCGTTTCACGGATAAACGTCCGCTTAGTCGTAACCATCGCAACCAAGTACATGCCTAAAACAGGTACCTGTCCCCTTCCCCCCCCCCCCCCCCCAAAGGTGCCAAATGTGTCACCAGAGGGGGAGGGGGGGGGGAGCAGATCAGCACATGTTCCACTTTAAAGCCTGGTTCACACCCATGCAGTTCTATTTTGATCCATTTCTGTGGTGCATTTTGCATTTTATATGCTTTTAGTTTATGGCCAATTTGTTGGGTGGATTAAAAAAGGCACTATATGCTTTTCTGCAGCTTCTCCATTGATGTCTATTGAACCAAAAACGCACCGTTTTGCTGTTGAAAAAAAGTTACTGACCCTTTCCAGCTGAAAAAAGCATAGATATGACCATGTATTTTTTGTAGTGCATTTCTTCAAAAAGCATTAAAAAAAAAAAAAACACATTAATGTGAACCAAACCTTAGGTCCATCCTCAAATTAAGTAGTTGATAGGTCTAAAACATTCTACAATCTGACTGTATAATGTATGGCTAGTTTACATATTTTTTTTCCTTTTGCCATCAATTAGCAATAACTTTATAACCCAAAAAAGAAAAGTAAATATCTCCTGCACTCAAATGTTGCGTAAGAACCAAAAAGATGATGGCTAAATTGCTGGCATCTAAAGATTTGCTGCCCTCTCAGGATGATGGGATCCACATAAACTGAAAACATAAAAAACAAGAGAAGGGCGCACTGACCTAGTGCAATATCATAAAAAATTAATTTTTAATTCATACTTACCTGTAAAATCCATTTCTTGAAGTACATCACGGGACACAGAGTCATAAATCATAACATGTGGGTTATATAGCCACCTATAGGTGAAGGACACTAGCAATCAATCAGAATTGATGACCCCCTATATAACCCCTCCCATACAGGAAGTACCTCAGTTTTGTAGCAATAAAAGACCCCATAGAAGAGGGGAGGGACCCCTGTGTCCCGTGATACACTTCAAGAAATTGATTTTACAGGTAAGTATGAATTAAAAGTCAATTTTTCTTTGCGTACATCACGGGACACCGAGCCATAAATCATAACACATGGGACGTCCCAAAACAATGCAACTGAGGGGAGGGGGACACCAAAAAAATACCGCCATCTCACCCTTAACAGAAGGATTACATCGCCTCCTGAAGTACACTACGGCCAAAAGCAGACTCCTCCTGGGTCCCAACATCCACACCGTAGAAACAAGAGAACGTATGCACCGATGACCAGGTCGCGGCCTTGCAAATCTGAGCCATAGAGGCTAAATGGCGATGTGCCCAAAGAGGCACCTACTCCTCTGGTGAAATGTGCCTTTCAAGGAAAAGGTGGAACCTCTCCTACTAACCATATGCATGGGTAATAACCTGGAAAATGCAACAGAAAATCGTAGATTTCGATGCTGCCAACCCCCTACTGGGGGCTTCTGGCAGCACAAACAAGCTCTCAGTCTTAGGAATCTGAGCGGTTTCCTGTAAATAAAATTTAAGTGCATGCATTACATCAAGAGAATGCAATAACTTTTCCTCCTCTGAGTGAGGATCTGGAAAAAAAGAAGGTAGTATAATGTCCTGATTCAAATGAAAGGCGAACACTACCTTGGGCAAAAAATCTGGGTGAGAACGTAAAAATCACCCGATCTTTATAACATATCAAGAATGGCTCTTTACAAGAAAGAGCTTCTAGTTCCGATACCCTTCTAGCTGAAGTTATCACAATCAAAAAGACCAGTTTCTTGGTCAAAAGAACAAGGGGGAACCTGCCCCAGGAGGTTCAAAAGGCTGTTTTTTGCAAAACTGCCAACATCAAATTCAAGTCCCAAGGACACAACGGTGGCTTCACTGGTGGAAGCAAACGCAATATTCCCCAGATGAAGGTTTGAACCAACAAATGGGAAGCGATTGGTTCCTGGAAAGAGCTGAAATCTGCCCCTTAATTGTGCTCAGGGTTAATTTCATATCTACCCCTGCTTGCAGGAAGGATAGAATTCCCCCGATAATATAAGTGCGGGGATGCCGTTTCCTGGCTTCACACCAGGCAATGTAGGATTTCCAGACCCTGTAATAAATATTTCTAGAGACTGTTTTTTTCTGGCGTTTATCAGTGTATGAACTGCGGGGCCAGACACACCCTGCTCTTCCAAGAGTAATGCCCCATACACACGTGCAGATTATCTGCAGACTTTTGTCTGCAGACTTACCTTTTCTATGTAGTGCAATGGCCTGCCGGATTGCATACAAATGGAAAGTGTTTAGGTTTGACCTCATATTATATGGTTTTGGCAAGTCTGCAGACAAAAGTCTGCAGATAATCTGCACGTGTGTATGGGGCATTAGGCTTCAATAGCCAAGCCTTCAAATTTAGAGACTCTATAGCAGGGTGGAATATCGGACTTTGAGAGAGCAAGTTCGGATGCAGTGGAAGGACCCAGGGCCTTGTCACTGGCAACCTCTGGATTTGTGCATACCAAATCCTCCTTGGCCAAGCCGGAGCTACCAGAATTACTGGTTTCCCTTCCAGCTGGATCCTGCGCAACAAACGTGATATCAGCTGTACCGGAGGAAAGGCATAGATCAGGGAATACTCCTCCCAGGGATCTCTCTCCAATTTTTTGTTGAACCTGGATGCCAGCAGATCTACGTCTGGGACCCCCCAGCGTAGGCAGATCAATTGAAGAACCTCGGGATGTAAAGACCATTCCCCCGGAAACATCTGTTGACGGCTCAAGAAATCTGCCTACAATTCTCTATTCGGGGAATGAACACTGCTGTCAGACATGGCACAAACTTCTCTGCCCAGGACAGGATAATAGTCACCTCTTTCTGGGCTGAACAACTTGTGCCTCCTTGATAGTTGACATAAGCCACAGCCGTGGCATTGTCAGATTGCATTCTGACAGGGTAACCTCGAAGTCTGGGTGTCCAGAATTTCAGAGCCTAACTGACTGCACAAATTTCCAAAATGTTGATGGGGAGACGACTCTCTACCCAAGACTATTTCCCCTGGACAGTGGCTTCCTCCAGAACCGCTCCCCAGCCGGAGAGACTGGCATCCGTAGTCACCACCTTCCAGGTCCCCTTCTCCAGATTTCTGGTCAACAACCACTAATTCAGACTCTGTTGTTCTCTTGGTAGCAGAGATATGGACTGGTCCAAGGACTGAACTTTTCCGTTCCACGCAGACAGAACGTTGTTCTGCAAGGGTTTGGCATGGAATTGAGCATAGAGAATTGCCTCGAATGTGGACACATCTTCCACAGTAACATCATGCAAAGACGTATATCTCAGTCTTACTATAGACTGAACTTGACCCTTCAGGTCGGAGACCCTTCTTGCTGGCAATAATACCTTTTCCTGCACCATGTCGACAAGAAGCCCCAGGTATTCCAGACGCTAGAATGGCTGTAATGCTGACTTTGCTAAGTTCAGTATCCAACCCAGACGTTTAAAAAAAATGTACAGTCTGAAGGATATTTTGGCTTAGAGCC
Source organism: Pelophylax lessonae (assembly GCF_965119305.1). Taxonomy (NCBI): domain Eukaryota; kingdom Metazoa; phylum Chordata; class Amphibia; order Anura; family Ranidae; genus Pelophylax; species Pelophylax lessonae. The sequence goes on from NC_138774.1 coordinate 237,989,090, forward strand.
GATGCTGATCTATCTATTAGTAATAGATCGTCCAGATATCCTAATATCGATATCCCTCAGGACCTTAGAACATCCAATACTGGAGCAAGGATCTTTGTGAACACTCTTGGTGCTGTGGCCAACCCGAAGGGCAAGACCACAAACTGGAAATTATGGTTTCCAATCGCAAAAACGAAAGAACTTTTGATTGGTCTGAAATATAGGAAGATATGCATCCTTGAGGTCTATGGATGCTGGAAAAATTCCTCTCCCTACAGCGAGGCTACGACTGAACAAATTGATTCCATGCGGACAGAATGAGCGTTCAGAAACTGTTTCAGCGCCTTGAGATCCAAAATAGGTCTCACATCCCCATTTGGTTTGGGGATTACGAATAGGTTTGAGTAAAAACCCTTATACCCTTCGTTTTCTGGAACCTTGGTTATCACCTTCTGAGCTCTCAGCTGGTCCAATGCCTGAAAGAGAGAGCTGTCTTTTAGGGGATCTGTTGGTATACTTTGACCTCACAAACTGAGTATGCGGGAACACCCGAAATTCCAGCTTGTATCTCTGTGAAATGGTGGAGACCACCCAGTTGTCTTCAATTAACTCCACCCATGTCCCTGAGAACTGCAGGAGCCTTCCCCCCATCCAGGCGAGTGGGGGCGCCCCTTCACTGAGAGAGCTTAGAGGAAGACTTGGCTGATCTCTGGGCCCAGGACTTTTCTGACCTTGCCCCGAAGGCTTGGGTCTGGATGCAGATGGTTGAGGCCGTCGCCACTGCCTGGAACTGGAAGCACTGGTATTATGTGTGCTGGGGATCTTAAAGAAAGGACACTTGCTCTTCCTCTTTAAAAGGTAGCAACGTACTCTCCCCCCGAGATCTTTTGGATATATTTATCCAGATCATCACCAAAAAGGCGTTCTCCCTGAAAGGGGAAGCTAGCCAGTAATTTTTTACATGGTAATTCCGCAGACCAGCTCTTCAACCAAAGGATTCTGTGCATATTGTGACAGGAAGTCAGCTAAATCTGGGAATGTAGTCACAGGAAGGAGATACATTTTCCACCTGATTGAGAAGTCCATTAATTAATTTAGGGTGTTGGCTACAGAGCTAGCCAGCAGGAAGTTGAAAGGCCTTCACCTGTTCAGAATGAGGGAGTTAAGGCTCTATAATTTGTTCAGAGAAATTCCTGTTGTTTGCTGCCTCCAGAAGCTGCATCCTGAAGCCATGTGGGCTGGGAGCAGGAGGACAGTCAGCGTGTGCCTCCCGACAGGATGTGTGGGCCTGGGAGAAGACCCCCCGGAGTGATGTGTGCCCGGGACGGTAACCAAGGGTGAATACGTCTCAAAGGTGAGAAGACGAAGTGTTTCTGTGTGAAAGAAACAAAAGGACTGTGTTGCCCTGTGAAACTATTATAAAAGGACTATTGAGTGTCCACTGTAGGACAAGGAAGTCTGCCCGACGGTAGGTTGGAGACAGACACTTAGGCAGGTTCCAGTTGTGAGAAGGTAGCCGCCCACAGAGGCAAGGATTTATTTTCTGTTTTATTTTATTTTGGATGTTTTGCTGCATACAGCCTGGTGAAGAAAACACCATTTAATAAACCACACTGTTTGTTTGCAAGCACTTGTCGGCTACCTCTCTGGGAAAAAAACACCCCCCAAGGGGTCATCCACACCCGCCACCGAGCTAATCCCTCACATATGGTGGAGGTATGCAGTGGGCAGAAGCAGCAAGATCCCTGCAAGGAAGTGCAAATGTTTGATGAACTTTATCTGGTGCATGAGATTGCACAATCTATGTGTGCAGGAGAGAAGATCCTGACAGAAAAAAAAAAAAAAAAAAGTGTTTTAAAGAGACAGGGGTCTCAAAATTTTTTGATGAACTTTGTTGTGTCTGGTGCAAGTGACTGCACAAACTGTGTGCGCAGGAAAAGAGATCCTGCAAGAGAGAGAAAAACTACATGTGTTGAAGAGACAGTGGTCTGAAAATTGTTTGCTGGACTGTGAAAAATTTGTTTGTGGAGTTATTGAAGATGGGGCGGTCCAAACGCCTGAAAAATGCAAAGATAGATGAAATGAGAGACCGGATTCTATGGATGGAGGGGATGTTGCCGTCTGAACCAGCCCCATCCATGCCTAAAGAGAGTCTACTAAAGAGGAAGGTTGTTGTCCCTAGCAACACTGATGAAACTGCTATGGAGACGCAGTGTGCTCAGATGAAAAGTAAACTCAAAATGGAGGAGATGTTGAAACATCTGATTATATCAAATGCAGCTCAACAGCAAGCAAATGCAGCTCAACAGCAGGCAAATGCGGATTTTCAGCAGAGCTTTGCAGCTCAACAAAAGGCTCATCAAGAGAGCATGGCAGGCTGGAAACAGAGACGCCAGCAGCCAATGGAGGCCATCGGTTTGGAGGAAACCGAGTATGTGTGCAGGGCTGAGTTGGATGCCTTGCAACGGAAAATGGAAGAAAAGGAACAAGCCTTGGAATTGCTTAAAATGGAGCATAGAAACTTGCAGGAAATGAATGAACTACTCAAGTCTCATGTGTTACAGTGGGAAGAATCCACTGCTCTTCTTTTGGTCGAGTTGCAAAAACGCAGAGAGACTATAATGGAGAAAGATACCATCCTCATGGAAAAGGAAAGTGAAATTCAGACTTTGCAGAAGCAAAGTATGGCTGATATGTTGGAGTTGCGTAATCAGCTGGAAAAAAGTCTTCAGTCTTTGGGAGCTACAAAAATAGACCTGCAGGAGTCGCAGGAACAGAATGTCGCTCTGAAAACGACATTGTCTCTCAGCGACAACGAGAAAAGTGAAAGAGAGGCTAAATTACTGAGTACTGTGTATGAGCTCACTACTTTGAGCAATGTGGTAAATGAATGGCGTGCGGACTGTGAAAGTTGGAAAGGGGAAGCCCAACGTGTCCAGCAGCAGTTAAAGGAGAAAGAAGCCTGTGTGGCAGAATTACATTCTTATTCCCAGATGCTAGCCAGTGAGGTGAAAGCTCTTATGCAGGGAAAAGGAGAGTCTGAACACAAGAGAAAAAAAGTAGAGGCACAGCTTCTGGAATCGCAAGTCAAGGTGTCAGAAGGTGACCGATTGTGTGCTAGGCTGTCAGAGAAGGCAAACCGACTGCAGGTTGAGTTGGACAATGTTACAAATCAGCTTTCTCAAGCAGACAGCAAATCTAGAGAAATTGCGGAAGATTTTTCTATCTTGGAATCGCAGCTGCAAGACACGCAGGAACTCTTACAGGAAGAGAGGTGTCAAAGGCTGAGTTTTAGCACAAAGCTCAAACAAATGGAATATGAGAAAAATGGCTTCCTGGAACAATTAAAAGAGGAGGCGGAAGCAAAGAAAAACCTATCAGAGCAAGTCGCAACATTGCAAGCTCAGATAGCGGATATGAAAAAACGCATGGAAGAAAGCGTTGGTTCATTACAGTGTGTTGAAGATGTGAAAAAGAAGTTTGATCAGATGCTTGGTGAAGAGAAGACTGTGTCTGCAAAATATGCAGAAGAACGCGCACGTGCAGAAACGGAGGTGCGTGATAACGAGAGCAAAGCCCTGTTCTTGGCTCGCTCTTTGGAGGAAGCTCTAGAGTGTAAGGCTGAACTAGAAAGTGTTAAACAGCTGCGTACAGAAATGGAAGAATTGGTCAGCTCCAAGGATGATGTTGTGAAAAGCGTTCAGGAGCTAGAAAAGTCTAAGCGAGCCTTAGAACAGCAAGTAGAAGAGATGAAGATTCCGTTGCAGGAACTGGAAGAGGAATTCCAGGCAACAGAGGATCTGTCCCAAAGAGGGGATAGTGTGCCTGATGCAGTTTTTAAAAGGATCAGTGTTTTGGGGTCTGTCCTGAGTGAGCCTCAGAAATGTGATGACACGTGGCTTGAATCACCCCTTTGGAATAAACCGTTCCTTCAAAAACTTCAAGCATTGGAAAATGTATCATTAGAACTTCAGCAAATAAAGGAGTTGTGTAAGAAATGTGATGATTTCTCAGTTCAGGCTGAAAACCTAGTGGAGAAAACTAAAGCGGAGAAAACTAAAGCAAGTGATATAAATCTGGGAGGAAAAAGCAAACGCCACCTAGTGGAGAAAACTAAGGCTGTTGGTGAAAACGTGAAGCAAATGAATTTCAAGTGCCTTTCAGAGAATATTTCTAAAATGAAACTGGTGAAAGACGGGTGGCAGAAGTTTGATCGTGATCTTGAGATGCATTCCATGTGGAATTCAGATAGAGAAAAAGAACTAGGTGACCTTGAGCGGTCAAATAGTTCAGCAGAAAGTGCATTGAAGAAACCTGTAAAAGAATGTGTTGCAGTTCCATGCTTCTTCACTGATGCAGAGAGGAGGTCTATAATGGATACCACCCAGATCGCTGGGTTCAACTGTGTTGTTGCCTTTGACCCCTATGTTGGTGGAAGGAAAGTTGATGATGTTCTGGTTGGCTTCTTCTGTGAAGAGTTTGGCAAGAAATATAAACTCAATATCAAATCAAATAGTAGGCCTTTACTGCGACTCGCTCAGGAGGGCGAAAAGTTTAAGAAGTTGATGAGTGCAAATGCTTCAGATCTGCCTATGAATATGAAATGTTTGGTGAATGATATTGATATCTCTGGGAAAAGGAACAGGGGTCACTTTGAAGAAATGTGTGACAGCCTGTTGTCTCAATTGGAAAATCCTCTGCACAGCATCTTAGAGCAAGCAAAGCTCAAGAAGGAAGATCATTCCCTTTTACAACAAAAAGTCAATGATTGTGTACAGATGTATGGAGAGGCAACTCAAGTCACAGAGGGATGTCAAGAGTCCCTACTTGGAACAAAGCTTAGTGAAGCAAAGGTTCTCAAAGTTTTGTGGAAAACATTTATGGATTGCAGAGAGAGGCGTCTTAAGAATGTTGAAGACATTAAGACTAGCCCAATTGAGTTGCCTATGGATCACGGTCCTCCATGGTGGATTGGACAGACGGTTATGAGGGACAAGCTGTCTGACATTTATGAGAAAGCTGTCAATGAAGATGACAGAAACGAGAAGGAGCGAAATGATGCCAAAAATGCAGTTGAAGAATGTGTATATGAGATGAGAGACAAACTGTGTGGCATTTATGAGAAATCCGTCAATGAAGATGACAAAACAGTTTCATCCGGAAGCTTGAGGATAATAGGAGGCTTATCAGTGAGTCAGCAGTGCCTGACACATGCGTGCCTGGAAATATGTGTCCCAACCCTAGGGTTGAAACAAGAGGGGGGGGTATGTGACAGGAAGTCAGCTAAATCTGGGAATGTAGTCACAGGAAGGAGATACATTTTCCACCTGATTGAGAAGTCCATTAATTAATTTAGGGTGTTGGCTACAGAGCTAGCCAGCAGGAAGTTGAAAGGCCTTCACCTGTTCAGAATGAGGGAGTTAAGGCTCTATAATTTGTTCAGAGAAATTCCTGTTGTTTGCTGCCTCCAGAAGCTGCATCCTGAAGCCATGTGGGCTGGGAGCAGGAGGACAGTCAGCGTGTGCCTCCCGACAGGATGTGTGGGCCTGGGAGAAGACCCCCCGGAGTGATGTGTGCCCGGGACGGTAACCAAGGGTGAATACGTCTCAAAGGTGAGAAGACGAAGTGTTTCTGTGTGAAAGAAACAAAAGGACTGTGTTGCCCTGTGAAACTATTATAAAAGGACTATTGAGTGTCCACTGTAGGACAAGGAAGTCTGCCCGACGGTAGGTTGGAGACAGACACTTAGGCAGGTTCCAGTTGTGAGAAGGTAGCCGCCCACAGAGGCAAGGATTTATTTTCTGTTTTATTTTATTTTGGATGTTTTGCTGCATACAGCCTGGTGAAGAAAACACCATTTAATAAACCACACTGTTTGTTTGCAAGCACTTGTCGGCTACCTCTCTGGGAAAAAAACACCCCCCAAGGGGTCATCCACACCCGCCACCGAGCTAATCCCTCACAATATGCACTGTCATCAGAGCAAACCATGACATTTGCCTTATGGAGTCCGTAAGAGCATCTACTGCGAAACACAAAGTGCGAGGTAGATCTGACAGATCTTCCACAGACTCTCCTTGAGAAGGAACCGTCTCGGACACTCGCTTTATGCTGTCTTTCAAAGACTGACACACTCCAATGGCTGCTACTGCTGGTTGTACTACAGAACCTGCAACCATAAAGGAGGCTTTCAATAAAGATTCCAACTTTTTATCCACTGGATCTTTAAAAACCTGGGCATTATCCACAGGACAGGTTAAATCCTTGTTAACCGAAGAAATGGCTGCATGCACAGTGGGAATTTTCCATCTCTTAGAAAACTTATCCTCCATAGGATAGAACAATGAAAACCTTTTAAGAGGAACAAACATCCTATCCGGATGATCCCAGTCATTATACACTTCTTGCTTCAAGAGTGGATGCATGGCAAATGACCGAGGACTCGGAGGAGGGCGCAATGAGCCTAGGGAGGAAAAAGAGGTTTCAGTAGTCTCTAAGGCGGGAGTTTAAACTCAGACCGGAACCATCTCAGCAAGAGACTGGATAAACAATCTGTGGGATTAAGAGGCTGATAGAGATTCCTCTGACTCCCCAGAAGTGGAACTTTCAGCTTCACTTCTATAGGGTCACCCTCAGCTACATCTTCCACATCCTCTGCCCAATCCTGAACTGATTCAGGGGGCAGCTCAGGAGAGGGGGGGGGATCTAACCCGCTTCTTTCCTCCATGTGGTGCTGCAATCATGTCAGCAATCCTACCCTCTAGGCTGGCTAATGCCGATGCCAAATCGTCCTTGGTAAGATAGGCTGTGGTAGAAGTACACGAAGTAGCGACTATGCCCGACAACCATAATGGCTCAGATTGGCTAATTGCTTCTGGCTTATCAGGAGGAGTAGACATAGTGGAAACACGACTAGGACCTTCAGGGCCTGACGGTGGCATCATAGTGCCCTTTCCAACTGCGCTCCCTCCAGCCCTTTTTGGGGTAGTCATTGCTTTAAGACAAACCTGAGGTACTCTCTTTAAAGTGTACTTAAGGTCTTTGCCAAGCTTATACAGCCTAATGCACACTGATTTACCAAAGATTTAGGACCTATTAGTGCCAGTAACATACACCCACATTGACTCACGCAACCCAGCTGCTGCTGCTCTGTGTCCCCTTCAGCCTGGGACAGAGGCTAGTGTGTTGTAAACAGTTCCTTGCAGAACGTGCCCTTTTATGCATGTGCGGCGTGGTGTGTGGCATCCATGTGCGCGCCAAATCGTGTTAGAACACGCCTACCACGCGGCGTACGCCTGTACTCAAATGCGAAGATTCCCGAGTGTGAATAGGCAGACGCCATAGACACACGATCCGGCAGAGGCGAACATGCGAACGCTTATGCGCCAGGAATAACACAACAAACAAATGGGGGAGAGAGCAGTTTAGGCTGAATCTTGTTTGTCACAGCTGAAGCCTTTCAGGAAATCAGCCCAGGGTAAGGAAACTGTGTAACAATATGCTTTAAACAGACTTTGCATAAACCTGCTACAATGTAAATACAAGCAGAAATACACTTGGCACAACTCTCTGTAATCTTATTAAAAGGAACAGTGCATAAAATATTTACAATTTCTAACCTTTTACTGCCGGTTCACACTGATCCGACTTGTCAGGCGACTTGGTCGCCTGACAAGTAGCTTCCAATGCTGTGCAGTGGAACCATTCTAATCAGAGCGACTCAAGTCGCTCCGACTTAGAAAAAGGTTCCTGCACTATTTTTTTGCAAAGTCGGAGCGACTTGCATTGACTTCTATTATGAGAAGTTGTTGCAAGCCGCGCTAAAGTCGCCCTGCACGGGCGACTTCATTAGTCGCCTGAAGTCGGGGCGACTTTGAGTCGGATTAGTGTGAACCAACTCTTAAGGTTTTTGTTTCCTGTGTAAATATTTAAAATGGACTCACCAGTCCTGCCGCAGGAAACTGCTATAAGCAAGAATCCAATCTTCACTCTTCACGATGAGCATGGTCTTAAAGACATTCAAGGACTGGGTCACCTATATAAGAGGGGCCCATGGCCTTGGATCTGTAGAGCACCCTACACGGAGCGCCTTTGGGTTTTGGTATTCCAAGGGTCCAACGCCTAAAAAGGACAGCGTTACAGGCAAAACCTCGTATCTGATTCCCGAGGCTCGAGTACCACCCTTTTAGTCCATTGACTGTTTTAGATGGATCCGATAGCTAACTCCTTAGATTCAGTGATTTTTGTTTGTGGTATGATAGCATAATCTTCTTTCTTCTTCTTTAAAACATAAACATGTGGAGCACCTCTCCACAGCAACCTTCACCTTTTAGACACTGGCGAAAAAACTGAGGTACTTCCTGTATGGTAGGGGGTTATATAGGGGGTCATCAATTCTGATTGGTTGCCAGTGTCCTTCACCTATAGGTGGCTATATAACCCATATGTTATGATTTATGGCTCTGTGTCCCGTGATGTAGGAAAATAAATATTTATTGGAAAATCGTTAAAATATCACATCATACACCTGAGGAAGAGGGTTTTCCCTCGAAACGCGTTAGCCCTATCTATATGGACGTCTTCAAGTTCACTTGTCTTAATTAGGGTTTTTGGTCCTGCGGTCTCTGGATAGCCCAAGGAACCCTTTGGTTTTATACTTTTACATAGCATACTCTTGTGAGTGTAATGTATGACGTGGTTTTAACAATTTTCCAACAAATGTTTTACGATATTGCACTAGGTTGGTGCGCCCTTCTCTTGTTTTTTATGTTTTAACTTTATAACCCCTCAGTAGTATTCACACTTTTGCCACCAAAACATCCCTGATCTGTTGAGGAATGGACACCACTAGACCTCTGAAGGTATGCTGTGGTATCTGGCACCAAACTGTCAATAGCAGATCCTCCAAGTAGCAGATCCTTGAGGTGGGGCCTCAATGGATCAGACTTGTTTTTCCATCATATCCCACAGATGCTCGATTGATTAAGATCTGGAGAATTTGGAGGCCATGTCAACACCGTAAACTCATTGCTGTCTTTCTCAAACCATTTTTGCAGTGTGGAGGGCACATTATCCCTCTAAAAGAGGCCACTGCCATTAGGGAATAGCATTTCCATGAAGAGGAGTACTTGGTCTCTAACAGGGTTTAGGTAGGTGGTACGTGTCAAGTAACATCCACATGAATGGCAGGACCCAAGGTTTCCCAGGAGAACATTGTCCAAAGCATCATACTGCCTCATTATCATCACACGGATTCATCAGACCAGGTCACCTTCTTCCATTGCACTGTGGTCCAGTTCTGATGCTCACATGACCATTGTAGGCACTTCTGGATGTGGACACGGGTCAGCATGGGCACCCTCACCGGTCTGTGGCTACACAACTAACTGCAATATCCATGTTTTCTGCTTTCAGCACATCAACATGTTTACTTGCTGCCTAATACATCCCACTGACTTGTAAATGCCATTGTACTGAGATAACCTCCATTATTCACGTTACCTGCCAGTAGTAAAACATGTATGGCTAATCGGTGTATGCGCTCAGTGAATCCAGTATTGTCTTGTTTAAGCCACTGCCCTGTAATCAGTTCACACCTATGCGTTTTTTGGTGCTTTTTGCAGAAACGCACTACAGTCCATTTACATTGTTTCCTATGGGACAAAAGGAAGATGTTCACATCTATGCTTTTTCTAGCTGCTGCGTTTTTGGAAAGGGTCAGGGGACTTTTTTTAACCACTTGCCGACCGGTCACGTTGACCATACTGCGGCAAAGTGGTTCGTTATCGTCCAGCGACGTAGTACTACATCGCTGGACTCCTCCCCCTGTAGGCGGCGCTCGTGCGCCGCCGGAGGCGCGCTCCCGCTGTTTTCAGTCACAGCGGGAGTTGGGCCAGGGGAGGAGCCGCTGCTCGTCCCCGATCGTCAGGGAATCTAGTTTGGAGATCCGCCCGCTTGTGTAAACAGAGCGGGTGGATCTCCTAAGTGAAAGGGAGTGACAGATTGCAGGGTTCAGCATAGCTGAACATGCGATCTGTCCCTGGCTCACTCAGTCACCTCCCCCCACACACGTTAGTAAGCACCAGGCATACATTAACCCCTCCCTCTCCAATAAAATTAACCCCTTCCCTGCCAGTGTAATTTTTACAGTAACAGTGCATATATATAGCACTGATTACTGCAGTAATGTCACTGGTACCCCCAAAAGTGTCAAAAATGTCAGTCAAGGGTCCGATCTGTCCGCCGCAATGTCGCAGTTCCGCAAAAAAAAAAACGCAGATCGCCGCCATTACTCGTTAAAAAAAAAAAAAAAAAAAAACACCAAAAATGACAGAAATCTTTCCCTTAGTTAGTAAGCGCAATAACTTTTGCGCAAACCAATCAAAATACGCTTATTGTGATTTTTTTTTACCAAACATAGGTAGCAGAAAACAAATTGGCCAAAAATGTTAAAAAATTTTGATCTTTACATTTTTTTGGGGGGGGGGGGGGGAATATCATATAAAAAAAATGTGAAAAATATTGTTATTTTTTCAAAATAAAACGCTCTTTTTTTGTTTATAGCGCAAAAAGTAAAAATCGCACAGGTGATCAAATACCACCAAAAGAAAGCTCTGTTTATGGGGAAAAAAAAGGACATAAATTTCGTTTGGGTACGGTGTTGCACGACCTTGCAATTGTCAGTTAAATTCGCACAGCGCCGAATCGCAAAAAGTGGCCTGGACGTAAGACAGCAAAATCCTCCGGTGGTAAAGTGGTTAAACACAAAACTGTGTTTTTTGTGGTTCAATAGACTTCAATAGAGAAGCTGCAGAAAAGCATGTAGTGCGTTTTTGCCGTGATTTTACTGCGTTTGCATTTTTTTAATCAGCCCAACAACAAATTGGTTGCATGTTGTGAGAATGTGTGATTCTTTGTGCGTTTTGGTGCAACACACATAGTGCAGCCCATTCACTTAAATAGGCTGCCCTACGCGTGCCAAAAGAAGCTACCACACCTTTTTTTTGCTTGTGGAGTTTTGCGCGATTCCTGGCCGCATTTAAAATGCCATTAACAATTAGGAACCATTCACAACTACGCGCCAGAACGCACATTGCACTTGCAGTGCAATTATTTTTTAACAACACCCCAAAGGCAGCTAGCATACATTCATTTTGTTGTTCTAAAAATGCACTAAAACATGCAATACAAAAATGTGCAAGGCTCACTGCCCAAAATCAGGTGCAAGAGCTATTTTAGCGGGTTTGACAGCATAAAGGCAGCCTGTTCACATGAAGGGACTGCCCTATGCAGTCATGTGACAAAAACGCACACAAGGCTGCATTTACACTATGCTGCTATGAAAACCCGGACTGAATTGCGTGTTTGTGCCCATGGTTTCAAAAACGTACGCAAAAGGTGTGGTGCGATTAAAGTGCCATTGTTTTTTAGGGTCTCCCCAAAACATAGGGGGATTTTGCCGCATTTAAAAAGGGGAGATGAAGGCTCTTGCGCTATCACTGAGTGGGTTACTAAATCTATAAAGTGAACTAACAAGTGTCAAACACCAGTAAGCTTACCCTAAGCTGCACTGAAATAAAACAAGGAAAATAGTGCTGCGCTAGTTAGGAACATGCATAAGGATCAAAATTAAGCCTAAAGCATAAAACAGTGCATCATAATATGCAAAAATGTGCTGGAAAATATAATAGACAAGAAACAAAAGGGTGAATCATATGCTAATGACAATAGCAAACAATAGTGCAAATATAAAAATAAACTGAAGATATAACCAATGCTGGACAGTGGTGCAATAACAAACAAATATGTGAAAAAAAAAACAAAAATAATTATAATCGTGTTGAAAAAAAATCAATATGGCAAGCCTATCACATCTTGTCCCTTCACCATGTGGTAGATGTAAGTGATAAAGGAAATAAAGGAGATAAAGTGTCACCTCAGTGCTCTCAGGCCGCTCACCCTACTGCTGTAAGATAATGTCACAGTCGCATGACATCATCATTCCCTGATGAAGTCAGGTGACTGTGACGATACGCGTAGGGAAGAGGCATACTGGAAGAGGAGCACGGCACTCGTGGATGTCTGGATTGTTTACATAGCTTTTAATGAGAGTACTCAGCTATGTAAACAATCCAGACATCCACGAGGGCCGTGCTCCTCTTCCAGTATGCCTCTGCCCTACGCGTATCGTCACAGTCACCTGACTTCATCAGGGGATGATGAAATCATGCAACTGTGACTTTACCTTACAGCAGTAAGGTAATCACCCTGAGAGCACTGAGGTGACACCACAGTGGATTTATTCCTTTATCACTTACATTTACCACATGGTGAAGGGACAAGATGTGATAGGATTGCCATATTGATTTTTTTTCAACACGATAATTATTTTAGTTTTTTTTCACTTATGTTTTTGTTTATTATTGCACCACTGTCCAGCATTGGTTACCGTATATACTGGAGTATAAGCCGAGATTTTCAGCATGTTTTTTCATGCTGAAAATGCCCCCCTCGGCTTATACTCGAGTCACTGTCATTTTAAAAATGGCGCCGCCCGCCGACGTGTCACCGCACATGTGCCGCATGCCCGGGAATAGCTGAACGTGTACGGGCTTTCCCGAGCATCGGCGGCGCATTCGTGGTGACATATTGGCACCGGGCGGCGTGATTTTTAAATCGAAGGCGCCTCACCGAAAGGTAAGTGAAACTCCTCTGCAGCCCTTGCATTTCCGCATGCAGTGCTGCGGGCATGGTACAGGACATTCTCCTGTACCATGCCCGCAGCACTGCATCTCCTGTGCCATGCCTGTACATACTGTGCCATGCCTATACCTACTGTGCCATGCCTATACCTACTGTGCCATGCCTATACCATCTCCCTTACCATGACCTGCGCCATGCCTATACCATGACCTGCGCCATGCCTATACCATGACCTGCGCCATGCCTATACCATGACCTGCGCCATGCCTATACCATGACCTGCGCCATGCCTATACCATGACCTGCGCCATGCCTATACCATGACCTGCGCCATGCCTATATCATGACCTGCGCCATGCCTATACCATGACCTGCGCCATGCCTATACCATGACCTGCGCCATGCCTATACCATGACCTGCGCCATGCCTATACCATGACCTGCGCCATGCCTATATCATGACCTGCGCCATGCCTATATCATGACCTGCGCCATGCCTATATCATGACCTGCGCCATGCCTATATCATGACCTGCGCCATGCCTATATCATGACCTGCGCCATCTCCTGTACCATGCCTGCAGCCCCTGTTTTGTGTCTGGTGGGGGTCCAGTTGCTGCTGCATTTCCCACCCTAGGCTTATGCTCGAGTCAATACGTTTTCCCACTTTTTTGTGGTAAGATTAGGGGCCTCGGCTTTTATTCGGGTCGACTTATACTGGAGTATATACAGTATATCTTCAATTTATTTTTATATTTGCACTATTGTTTACTATTATCATTAGCATATGATTCACCCTTTTTGTCTACTATATTTTCCAGCACATTTTTGCATATTATGATACACCATTTTATGCTTTAGGCTTGATTTTGGTCCTTATGCACGCTCCTAACTAGCGCAGCACTTTTCTTTAATTTTGCCGCATTTGTTGCATGAAAATTGCGCCAAAACACGGGTCGAAAAGCGCGCCTTGCTCAGTGCTGAAATATGGCACATGAGCTTCTTTGGCACACATAATGCAGCCTATTCACTATGCGCTACGCACAGTAACGCCATACAAACAAATAAAAAGCAGTGAGCGATGCATACCAGCACATTTTGGCTTTACATTTCAAGGTACCAAAAAAAAAAATAAACACCCAGCGGTGTACTACCACTTTAAGAAATAATGGCACTGCCAGCGTCTTGTGCATTTTGCCACTTTTCCAAAAACGTGGGCAGAAATGTGCGTTTCCGGAATGCTGGATTGTGAATGCGGTGGTGTTTTTTTGCACGTTCCCGGAATGCACTGGTGTGAACGGGGCCTTTAAGCTTGGTGCATGTTTCAACCATGCGTTTTTTTTTTTTTTTTTTTGCAGCACTTTACGTGAGGTGCGTCACACATTTTTTGCGCATTTCATAAACGCGTCATGTGAATGTGGCCCAAAAACAAATGAAAACAGCCACAGTCATCTTTTGTATGACCAGCACCTCTTCAGCAGACAAGGCAGCAGTGGGACCCGGATGTAAACACAGGAAGTCACCCTTAAAGTTACAGAAACCTGCAGAACTCTCCAGGCTCGGTACAAGAGCCCTCAGGCTGTCCCTGGAAATAAATACATGGAAATGCAGTCCTGGCAGAGAAAGGGTTAATACACCGGCAGAGGGGTCACTTACCCGCATGGTGACCAGCCTATAGCCACCTATTACCAGCCAACTTCATCTGTATACATCGATCAGCTGACTGAGCAGCGCTGCATTCTGGGAGGAGAGCAGTGTGGGCGGAAGTGCTTCTCTGAGAATGGTCTGAAGGAGCTTTATGGGGTGGGGCTAGTGCTTCCTGTTATGGTTGTGTGAAGACTTTAGAACAGAGGGAAGCAGTGTGGGCGGAAGTAAAGCACAGAGAATGTTGTGAGGGCGGAACTAGCATTGTCTGTTATGGTGTGTGAAGAGATGAGAGAAATATTCTCTGTATTCCAATGAGCCCTGACACTGATCACTGTGTCCTAGCAGTACACCACATATTGTCCTATAAAGTGTTTATAAAGGCTGTGTTTCTTTTTCTTGGGTTAGAAAGCCTGCAAAGTCTCCACTGGGGAAAATAATTCAATACATGAGAAACAGGAGCCTTTCACCGTTAAAAAGGCGCATAGTTGCGCAGGTATTTGCGTTTCGGCCGCCCCCTAACGATCACAGACCGGCTGTATGCTGGGAACAGCTTTAGCCCTCATTCACATTGAATGCGACTATTAGATCATAAGACTTCATCTGAAAGCGCTCAATTTCAAAGCCGCATGTCAGTGCGACTTCGAGGAAGTCTATGGAAGTCACACCAGAAATCACCACAAGTAGTGCAGGAACTACTTTTTCAAATCGATGCAAAATCAGCATCACGCCAATTTGAACATGGCCATTGCCGACAATAGGGTGCAACTTGTCATGCGATTTGACCTATCAAATTGCATAACAAGTCGCTCCAATGTGAACAAGGGCAAGTGTTTGCATGTGCAGAAGGACAGATGTACACCACTGGATGCAGGTTGTGTCTGGGGGGCGTTCACCTGTCACTGTCACAAGGGATGATCTCAGGTGTTTCCGGATCTGAACCCACCTGAGCGATCCCGCTAGGACTCATCACTGTACAGGGGCCAATCATAAGTGCCCTAGGCAATTCCTGCAGCCACACATATACGTGCAGTTGCAGGGCGGGAAATACCTTGGCTTTACGCAGTAACAGATTCCTGGGAATTAAAAAAATGTGTGAATCTTTCGGAAAAGTTGGGATAATCCTGGGTAAAAACACTGATAAATGGACCCCTGTTTATTTTATTAACCACTTTACCACCGGAGGATTTTGCTGTCTTACGTCTAGGCCATTTTTTGCGATTCGGCGCTGTGCAACTTTAACTGACAATTGCGCGGTCGTGCGACGCCGTACCCAAACGAAATTTACGTCCTTTTTTTCCCACAAACAGAGCTTTCTTTTGGTGGTATTTGATCACCTGTGCGATGTTTAATTTTTGCGCTATAAACAAAAAAAGAGCGTTTATTTTGAAAAAATAATATTTTTAACATTTTTTTATATGAAATTCCCCCCAAAAAAATGTATAAATCTTAATTTTTTTAAATTTTTGGCCAATTTGTTTTCTGCTACATATGTTTGGTAAAAAAAATCACAATAAGCGTATTTTGATCGTTTTGCGCAAAAGTTATTGCGTTTACTAACTAAGGGAAAGATTTCTGTCATTTTTGGTGTTTTTTTTTTAACGAGTAATGGCGGCGATCTGCGATTTTTTTTGCGGGACTGCGACATTGCGGCGGACAGATCGGACCCTTGACTGACATTTTTGACACTTTTGGGGTACCAGTAACATTACTGCAGTAATCAGTGCTATAAATATGCACTGTTACTGTAAAAATGACACTGGCAGGGAAGGGGTTAATTTTATTGGAGAGGGAGGGGTTAATGTATGCCTGGTGCTTACTGAAGTGTGGGGGGGGGAGGTGACTGAGTGACACAGGGACAGATCGAGGGTTCAGCTATGCTGAATACTGCAATCTGTCACTCCCTGTCACTGAGGAGATCCGCCCGCTCTGTTTCCACAGGCGGGCGGTTCTCCAAACTAGATTCCCCGACCATCGGGGAAGAGCAGCAGCGATTGCTGCCGCTCCTCCCCTGGCCCGACTGCCGCTGTGAATGAAAACAGCGGGAGCGCGCCTCCGGCGGCGCACGAGCGCCGCCTACAGGGGGAGGAGTCCAGCGACGTAGTACTACGTCGCTGGACGATAACGAACCACTTTGCCGGAGTACGGTCAACGTGACCGGTCGGCAAGTGGTTAAATAAAGGTTCAACTGAAGTAGAGGCTGTCTGTGTTGCACAATGAGCAGGAGGACTATATAGGCAGAGGATACTGTATAGATCAGCCATTCTTAGTCAGGGTTCCTTCAGAGGTTGCTGGGGGTTCCTTGAGCCGTGGTTGAATTTCCTCCCATCTGATGGTGCCTGCAAAGTGCCAAGACCAATTTGGAAAGAAATTGGTGCCTCAAGCCAGGTACGTTTGGGACATTATGGGCTAGTACAACAAGGTTGTGTGATTATATCCAATTTATTGAGAAAGGTTTTACAACATAAATATAATAGTAAACATAATAGGTGTGTGGGTTATAGACCCATAAGTGATAGTGAATCAAGGAGGAAGATTGGTGATATGGTGACAGTGGTATATCTCTCTATCCGTCCACGCTTCTGATTTCAGCGTGGGATCTGTAGGGAGAAATATCCCGGGTTTTCCTACGCGTTTCGGCCTATGCGTTACACCTATTATGTTTACTATTATATTTATGTTGTAAAACCTTTCTCAATAAATTGGATATAATCACACAACCTTGTTGTACTAGCCCATAAAGTCCCAAACGTACCTGGCTTGAGGCACCAATTTATTTCCAAATATTTTCCTGGGATGATGGCTAAACCTACTTAAAGGTTTTTGGGAATCGCACCCTTGACACAAGTGTCAAGACCAATGCCACTTGGCAATGCCATCAGCATTATGGCCACCATTGTAAGGGTTTTATTTTTCCTACTGATCACCAATGTAAGACATTATTGTCCATTGGTCCCCTGTGAATTTAGTTTTAGGACGGGCTCCCTGAGACCTACTAATTATTAAATTTATTCCTCTGGGGTAAAAAGGTTGAGAAAGGCTGACACAGACAGACTGCTGTCTTTTAGAAACCTTTTTTCACCCGGAGGACCAGATTTTCCTGCAATCTCTTGGCTTTCCTTTTCACATTAAAACATAGCAAAACACATACACTCAAGGCCACTTTATTAAGTACAGCTGTTCAAATGCATGCTAACACAAATTACTAATCAGCCAATCACATGGCAGCAACTCACTGCATTTAGGCATCTAGACATGGTGAAGGTGACTTGCTGAAGTTCAAACCGAGCATCAGAATGGGGAAGAAAGAAGATTTAAGTGACTATGAACATGGCATGGTTGTTGGTGCCAGTCAGGCTGGTCTGAGTATTTCAAAAACTGCTCATCTAATGGGATTTTTACGCACCACCGTCTCTAGGGTTTACAGAGAATGGTGCAAAAAAGAGAAAATATCTAGTGAGTGGCAGATGTGTGGAGGAAAAAGCCTTGTTGATGTCAGAGGAGACTGGGCAGACTGGTTTGAGATGATAGAAAGGCAACAGTAACTCAAATAACCACTTGGTACAACCAAGGTATGCAGAATACCATCTCTGAACACTTTGAACCTTGAAGCTGATAGGCTACAGCAGCAGAAGACCACACCGGGTGCCACTCCTGTCAGCTAAGAACAGGAAGCTGAGGCTACAATCCACACAAGTTCACCAAAATTGGATAATAGAAGATTGAAAAAATGTTGCCTGGTTTCATGAGTCTCAATTTCAGCTGCAACATTCAGATAGTAGGGTCAGAATTTGGCGTAAACATGATAGCATGGATCCATCCTGCCTTGTATCAACGGTTCAGGCTGGTGGTGTAATGGTGTGGGGGATATTTTCTTGGCACACTTTGGGCCCCTTATTACCAATTGAGCATCATTTAAATGCCACGGCCTACCTGACCATTGTTGCTGACCATGTCCATCCCTTTATGACTACAGTGTACCCATCTTCTGATGGCTCCTTCCAGTAGGATAATGCACCATGTCACAAAGCTCCAATCATCTCACCACTGGTTTCCTGAGCATGACAATGAGGTCACTGTCCTCCAATGGCATCCACAGTCACCAGATCTCTATCCAACAGAGCACCTTTGGGATGTGTTGGAACGGGAGATTCACATCATGGATGTGCAGCCAACAAAACTGCAGCAAGTGCATGATGCCATCATGTCAATATGGACCAAAATGTCTGAGAAATGTTTCCAACACCTTCTTGAATCTACGCCACAAAGAATGAATGCAGTTCCAAAGGCAAAAGGGGGTTCAACCCGGTACTAGCAAGGTGTACCTAATAAAGTGACCGGTGAGTGTATATGTTAATCAAAACAATACTCATAGGTCTTGCTAGAACCTGTCAATGCCATCAGAGTGCCCACATATTACATTTGTACTTTACCGCACCTTAACGAAGGTATAGTGCATTGACTGATATATTCCACCTGGAACAAGTCTTTACACCCCTGGTGCCCAACCTTTAACCTTTTGGCACTTTTTATGAAGCCCTGGGGGTCCCTGAATACAGTAAGATGTGTTTTCCTCCTGCCCTTCAGTCTATAACTGTCCAGAGATATATATATATATATATATATATATATATATATATATTATTTAATTATCCAGATATAGACTGGGCAGAAGGAACCACGCATTCAGCCAAGGCTCGGCAGTTCCTAAATGTTTTGCAGGACAATTTCATGAGTCAGATGGTGAATGCACCGACAAGAAACAAACAATGCGGTATTTGACCTACTGATTACCAACAATACAGACCTGCTCAGATATATTTATCATAGTAATAGGAAACATAAGGGTAACATAAGGACACTGAATTTCAAAAGAGCCAATTTCCCAAAACTGCACTCTCTGCTAGAAAATATCAAATGGGATAGAACCCTGGGAACAAAGAACACAGAGGAAAAATGGGAGTGCTTCAAGAGCATACTAAACAAAGGGATTGGCCAGTGCATTCCAAAGGGAAATAAATTTAAAAGAGTAAAACTAAACCCTGGGTGGCTAAACTCCAACATAAAAATATATATTAGTGCTAAAGAAAAGGCCTTCAAAAAATACAAGGCTGAGGGGTCATTGGCAGCATTCAAGCATTACAAAGAGTGTAATAAGAAATGTAAAGACGAAATCAGGGCGGCTAAAATAGAACACGAGAGACATATAGCGGAACAGTGGCGGCCGGTGTACTGAGGGCGCAGGGGCGCCGCCCCCCCATCCATGCGTCCGGCCCCCTAATCTGCATGCAGGGGCGCCGGACGCATGGAGTTCAATGGGATTTTTTTTTTTTTGGCATCACCTGATTAGAGCCAGAGGCTCTAATAGGGCGATGCAAAGGGTGGACCCGGGGCGCAGAGCAGTGCGTCCCGAGCCCACCCATTGTGTGACAATAGCGAATGAAAATTCGCTATTGTCACACCGATCCTCCTCCTGGCCAATCAGGAAGTGCGTCCCATATGCGCTTCCTGATTGGCCGCAAGGCAAACCCCTTGCCATTGGCCGAGCAGGAGATGGGAGCGGAAGAACTCGTGGAGATGCGCCGCCGGTCACCGGGACTGAGAAGCCGCCCGCCGCCACTGCTGCTCCAGGTAGGTAAGGGAGCACGCACGCTAATCTCTGCATTGGGGGCATGTATGCTGGTCACTACATTGGGGGCACGCACGCTGATCTCTGCATTGGGGGCATGTACTCTGTATTGGGGGCATGTACTCTGCATTGGGGGCATGTACTCTGCATTGGGGGCATGTACTCTGCATTGGGGGCTGTATGCTGGTCACTACATTGGGGGCATGTATGCTGGTCACTGCATTGGGGGCACGCACGCTGATCTCTGCATTGGGGGCATGTACTCTGCATTGGGGGCATGTATGCTGGTCACTACATTGGGGGCATGTATGCTGGTCACTGCATTGGGGGCACGCATGCTGATCTCTGCATTGGGGGCACGCATGCTGCTCACTGCATTGGGGGCACGCACGCTGATCTCTGCGTTGGGGGCACGTACGCTGGTCACTACATTGGGGGCATGTATGCTGGTCACTGCATTGGGGGCATGTATGCTGGTCACTGCATTGGGGGCATGCACGCTGATCTCTGCATTGGGGGCATGTACGCTGGTCAATGCATTGGGGGCATGTACGCTGGTCAATGCATTGGGGGCATGTACGCTGGTCACTGCATTGGGGGCATGTATGCTGGTCACTGCATTGGGGGCATGTATGCTGGTCACTGCATTGGGGGCATGTACGCTGATCTCTGCATTGGGGGAATGGTATGCTGGTCACTGCATTGAAGGGGGCATGTATGCTGTGCTCTGCATTGGGGGCATGTACGCTGATCTCTGCATTGAAGGGGGCATGTACACTGGTCACTGCATTGAAAGGGGGTACGCTGGTCACTGTGCATTAATAGGGGGCACGCTGGTCAATGTGCATTGAAAGGGGGCACGCTGGTCACTGTGCATTGAAAGGGGGCACGCTGGTCTCTCTGCATTGAAAGGGGGCAAACTATGCCTTAATTACTGAAGGCCCCTTTCACACTTTTGCGACCTCAAAGTCACGCAATATTTTACAGCGTTTTTTGCCGCAAAGCAATGCCTATTACATTTTTCTGTTTGCGCCCCCCCCCCCCAAAATTTTGAGCACCAGCCGCCACTGGTCTCCACTATGTTTATCTGTATTACATTGTATTCCAATTATGGTTTTTGTATCATATACTCAACATGTCTTGCTGTATTTTTTACTCAATTCTGTATTGTACAGTATGTTTTTTTTTATTTGACTTTCCAATAAAAGTTTTTGTAAACAAAAAAATTACACAGCCATTCATGTCTAAATCACTGGCAACAAAAGTGAGTACACCCCTAAGTTAAAATGTCCAAATTGGGCACAATTAGCCATTTTCCCTCCCCAGTATCACGTGACTCCTTAGTGCCAATAACAAAAAGGATCCTGTGAGCTACTACGATCTAAACTAATCCAATTAAAAGTAAAACCTGATAGAAAGCTACAAACACCAATCACTATCTCATTCAAAAGTGTAATGTGTAGAGTGAAACTCAATCAATAATAGTGCTGCACTTCAAACACAAATACGATCGCAAAAATATTACACTAATATATATATATATATATATATATATATATATATACACACAGAAAAACTCAATAGTGCTTATACCCTTAAAAGCATAATCTTTATTTAAAACCAAAATTCTGGGTACTCACACTCACCAGCAATCTGTGAGTCCCCAGAATTTTGGTTTTAAATAAAGATTATGCTTTAAGGGTAAAAGGGTATAAGCACTATTGAGTTTTTCTTTGTATATGACATCGGGATACCGTTGAGAGGAGAGTGGAGATAAAGAGCTACCATTGGGGGCACATTGGACACTTATCCCCGAGTCCAGCAAAAGCTGAAAGGCGCTATTTGACCAAGCTTAGTTGCAAGGTCACAATACAAAGGTGAGAACCCAACTGAAGGGGGGAGCACATTTTTTATGGCGTCACAAGGATTTGTTTATTTAAACTTTACCAACGGATAAGGAAGAGTATGGACTTTGCACAATAAGGACGTCGGTGATACTTTTTGAATCACATGCATGGCTAGTATTATTAGGTTTTACTCAGTGTGATTGAGATATCAAGAAGTTTGTAATACCAATTGTATTAATTTTATATTATTATTTTTATATTAATAAACTGATGCTTCAATTGTCCGTATAAAATATATAATATTAGATACGTATAACAATGTCGACATTAGCAGCGCTTCTAACAAAGTTGTTCCACCTTTCCCACTCGATGCTTGAAAAAGAATTAATAACAAAGTGCTTTCAAACGGACTTTTGTCACCACACCTCGTGAGACCTCTCCCTAAGGATAAAACACTCACCAGAAATCAAAAAGTGACGAGCTTTTAATAACAAAGGGTCAAGCCAAGCCGTCCAGATCGATCTGCCTTGCCTCATCCGATATCCACAGAACAAGGACCTTACCGAATCAACACATGATCTCACATCACCACTCCTCTCCTCTCCAGTAATGTGTTTAAATGAAATACAAAAAGCTCATAGCATAATCCAGTTTATTAAATCACTCCATAGCCACAAACACCAATCCCCCAATAAAAATGCTTACATCAAGTAAAATATATATAGCATCACTTTATCTAGTTGCACTGTGGTACCTTAAGCGCTGGGTGAGAGCGACCAACTGTTCATTTTGGGCTGGTCACTTTCTTTTTAAACCTATTATTTTTATATTATTGTATTATTTTTGCGATCTTATTTGTTTTTTGTAATAGAGCAGCACTATTATGGATTGAATATGTGACTCATTAGTATTACAAGGTCTCAGGTGTTAATGGGGAGCAGGTGTGTTAAATTTGGTGTTATCGCTCTCACTCGCTCATACTGGTCACCGGAAGTTCAACATGGCACCTCATGGCAAAGAACTCTCCGAGGATCTAAAAAAAAAAGAATTGTTGCTCAACATAAAGATGGCCTAAGCTATAAGAAGATTGCCAAGACCCTCCATACAGTGGTTTAACAGGACAGGTTCCACTCAGAACAGGCCTCGCCATGGTTTAACTAAAAGAGTGGAGTTCATGTGCTCAGCGTCATATCCAAAGGTTTGGAAATAGAGGTATGAGTGCTGCTAGCATTGCTGAAGAGATTGAAGTGGTGTGGGGGGGGGTCAGCCTGTCAGTGCTCAGACCATACGCCGCACACTGCATCAAAATTGTCAGCATGGCTGTCGTCCCAGAAGGAAGCCTCTTCTAAAGATGATGCATAAGAAAGCCCGCAAACCGATTGTTGAAGACAAGCAGGCTAAGGACATGGATTACTGGAACCATGTCCTGTGGTTTGATGAGACCAAGATAAACGTATTTGATTCAGATGGTGTCACGCGTGTGTGGCGGCAACCAGGTGAGGAGTACAAAGACAAGTGTGTCTTGCCTACAGTCCAGCATGGTGGTGGGAGTGTCATGGTCTGGGGCTGCATGAGTTCTGCCGACACTGGGGAGCTACAGTTCATTGAGGGAACCATGAATGCCAACATGTACTGTGACATACTGAAAAAGAGTATGATTCCCCTCCCTTCGGAAACTGGACCACAGGGCAGTATTAACCCCTCAGAAAAAGTAATTACCAATAGATAGATTGGTAATAGATAATTTACTTAAGGCACTGTAAACTTTTCCTTTTTTGGGGGAGCTGGGTGAAATTATAATGGACGAGTGGGAAGGAGTTGAGAGGAAGAACTCCCTGTCATCCAAAGTCTCTAGGATTTATCCCTTCAAGAGCGAGAAGGTGAAGCATCTTGATTCTGCCCCTGTAGTGGATGCGGCTTTGATGGGGTTGGTGAAACACGTTACCTTGCCGCTAGAAGATTCAGTCTCCTTCAAGGACGGTCTGGATTGACACAGATCTCAGGAAGATCCATTTGTCAGCAAGCCTGCCTTGGCTCTAGCAGCCACATCTAAGGCTATGGAGTCCTGGGTGGACAATGTGGAAGCCACGCTACAGAGTGTCTCTGAGGAAGTGGCTAGGAGCTCGGCCGTTCAAGAACTGAGGTTGGCAACAGCTTTTTTGGGGAGACTTCCATCAATATCATCCGTATGGTGGCGCGGGTCATGCTGTCCTTCGTTACAGCCAAACACGCTCTATGGTTACGTCCCTGGTTGGCTGATCCTGCCTCTAAGCAGGCTTGGTGTAGGATTCCCTTTGAGGGTGCGTCCCTTTTTGGTAATAAGTTGGACAGTGCCATTACCCGTGCCACTGGTGGTAAGCCGAGATTCCTTTCCCAGGATCGCCGTCTGCTAGACCGAAGAAGATCTCAGCGCAGACAGAGCTTGGATCAATCCAGAGAGGCGCGTTTATACAGACCTGGTTGTGAGTTCAGAAAGACCTGGAAGGGGACTACGGGTCAAATGTTCGCCAAGGGGACATCTTCTGGTGGCCGGGAGGCCACGAAGTCTTTTTTGATATCGGGCCTGTCCAGACAGTGCAGGTAGGTGCTCGCTTGCATACGTCTGGGCAGCCTCAATCAAAGATCATTGGACTGTCAAAACCGTGTCGCACGGTCACGTTTTGACCTTCAACAGAACTCCCGTTCTTCGTTTCATCCCCACGTCCCTACCCCGATCAGAAGAGAAGAAGCCTGTCCTTCTTTCATATGTAGATTCCCTGGTTGCCCAGGGCGCAGCCGTCCCTGTTCCGGTCGAAGAAAGATTTCAAGGTCTTTATTCCCCTCTATTCATGGTTTTGAAGAAAAGCTGCTCCTGGAGGCCCATTATAGATTTGACACACCTAAACACCTTTATCAGAAAAGAAAGGTTCAGGATGGAAACACTTATCACAATTCGCCAAGTGGTGCAGCTATAGGATTGGATGGTGTCCATAGATCTGAAAGATGCCTACTTTCACGTTCCAGTAGCAAAGGAGCTGCAGAAGTTTCTGCGCTTTGCAGTGGGTCAGGTGCATCTTAAATTTACCTGTCTCCCTTTCGGGCTTACCACATCACCTCAAATCTTTTCAAAGATCTTACTGGGGGGGGCGTGGCCGGACCGGGCATGTGAGTGGACTCAGCTCACGGAGCTCCCGTCATTTATCCTTAAAATAGATCCTTTTCCCGGCCGGATTGCCCTATTCTGTGGACTGCTTCTTCTCAGGGGATCCCCCTGAGTCCATCGACGCCTTTTGCTCCCGGATGAGTACCTGCAATCCGGAGGTCCCAGGTCGTGGGTAGAGCTCCGCTCCGCTGGCTTCCAATCCCTTGCCATCCTGCCTCTGCCTGCAATCATCGGGCTCCAGCTCGCCTCCAGGAGGCTTGGTATCATCCCTGCATAGGAATCCTGCCTTTATTTTTTGCGGAGGACCGCGCTTTGTGGAGATCCGGATTGAGGCCTAGTCGCTGGTACAAGCCGCGGCCTTTCCTACCGCGGGCGGCCGATCGCGGAGGCGCCTGGGCGGACTTGGATCCGGTAAGCGGCTGCACTCCATCCCTTGCCCGCTGCTCTCCCTGGACTGTCCCTTGTCCTAGGCTCTTCCTGACACCCTGCATGTCCAGATCGGGCGCTGCTATGACCCGTGGGAGCAAGCAGAAGGACGGCTCTGTCCCTGGCTCGGCCGGTCAAGATGGCGCCGGGGGGACTCCGCAGCACTCATCCCGCGGCCCTGACAGGCAGAAAGATACAGGTACGAAGCCCAAAACAGTGCGTGCGGGGGGAAAAGACAGCGCTGGTGACATTCTGTTGTACGCAAAAAAGTTGTGTGACATCTCGGGACCCAGTGAAGTGGACTCTGTACCCCTGACAGGAGCACAGGCACTCGAGGCCATTCAGCAGGGCCTGGGGGATGTGAAACCATCTGTGCAGCCTGAGCTCAGTGAGGAGATGGAGGGAGACACACTGGAGGGGTCTCAGCCCACCTTGGGACACATTCTTCTAGCTGTACAGAAATGCACGGCATCAGTGAACACTGTGAAGGACAGATTGGGGGGTCTCACGGAGGAAGTGGCCCTTTTGCGCCAGGATTTACAAAAAATGCGGGAACGCACTACAGCAGCCGAAAGTCGCATCTGCGATTTGGAGGACCAGATACCCACACTAATTACGGAATCCAGGGAAACGGCCAGGCAGGCTCAGGCTAACAAGAATAAGACAGATGATATCGAGAATCGCCTGCGCAGGAATAATGTCCGTATAGTGGGGCTCCCAGAGAAGGTGGAGGGCAGGGACCCCACGGACTTTGTAGAAAAATGGCTTTGTGAGATCTTCGGGCGTGAGTCCTTCTCCCCTCTGTACGCGGTGGAACGCGCACACCGTGTCCCCACTAGGGCGCTACCTGGTAATGCTCCCAGACCCATGCTCGCCAAGATTTTACACTACAGGGACAGGGAGAAGGTGCTCCGCCTTGCACGTGAAAAAGCCGATATCAAATATAATGGAGCTAGAGTGTCCTTCTACCCGGACTTTTCGGCAGATGTCCAAAAACAAAGGGCCAAATTTATTGATGTAAAGAAGAGACTCCGTCGAGTTGGCCTGGTGTATGCCATGCTGTACCCTGCCCGTTTGAGAGTTACGGCGGAAGGCAGGGCGCATTTTTTTGACACTGCTGTAGACGCGGCGAATTGGCTGGATGTTCACGAGCCGGCTCTCGGCCGTAGGAACAGGGATGAGCACGGGGAGTGACCGGGACTTCTTCAGTAACCGGACTCTTCTGCATGGGAGCTACTCTACATTTTGCACGTGCGCTAGCACGCTGTCTGTTTTTGACCCGGCCGGGGTCGTTTACCGTTTGGAATCTACTGCTCCGACTATGGCAAGTGTTGACGAGTGAGGATGTGTTTCTACACGGCTCTGTTCTGGAGCCTACTTTTGTGTTTGCACCGTTGTGCATGTTGGCCAGGTGGGTCCCTTCCAGACGGTAGGGCCGCAGCCGGGCCCGTCTGGAGTGGACCGCCTGTGTTCAGACAGTTCGTTGTCGGGGTGCCGTTGTGCCTTGACTTCTTGAGCTCTAGTTCTTCTGACATTTATTTTGTTTTTGGGAAGATTCACACCGCATGTTTTTCTGGACATTATCACGATGCCACGTCTTCACACCGGCAGCCCTCTGGTGATTTTTTTTGTTTGGGCCTTGGCCACTTTGGGGGGGCCCCCGGTCTCCACCCATTTCCATCTATTATTTTTTCCTATGGCGGGGGTGCCGATAGTTTCTTGGAACGTCCGAGGCTTGGGCTGCCTGCTCAAGCGGGCTATGGTGGCCCAACAGCTACGAAAGTACCACCCAGCCATTATTGCTTTACAAGAGACTCACTTGGTGGCGGACTCTGTAGGGTGTCTTCGGTACCCATGGGTGGGTTGGGGATATCACTCCACCCACTCCGCATATTCCAGGGGGGTCAGTGTGCTGATACATGGGTCGCTGGCCTTCCGGGAACTGGGGGTCCGGGTGGACTCTGAGGGGAGGTTTGTGTTCATACATTGTATGCTTTTTCAAACTGTGTGTGTTTTAGCAATAGTGTACATACCGCCTCCTTTTTCTTCTGGGGTGCTCAAGGAACTCCTCCAATTTACTATGGACAAAGTTGGTCTGCCACTGTTTATTATAGGGGACTTTAATGGGGTGCTAGACCCTGCAAGGGATAGACACCCTCCACCTTCTCCCGTGGGTGCGGCAAGGGGAACTGCTCTTTCCCGCTTTCTGGCGGAGGTGGATTGGTCTGAGGTATGGCGCCTTAAAAACCCTGACACGGTGCAATTTTCATGTTTCTCAAAAACACACTCTGCATTGTCTCGTATTGATCTATGTGTGGGTAACAGGGAGGCTATTGCCATGGTGGAGGACATTGAGTATGCCCGCAGGGGAATCTCGGACCACTCCCCGTTGGTGGTCAGATTGCAGGTTCGCCCTCGGGTGGACTTGCGTAGGGCTCCCTGGCGTTTGAATGCATTCTGGCTGAAACTGTTTCCACTGGATAATGACATTCCAGCAGCCATTGCCAGCTTTTTTGAGGAGAATGACCACTTTGGGGATGTGCTCCTGAGGCGGGAGGCTTTTAAGAGCTTTCTCAGAGGGGTTCTCATAGCTAATGTTAAGAAGGTCCAGACTAGGTCTAAATGCTTTGAGGAACAACTATCCCAGTGCGCGCAGCGGCTGGAGCAGGAATACTTGCACAACCCCTCTGATGATACGAGGGCGGCTTGGCTCTCGGCTCAGGCGGTATGGGTTGGGGAAGTTCGCTCCAAGGCGGACAAAAAGCGCTTTTTTGCCAAAACTGCCTTTTATGAAGAGGGGGAACGGACGGGCTGCATGCTGTCGAGAATGGTGGGGGCGCGCCCCTCAGTTCCTCCTATAGGGGCTCTCCGGCTGCCTGGGGGGGCTTTGGTTAATACGCAGGATAAAATTATGACTGAATTGGTGCGATTTTACAAGGACCTGTACTCCTCGCGGGCTCATTACAGCCCGGAAGAGTTGCAGGAATATGTAAGTGCCACTCCTCTACCGCAGTTGACGGAGGAACAGCGGATGCAGCTCGAGGCCCCGATTACGGAACAGGAGCTGCTGGAAGCAGTGGCTCTCTTTCCGGGATCTAAAGCTCCTGGGGATGACGGCCTTCCTGCTGAAATTTATCAAAACTACTCTGGGTTGTTAATGCCAAAATTATTAGAGGTGTTTCGGAGGGCTAGGGAGCTGGGGACTCTTCCGGAGTCTATGACCAGGGCTAGCATCATATTATTGCTTAAACCAGATAAACCCCCCACAGACCCGGGATCCTACAGACCCATCTCGTTGCTCCAGGCAGACGTCAAGCTACTGGCTAAAGTTTTGGCGCGTAGAGTTAACAAGGTTATAACTCACATCATACATGAAGACCAGACGGGATTTATGCCCAATAGATCAACGGCCCTTAACTTGCGTCGCCTGTTCGTTGCGATTCAGACACCGGCGGATAACCCGGGGGAGAGGGCATTGCTGTCATTGGATGCCAACAAGGCATTTGACAGTGTTGAGTGGGGATACCTCTGGGCGACCATGGAATCCTTTGGTTTTGGACCAGTGTTCCTGTCTTGGGTGAAGTTACTGTATTACCAACCGACGGCTTCTATTAGGGAGGGAGGTCGGGTCTCCACGTGTTTTTCTCTGGGACGGGGAGCGAGGCAGGGGTGCCCGCTGTCTCCCCTATTGTTTGCCATAGCGATAGAGCCCCTTGCGGCACGCATCAGAGCTCAGCGATCCATCGTGGGGTTTAGATACGGTCCCTATCAGGATAAAGTCCTGCTCTACGCGGACGATATGCTCCTGACGTTGGGAGATACTGGGGCTTCCTTGAGAACGGTTATGACAGTTATTACGGAGTTCGGTCAGTTCTCCGGACTCACTATAAACTGGTCCAAATCGGCCCTTCTGCAGTTGGATGGGGACGTCGCCCCTTCCCCGGGTCTCCATTGTCCGGTCCCTGTGGTCCAGCAGTTTAAATATTTGGGGGTCGTGGTTTCGGCGGATCCGACCCAATACAGCTTGCTTAATATTAGTCCCCTTCTCACCAGATTTCGCGATAAAATCAGGACTTGGAACAAACTCTGGCTGTCACTTGCCGGTAGGGTAAACCTTATAAAGATGGTGTTGATGCCACAATTATTGTATTTCCTCCATAATTCTCCTGTTGTGATTCCACTGAAAACCTTTCGTATAGTAAACACTCTATTCCGAACCCTTATGTGGAAGGGTAAGGCAGCTAGAGTACGTATGGAGCAATTACAGAAACCTCGCGAAGGGGGGGGCCTTGCCCTCCCTAACCCGTGGTTGTATTATCTGTCCTCCCAGTTGCAGCATCTGGTGGGGGCCGTGTCCGGGACACGTACTGGCGCGGCGCTGGAGGTTATGCAGTGGTTTGCTGGCGCGCGGGGGTGCCGGAGGGGCTTGAGGCATAACTTTTTTCTAAACCTAACAAGCGTTTCCCGACATATAGATTACTACAAAAAATATGGGACAAAACTAAACAACTTCAACGAGCCTTGGGTTATACTAATTTTAGCCCGATCTGGGACAATAAGACTTATCCTGAATTGTGTAAGCTGGACCAGGCAGACAGGTGGCGTGCATACGGGGTGACTCACCTTGCCCATATTATGCAGGAAGGGACACTTCTGACTTTTGAACAGCTTAAGGAGCGTTTTTCGCTTCCGGACAGTATGCGGTTTTACTATTTTCAATTACGGCATGCGATGCGGGTGCAGGCAGCCCGGGGACAGCTCTTCCTGTCCTCGACCCCTGTTTTCTTCCTTATGCAACAATATACGGATACCAAGGGCTTCATATCTGGTTGCTATGCCTCTCTTCTGGGTTCGTTCTTGGAAAAGTACCCGAGCTCGGCGTGTGATCGTTGGAGCGAGGATGTGGGGGAGATCCCGGGGGAGCTGTGGGAGGAGGCCTTGGAGGTAGTTCGCAGCTCAATGTCTCCCACCAGGTGTCGCAGCTTTATATCCTACTAAGAGTGCATCACACCCCCCTGAAGTTTCATGCAATGGGTCTTCGCGACGATGATCTCTGTGGCCGCTGCCAGAGAGAGAAGGGGGACTTGGTTCACTTGGTGTGGAGATGTCCAAAGTTGCACAGATACTGGTCAGCGGTGTTATCTGCCATTAATGGGGCCCTGGGGGTGGATATCCCTAGGGATCCCAAACACTGTATTCTGGGGTTACTGGAGTCGATAGTGGAGGATAGGTTTCTGAGAGAGGCCGCAACTCGGGCACTCTTTCAGGCCCGTTTACTTATCCTGAGACACTGGATAGCACAGGAACCACCTACGTATAGGATGTGGCTGGAACAGATGGCTTCTACTTTGCGTATGGAGAAGGTTATCTACCAGCACAGGGGGGTGCCTCAGAAATTCGCTAAGGTTTGGGGTGTATGGTTGGACAGTCCGGGCATGGCCCCTGATGATCTAGTTCTGGACCGTTTGTTATTGTAACAAATTTTTTTTTTTGGGAGGTACTCCTGCTAACTCTTGGTTTGCATGGGGGAGGGGGGGGGGGAGTTTCTTGCATTTGCATATGTTATGTTCTTTTTAAAGTGCATCGAACTGTAGTTATATGTGATAACCTTGGGGGGGATTGTGACATGGCATGGACTATGTACTGTATGTGGCTTGATGTTGCCATCCGACAGTTTTTTCTTGTGTTTGTTTTTTTTTTTTGTTGTCTGCATGTAATGGTGTGAATTTTTCTCAATAAAGTTTTTTTTTCTTGATTTAAAAAAAAAAGATCTTACTGGCTGTGGTAGCCCTGATCCGAGCAAAAGGGGTTTGTCTTTATCATTACCTGGATGATCTGCTTCTTCTATCTCAGAACCAAGATCTGATCCTGCTTCACAGGTCCCAGGTGATCTCCACCCTTCAGGAATTCGGATGGCTCCTAAATATGGAGAAGAGCCATTTAGAACCCACAACATCCTTGATTTTCCTGGGGGCCCTTTTCGATACCTCCAGGAGGTACCATCTCCCTTCCATTGGAGAAGATCCCAGTAATTCGCAGCAGGATACTTCCAGCATTGTCAGCCTCTCATCTCCGGGCCTCTCAGTGCATGAGAATAATAGGGACCATGGTCTCTACAGCCCTCATGGTGAAGTGGGCACAGTGGCGGATGAGGCCCTTCCAGACAGGGTTTCTCCAGCAATGGAGTCCCGGGAGTCCAGATGTCTCTATCCGGATAACATCCTCTATAAAGGAGAGCTTGACCTGGTGGCTCCAGCGGGAAAATCTTCTGAATTGCCACTCGATTGTTCCGGCTCCTTGGGTGGTCGTGACGTCGGATGCCAGCAAGTCGGGTTGGGGCACACACTGCTTGTCAGAAGTGGCCCAGGGCAGATGGGATTTTCCTACCCTCAAGGTGGTCTCAAATGTTCTGGAGCTTCGGGTGACTTTTTACGCTCTTCAGGCCTTCCGTCAGCTGGTGACCGGAGCCTCGGTTCTCCTAAGACTAGGCAATACGACGGCTGTCCCATATATCAAGAGACAAGGGGGCACCCACAGTTCCTCCCTTCTGAAGGAAGTAAAACCAATTATGGCATGGGCTCAAAGGTATCTATCCGATCTGTCAGCTGCCTACCTTACCGGTGTCCAGAACGTCCAGGCGGATTTTCTCTCGAGGCCCGAGTGGTCCCTTCATCCAGAAACCTTCAGGTGGGTCACCTCCCTGGGGTTCCTCCCAGAGGTAGATCTGTTCGCCTCTCCGAACAATGTCAAAGTGGAGAAGTTCTACACGAGGTGGCATTGTCCCCAAGCTTACGGGGTAGACGCTCTGACGGATCACTAGAGTTTTTGCAAAGCATACGCTTTTCCCCCGGTGCCAGTAATATTCAAATTCCTGCAGAGACTCAGGAGAGAGAGAGTGGAGATCATAGCGATCCTTCCTTTCTGGCCAAGGAGGCCTTGGTTTCCTCTGTTGCTCGGAATCCTCTGCTCCTGCTGTCCAGACCGGACCTTTTGTCTCAGGGTCCTGTACTACATCCCTGCCCAGCTCAACTTCATCTCATGGTATGGTTCTTGAGAGGGAAAGATTGAAAGCTCTTGGTTGCCCAAGCGAAGTAATTCCCCCAATGAGAAGTGCCAGAAGACCCGGCACCAACAAAATCTTTGAGAGAATTTGGTCCAAATTCAAGGATTACATGGATAGAGTGTCTGGCTCTATTACTAAGCCAGGAACTCACAATATCCTGGGTTTTCTCCAGTCTAGGTTAGAACTGTCACTAGCAGTCAGTTCTCTCCGAGTACAAGTCTCAGCCATTTCTGCCTTCATAGGAACTACATGGGCAAAACATCCCCTGGTTCGTCAGTTTTTCAGAGGAGCTGCTAGGCTAAGACCTCCTAGGAATCCCAGGTTCCCCAAATGGGACCTTCCACTAGTCCTGGATTTCGTTTTTTCAACTACTCTAGAGCATGAAGATCCATTTTTTCTCAAAAATCTTTCCTTTTGCCTTTCTGGTGGCAATTACGTCAGCTAAGCGTGTTTCTGAAATCGGTGCATTGGGATACAAGGAACTGTTCCTGACATTCTTCCCTGATCGGTTGGTTTTGGTTCTAATGCTTGGCTCTAATCCTAAGGTAACGTCAGTTTTTCACGTTAATCAGGAGATTGTGTTACCTACATTCAGATCTCAGGATGACTCGAGTACCCATCCATTAGATGTGGGTGAGACACTACGATTATACCTGGAAACCACGGCTCCATTTCGCCAGTCAGACCATCTTTTTGCTCTCTTTTACGGGAAAAACAAAGGTAAACAAGTGTCTTCAAGATCCATAGCAAATTGGATAGTTCAGATCATCCAAAGGGCATATAGAGCCAAGAGACTGGCTCCTCTGGAGGTGCTGACGGCCCATTCCATCAGAGGGATCTCTACGTCCTAGGCGGCTTCCCCTCATGTGGCGACTGATGTCATTTGCAGAGCTGCTTCATGGTCATCAATCAATACCTTTATGTCGCATTATTGCGTTGAACCGCCTTCTTTGTCTTCGGTCAATTTTGGTTTTGTCTGTTGACTTTGCAAATTAAACCTGTTTTTGTTTGACCAGCAGTTGCCCACCCGGGTGTGTATGGCTAGTTATTTCCCATACGTGTGCTGCCATGGAGTCTGCCAGGAAAACGGAACTCTATGGCAGCAGGAGTTCCCTCCCATCTGCTGAAGTAGTCTATTCATGGAACACGGCTCCTGGCATGGAGCAAAAATTCATGGAAGTGGGGTCCTATAGGGTAGGAGAGGAGGTTACCCATATACCAACGGTATTATTAGTAGTAATCAGCATGGTTTCATGAAAAATCGTTCTTGCCAAACCAATCTATTAACCTTCTACGATGAAGTGAGCTGCCATCTAGATAAAGGTAAGCCTGTGGATGTGGTGTATCTGGAATTTGCAAAAGCCTTTGACACCGTTCCCCACAAATGCTTACTGTACAAACTAAGTAAGGCAGGTTTGGACCATAGGGTGAGTACCTGGATAGAGAACTGGCTCCAGGGATGATTAATAGGGAGTACTCGGATTGGGCGAGTGTGGAAAGTGGGGTCCCCCAAGGTTCTGTCCTGGGGCCAATCCTGTTTAACTTATTCATAAATGATCTAGAGGAGGGGATAGCGAGTACAATCTCAGTATTTATATATCATATGATACTATACAAAGCATGCCAATATCTTCTATGCAGGATGTGGAAACCTTACAAGCGGATCTGAACAAAATAATGGGGTGGGCAACTACATGGCAGATGAGGTTTAATGTTGAAAAATGTAAAGTAATGCACCTGGGCGTCAGAAATACGAAAGCAAGCTACTCACTGGGGGGGGGGGGGGGAACTCTGGGTGAGTCTAGGATGGAAAAGGACCTGGGGGTACTGGTAGACAACAGGCTTGGCAGTGGCATTGAATGCCAAGCCGCTGCAAGCAAAGCCAACAGAATACTGGCATGTATAAAGAAAGGGGTTTCACTCCAGAAATAAAGAGATTATTCTCCCACTCTACAAGACTCTGGTCCAGCCACATCTGGAGTATGCTGTCCAGTTCTGGGCACCGTTCCTCAGGAAGGATGGGCTGGAACTGGAGAGAGTCCAGAGAAGGGCAACAAAAATAATTAGGGGAATGGAGGGCATAGGCTATGAGGAAAGACTACAAGCACTGAACTTATTATCTCTGGAGAAGAGACGATTGAGGGGGGATATGATATCAATGTTCAAATACTGTACTGGCGACCCTAGCATAAGGAACAAACTTTTCAGAGTAAGGGAATACAATAAGACAATAAGACACATGGCCACTCACTAAAACTTGACGAAAAACGGTTTAACCTTAAAATATGTAGGGGGTTCTTCACTGTCAGAGCAGTAAGGATGTGGAATTCTCTTCCAAAGGCAGTCGTATCAGCAGGGAGCATCGATAGTTTCAAAAAACTATTAGATGGGCACCTTAGAGACCACAACATACAGAGGTATACAATGTACGGTTAACAGCAAACAAACACACATCATAGGTTGAACTAAGTGGACTGATGTCTTTTTTTCGACCTCACAAACTATGTAACCCATACGTGTGCTGCCATGGAGTCCATCACGAAAGGAAAATGATGGTAAGTATTGATAGAAAATTTTCCGTTTTACTGTGCCAGAATTTGCACAAAAAAAGAGAATGTAAAGGAATGGCAGGTGTCCCTTATTTGTGGATATGCAGTGACTGGGACTGAGGGGACATGCAGGGGACTGTGGACATTCAGTGACTGGGACCGAGGAAGCTTCCCTGCTGTCAGCCACAACTGCGATTGCTGACACATGGTTCTGAGGCAGGAGCAGTGTTGCCAACCTAACAGATTCATATTTACTGACACAACATTCAAAATTTACTGGCACAGCCAAGTTTTTATTGGCATTTGCAAAAGTTACAAATTTACAGTTCCGGACAGTTCCGTTCCCGGCTTGCCTTGTTCCCGTCCTACAAGCCTGCAAATGATGCTCCAGACACTCCGTTCTTTGGAAGGCAGGAAGACTATGGCACATGGAAAGCAGGAAGGCTATGGCACATTTAAGGAAGAGAGAGAGAGAGAGGGGAGAATTTACCCACCCAAGGCTGCATTGGCTCAGGGTGACATAAGTACAGAAACACTGGCTGCTTTGAAAACTCCAAACTCACACCCCCTTCCAAGGCACAGACTGATGGGGAGGACACACTGATGTCGGATCGGGAAGAGTACAGGGGGTCAGACATGGGGTGGTATGAAGAGGAAGACAGGGGGTCAGAAATGGGTCGGTAGGGAGAGGAGTTCAGAGGGTCAGACATGGGGTGTTATGGAGAGGAGATGAGTACAAGGGATCAGACATGGGGTGGTATAGAGAGGAGTACAGGGGGTCAGAAATGGGGTGGTATGGAGAGTACAGGGGTCAGACATGGGGTGGTATGGAGAGGAGTACAGGGGGACAGACATGGGTGATATGGAGAGGAGAGGAGTACAGGGGGTCAGAAATAGGTGGTATGGAGAGGAGTACAGGGGGTCAGATGTGAGGCAGTATGGAGAGGAGTACAGGGGGTCAGATGTGGGATGGTATGGAGAGGAGAGGAATACAGGGGGTCAGACGTAAGGCGGTATTAAGAGGAGAGAAGTTCAGGGGGGCAGACATGGGGTGGTATGTAGAGGAGAGGAGTAGTGGGGGTAAGACATGGGGTAGTATGAAGAGGAGTACAGGGGGTCAGACGTGGGGCAGATTGTAGGGAGAAGTCTTCACTCCTGCTTCTGATTATGGGGTATACTAATGAAGCACAGGCCCCTCCCAGTTTGACCCCCCCCAAAGGGGCGGGATAAAGGGGGGGAAATAAATCAGTACAAGAATGGGACCTGTCTATGCAGATCTGATTTGTCTGTAGAGAAGGAGGAGTAGGTAAATTGGAGGGTCACTTGCATACAGCAGCAGCTTTGTTCCTGAACTCCGTTAGTTAAGCGCCTGACAGGAGAAGGGAGAGAGTGTGGTGACACCACAAGATGCCAGAGGAAGAGCCACCTCCTGGCTGAGGATGTGAGATAGCTGTTGCAATCAGCTGATTGGTTGGTGTGATCAGACTGATCTGATCTGCACTGCGCTCAGGACATTCTTTTCTTGAATCCCATGTCAGAGGACTGGGACAGAGGAGGCTCCAACCTGACGGAGAAGACTGGCAGAGGCGGGGGGCACCGGAACCCGCCCAGCCCAGCCCAGATGATCGGCACTGCCCCCTCTAGCAGGAAACCCCGCCCCATGGTCCCTTGGAAGCATCTCCACTGATCTGAAGGCCCTGCAGCGGTCCACACACACCAGTAGGTGACATGCCGGCGCCCCCGACAGATCTGCGATCTAGGCCGGCGCCTATTGGTAGTGCCGGACAAGCGTCACAGCCATATTTTTTACTGGCAGCTTTTTCCTGTCACTGGCATTTACTGGCAGGAGAAAAGTGCCCATTTTTTACTGAATGCCAGTAGAAATACTGATGGTTGGCAACACTGGGCAGGAGCTGTAGACAGGGTGTGGGGGTATTGAGAGCAAAGGGCAGAGAATTATAAGGCTCCTTTCCCACGGGCTTTAAGATCTGATCCGCCTGTCAGTTTTTCTGACGAACCTGATTGGACCCTCCAGTCTCCCCTATGGAGCGATGAATGTCAGCAGTGACATGTCTGCTGACATCCTCCCCTATCCGATCCGGTCTGCAAAATCCAGACAGACGATGGTCCTATTTTCCATTTGTCTGGCGGTTTGGATCAGATATGATCAGAAGAAAAACGGGCGGTCCGTTTTCACCTGATTTCCCCATAGAGGAGAGCGGGATTGTGTCTGTCTCCGCTCTGTACAGTCATAGAGGAGACGAACCTGTCATCCGACTGCTCAGCGGGGATCAGAGGAGCGATCCCCTGCTGAGCAAGCCGATTCCGTGCAACGGAGGTGCCTGTGTGAAAGGAGCCTAAACGCACCAAATTGGAGCAGGCATGTGTATCACTTTTGGCGGAAGAACCCTGCTAAGCAAGCCTCTTTTTTTTTTTTGGGATAGAGTGGGAAGGGTTAAAAGCTCAGTAATGCTTTTTTGATTGAAAAAGAAAGGAAGGAAAAAAAAAAAAAAAAAAAAAGAGTCCTAAAATTGAAAAAAAGCTGCTGGCACAATACCCAGTATAACAAAATAAAAACAAAAATGCAGTGCTGTCAATTGTTTAACACTTCAAAGTGTCTGGTGCATTGAGCTCACAATCATAATAAAAAATAAAGTGGTAAAATGCGCAATGAAAAAACTCATCAAAATGCTAATAACATTAGCCACATGTGGAAAAAAATGCCTAATACAAGATTGACTCAAAATACAGTGCCTTGCGAAAGTATTCGGCCCCCTTGAACTTTGCGACCTTTTGCTACATTTCAGGCTTCAAACATAAAGATATTAAACTGTAATTTTTTGTGAAGAATCAACAACAAGTTTATTGGATATTTCAAACTTTTTTAACAAATAAAAAACTGAAAAATTGGGCGTGCAAAATTATTCAGCCCCTTTACTTTCAGTGCAGCAAACTCTCTCCAGAAGTTCAGTGAGGATCTCTGAATGATCCAATGTTGACCTAAATGACTAATGATGATAAATAGAATCCACCTGTGTGTAATCAAGTCTCTGTATAAATGCACCTGCACTGTGATAGTCTCAGAGGTCCGTTTAAAGCGCAGAGAGCATCATGAAGAACAAGGAACATACCAGGCAGGTCCGGGATACTGTTGTGGAGAAGTTTAAAGCTGGATTTGGATACAAAAAGATTTCCCAAGCTTTAAATATCCCAAGGAGCACTGTGCAAGCGATAATATTGAAATGGAAGGAGTATCAGATCACTGCAAATCTACGAAGACCTGGCCGTCCCTCTAAACTTTCAGCTCATACAAGGAGAAGACTGATCAGAGATGCAGCCAAGAGGCCCATGATCACTCTGGATGAACTGCAGAGATCTACAGCTGAGGTGGGAGACTCTGTCCATAGGACAACAATCAGTCGTATACTGCACAAATCTGGCCTTTATGGAAGAGTGGCAAGAAGAAAGCCATTTCTTAAAGATTTCCATAAAAAGTGTTGTTTAAAGTTTGCCACAAGCCACCTGGGAGACACACCAAACATGTGGAAGAAGGTGCTCTGGTCAGATGAAACCAAAATCAAACTTTTTGGCAACAATGCAAAACGTTATGTTTGGCGTAAAAGCAACACAGCTCATCACCCTGAACACACCGTCCCCACTGTCAAACATGGTGGTGGCAGCAACATGGTTTGGGCCTGCTTTTCTTCAGCAGGGACAGGGAAGATGGTTAAAATTGATGGGAAGATGGATGGAGCCAAATACAGGACCATTCTGGAAGAAAACCTGATGGAGTCTGCAAAAGACCTGAGATTGGGACGGAGATTTGTCTTCCAAAAAGACAATGATCCAAAACAAAGCAAAATCTACAATGAAATGGTTCACAAATAAACATATCCAGGTGTTAGAATGGCCAAGTCAAAGTCCAGACCTGAATCCAATTGAGAATCTGTGGAAAGAACTGAAAACTGCTGTTCACAAACGCTCTCCATCCAACCTCACTGAGCTTGAGCTGTTTTGCAAGGAGGAATGGGCAAAAATCTCTTGATGTGCAAAACTGATAGAGACATACCCCAAGCGACTTACAGCTGTAATCGCAGCAAAAGGTGCCGCTACAAAGTATTAACTTAAGGGGGCTGAATAATTTTGCACGCCCAAATTTTCAGTTTTATATTTGTTAAAAAAGTTTGAAATATCCAATAAATTTTGTTTCACTTCATGATTGTGTCCCACTTGTTGATTCTTCACAAAAAATTACAGTTTTATATCTTTATGTTTGAAGCCTGAAATGTGGCAAAAGGTTGCAAAGTTCAAGGGGGCCGAATACTTTCGCAAGGCACTGTACATAATGAAATTGAAATTGCTTGAGTGCTTGCGCAAATTGGAAAATTGTATACTTACCCTTCCGTAATTTTCCTTTCCTGGTGCATCTTCATGGCAGCATACAATGGGTTGTGGCTTCGCCCCCACAACCTGATAGGACTGGTTAACTATAAATCAAAGACAGACCTGGCTCGCAGCATTCTCTGTAAAGTGGGGTACACACTAGTAGAAAATCTGCTGAAAATTCCCGTCCGAGGTAAAATCGCACGATTTTCGGCTAGTGTGTACACAACTTTCAGCAGCCGATGCCGACATTTTCAATGAAAAAAAACGGAGGGACAAACACCAAAATTTTTATCGTCCGTCCCCAGACGACCAATTTTCGTTCAATGTGTGTGCAGTACGTCCATGAAAAATCGGATACCGAAGACCGCGCATGATCTGAAGTTGCTGACAACCCGGAAGTCTGGGAACAAATGTCCCAAAAAAAAAAAAAAAAAATCGGACGAG
Organism: Pelophylax lessonae; assembly: GCF_965119305.1. Classification (NCBI taxonomy): domain Eukaryota; kingdom Metazoa; phylum Chordata; class Amphibia; order Anura; family Ranidae; genus Pelophylax; species Pelophylax lessonae. Next base: position 238,028,901 of record NC_138774.1, read on the forward strand.
AAATTTCGTGAATATTTATGCACTGTCAACTAGAACGGTAATGAACGCTGAGCAAGAGAGAGAAAAATCGGAGGATATTTCGTCCGATTTCCGTTAAGTGTGTACGGGCCTTTACTCTCACCAATTGGGTGGGAATCTGTATGCTGTAATAAAGATGCACCAGGAAAGAAAAATTACAGAAAGGTAAGTATATATATAGTTACATAGTTACATACATAGTTACATAGTTACATAGTAGGTGAGGTTGAATAAAGACAATAGTCCATCCAGTTCAACCTGTGTAGGTGTGTGTGGCTGTAATCATCTCACATAGCCCTTAATGTCCTGATCCTTGAGATGTAAGTCTAAGAGTCTTTTGAAAGCCACCATACTTCCCGCAGAAACCACCTCTTGTGGTAGAGAATTCCACAATCTTGTAGCCCTAACAGTAAAGAACCCCCCACGTTGCCTGAGGTTAAAACGCTTCTCCTCTAATCGCATTGTATGCTCTCGAGTCCTCATGCAATCCCTTCGAATGAACAGCTTTTTTTCTAAGCTGGGATCCCCATTAAGATATTTATAAATTGCTATCATGTCCCCCCTCAGACGTCTCTTCTCCAGGGAGAATAAATCAAGCGATTGTAGACGCTCTTCATAGTCAAGGTCCTCCAATCCCCTAATTAGTTTAGTTGCCCTTCTCTGGACTCTCTCCAGCTCCAACACATCCCTCCTGAGGACTGGCGACCAGAACTGGACAGAATACTTCAGATGCGGTCGGACCAGAGTTTTATAAAGTGGAAGGATTATAGTCTTATCTCTGGAATACATCCCTTTCTTTATGCATGCTAATATTCTGCTGGCTTTGGCAGCTGCCGCTTGACATTGCATGCTGTTGCCTAATCTATCATCAACCAAGACTCCCAGATCCTTCTCCATTTTTGATTCCCCCAAGGGTTCCCCTCCTAACGTGTATTGTGCTTTTATGTTTTTAGTCCCCAAGTGCAAAACCTTACACTTCTCCACATTAAACCTCATTTGCCATGTCGTTGCCCACTCTGTAATTTTGTCCAGGTCATTCTGTAGGATATCTGCTTCATGCTGTGCAGTTATTGCCCTGGCCAATTTTGTGTCATCTGCAAAAACTGATATCGAACTACTGATCCCGTCCTCAATGCTGTTTATGAATAAATTGAACAAGGTTGGTCCCAGGACTGAGCCCTGGGGCACCCCGCTTACTACCTCAGACCAGTCTGAGTATGCGCTGTTTATTACTACCCTTTGGACACGGCCTTTTAGCCAATTCCGTATCCAAGAGCAAACCCTGCTGTCGATACCTGCAGACCTTATTTTATAAATTAAGCGCTTGTGGGGAACTGTATCAAACGCCTTAGCGAAATCCAAGTACACCACATCCACTGGTCTCCCCCTATCTAGCTCACAGCTCACCTCCTCGTAGAATGTTACAATTCTCCATTTTCCTGGTGCATCATGGCAGCATACAATGGGAACTAACTCGCCATACGGGAGGGCGCATCATGGCAGCATACAATGGGAACTAACTCGCCATACCGGAGGGCGCATCATGGCAGCATACAATGGGAACTAACTCGCCATACGGGAGGGCGCATCATGGCAGCATACAATGGGAACTAACTCGCCATACCGGAGGGCGCATCATGGCAGCATACAATGGGAACTAACTCGCCATATGGGAGGGCGCATCATGGCAGCATACAATGGGAACTAACTCGCCATACCGGAGGGCGCATCATGGCAGCATACAATGGGAACTAACTCGCCATACGGGAGGGCGCATCATGGCAGCATACAATGGGAACTAACTCGCCATACCGGAGGGCGCATCATGGCAGCATACAATGGGAACTAACTCGCCATACGGGAGGGCGCATCATGGCAGCATACAATGGGAACTAACTCGCCATACGGGAGGGCGCATCATGGCAGCATACAATGGGAACTAACTCACCATACGGGAGGGCGCATCATGGCAGCATACAATGGGAACTAACTCGCCATACGGGAGGGCGCATCATGGCAGCATACAATGGGAACTAACTCGCCATACGGGAGGGCGCATCATGGCAGCATACAATGGGAACTAATCGCCATACGGGAGGGTGCAAGAAACATTTTGCAAAAGGTCAGTAGCATATGTATGCACAATGAATTTTCCAAATTTTACTGTCGTCAGCCGGGTTTACCTAATAAAGTGTAATGAAGGTGTCCGGGGAGGACCATATTGCTGACTTGCAAATAGCGCCAGGAGACACTCTGTCCACAGACACAGACACTGCTCTGTCCACAGACACAGACACTGCTCTGTCCACAGAGATGGCACTGCCCTAGTTGAATGTGCTCATAAGTCCTCCGGAACTGGAAGGTCATGTGAAGAGTAGGCTCTTTTATTTGTCTTAACAATCCCGGGACATCATACTTGCCAACTGTCCCTTTTTTCCAGGGACAGTCCCTGCAAATAGGAGCCTGTCCCAGGTTATTTACATTGTCCCTGGAAGCGCCTGTTAATCGGGCTGCCCATAAATGTTACGCAGAAGTAGTGCAGCTGAATGGGAGAATTATTCCAACTCTGCTGCTGTGGCCTTAAATTTGAAATTCCCTTTTTTAATCTCCTGTAATTCTCTCTATATTGAGTAGACTCTATTATCTGATAAGTAGGTGAGATTAATTATGCAGAGTGGGTGGAGCTTCAGGGAAGTGGGTGTGGTGATAGCTGTGCTGCAAAGTGTCCCTGGAAATTTTTTTTAAATGTTGGCAACTATGGGAGATGACTGTACGTGTTGATGCTGATTGACCCTGCCTTAAGCCATGCTGGAACCAAGCACAGATTTCAGCTTTCCTGAATGAAAAGGTAGCAGCCAAGCAGGTAATCAGAGTTTGATCTGTTGGAAGAGCAACAGCAAAGGTTGCTTTGCAATATGACTACATACTGTATGCATTATACCTATCTATGCAGCAGATGGCGCTGTAGTGTTATAGTGTACGGTACGTATATCTATATGACATGAGAAAGCATTATCGCTCTCACCAGTGGCGGCTGATCAATAGGGGGCGCAGAGACGATGTAGGAGCCAATTCCTTGTCTGTGTATTGACCCCCTCCTCCTGTGCTCTTTTCCTCTCACCCCCCCTCTTCTCCAGCCCTACTGTCAAGCTCTGTGTCTGTGCTGCTGAGGCTGCCACTAACTACTCAGCTAACAGGTAACACACTTTCACACTTGGTATCGGTGACATAGCAGTGGAGACCGCTGTTCTTTCACATTCTATTTTTAGTAAGGGCCTATTGACAAGAGGTGCAAGCAATGTGTCTCCCATGCAGGGCTTTGATCAGCTCGGGGGTACATAGGTGTTGTGTACATCCCTATGCCAGAATCCCATTCCTATCTACTGGGACATGAGGCTGCATGGATACAGCCTCTGTATCCTAATGACACGTAGGAGCAGGTTCCAAAAGAAAAGAATGAGACACTGGCACAGGGACGCACACAGCACCCGTACATCCCTGTGCTGATAACAGAGCGCCCTGCACAGGACACACAGGGCCGGCCGTAGGTGTTCAGGCACCCTGTGCGAGCTAATCCTGTGGTGCCCCCTCCCCCCCCATCCTCACCCATCGCCCCCTAAACATGGCTGTATCTATTGAAAAACAATTTAAGAGTATAAATTACTGCTAATTGACTGCAAGTGGGTGCAGTAGCAAGATAAAAACTGGGGAAAAATCAGCGCAAAAATACTCACCCAAATCTGTTTCTTTTGTAAAAAGTGCACACAGAGCCCCCCCCACACACAGAGCCCCCCTTACATCAGAGAACCCTGCACAGAGCCCCCTCTTACATCAGAGACCCCCCCACACACACAGAACCCCCCTTACATCAGAGAACCCCTCACAGAGCCCCCTCTTACATCAGAGCCCCCCCACAGAGCCCCCCACACACACAGAACCCCCCTTACATCAGAGAACCCCACACAGAGCCCCCTCTTACATCAGAGACCCCCCCACAGAGCCCCCACACACACACAGAACCCCCCTTACATCAGAGAACTCCGCACAGAGCCCCCTCTTACATCAGAAACCCCCCACAGAGCCCCCTCTTACATCAGAGACCCCCCCCACAGAGCCCCTCTTACATCAGAGAACCCTACACAGAGCCCCCTCTTACATCAGAGACCCCCCCACACAGAACCCCTCTTACATCAGAGAACCCTACACAGAGCCCCCTCTTACATCAGAGACCCCCCCACACAGAACCCCTCTTACATCAGAGAACCCCACACAGAGCCCCCTCTTACATCAGAGACCCCCCCCCCACACACACACACACACACTGAGCCCCCTCTTACATCAGAGACCCCTCACAGAGCCTCCTCTTACATCAGAGACCCCCCACAGAGCCCCCTCTTACATAAGAGCCCCCCATTACATTTAGAGACCCCCACAGAGCCCCCTCTTACATCAGAGACCCCCCCACAGAGCCCCCTTACATCAGAGACCCCCCCCCACAGAGCCCCCTCTTACATCAGAGACCCCCCACAGAGCCCCCTTATATCAGAGACCCCCACAGAGCCCCCTTACATCAGAGACCCCCCACAGAGCCCCCTCTTACACCAGAGACCCCCCACAGAGCCCCCCTTACATCAGAGACCCCCACATAGTCCCCCTTACATCAGAGACCCCCCCAAAGAGCCCCCTCTTATATCAGAGCCCCCCCCCACAGAGTCCCCTTACATCAGAGCCCCCCACAGAGCAACCCCTTACATCAGAAGGGCCCCCCACAGAGCCCCCCCACACACAGAGCCCCCCTTAAATCAGAAAGCCCCCCTACATCAGAGCCCCCCTAAATCAGAGACCCCCACACACAGAGCCCCCCTGCATCAGGGACCCCACACACACAGAGCCCCCCCTACATCAGAGACCCCCTTACATTTGTTTTATACTGAGGCAGGAGAGAGCTTACTTACCACAGTATGGAGCCTCAGGATGTCTGCAGTTTTTATTTTCTTCTGTTTAAAAACTTCCCGCCCACACATCCCCATCCCAGGTTTTTACACCTGTTAATTGATACATATATATAGTTTTCTAGCTCTAAATAAATGTGTGTACATATCGGTGTATGTGTATGTGTGTGCATATATATATATATATATATAGCTAAAAAAAATGAAAACAGACCTCAATCCTCAATGGGAAAAATCTCATGCTGGATATCTATACTGGTATGGACTTGGTATGTGTTAGGATAATATGGACTGGGTAATGTGTTAGGATCTATACTGGTATGGACTATACTGGTATGGACTCTGTAATGTGTTAGGATGGTATGGACTGGGTAATGTGTTAGGATCTATACTGGTGTGAACTGGGTAATGTGTTAGGATCTATACTGGTATGGACTGGGTAATGTGTTAGGATGATATGGACTGGGTAATGTGGGAGGATGGTATGGACTGGGTAATGTGTTAGGATCTATACTGGTATGGACTGGGTAATGTGTAGGATGGTATGGACTGGGTAATGTGTTAGAATCTATACTGGTATGGACTGGGTAATGTGTTAGGATCTATACTGGTATGGACTGGGTAATGTGTAGGATGGTATGGACTGGGTAATGTTAGAATCTATACTGGTATGGACTGGGTAATGTGTTAGGATCTATACTGGTATGGACTGGGCAATGTGTGAGGATGGTATGGACTGGGTAATGTGTTAGGATCTATACTGGTATGGACTGGGTAATGTGTGAGGATGGTATGGACTGGGTAATGTGTTAGGATCTATACTGGTATGGACTGGGTAATGTGTGAGGATGGTATGGACTGGGTAATGTGTTAGGATCTATACTGGTATGGACTGGGTAATGTGTGAGGATGGTATGGACTGGGTAATGTGTTAGGATCTATACTGGTATGGACTGGGTAATGTGTTAGGAAGGAAAGGATGCCACATTGTTTTATGTAAATGAAAATTATCAACCTACAGAGAGCTGAATTCAAAGACAGGTGAATAAAGTGTGAAATGTGCTCAGGTGTGACCATACAAAAAATGGAATATGTAAATATAAATAAAGTGCAAGGTGTAAATAAGTACAATAAAACCTAATTATACCAGATAGTATAATCATACTTATTTACACCTTGCACTTTATTTATATTTACATATTACATTTTTTCTATGGTCACACCTGAGCATATTTCACACTTTAGAATTGCAGGGAATTGTGATGAGAAAAAGTGCAGCTGAATGGGAGAATTATTCCAACTCTGCTACTTTTGGCCTCAAGTTTTCAATTCCCTTTTCAATTTCCTGTAATTCTTTCTTTTTGAAGTAGACCCTATAATCTGATAAGTAGGCGGAGATTAATTATGCGGAGTGGTCGGAGCTTCAGGGAAGTGGGTGTGGTAAGTAATTGATAGCTGCGCTGCAAAGTGTCCCTGGAAATTTTTATCAAATGTTGGCAACTATGCTAAAGCTGGATAGATATTTGACTGATCCTGCAAGGACCGGGTGAGTTTCAATCCATCTATGGTCATTCCTGCTAAAAAGAAGTCAATTTAAGGATCAACATCTCTCAAAGCAGCAGATATTTTTCCTTCAATCTTTAGGCTCCATGTACACGGGATGCTGGAAATGGCCGTTTAGGAGCAGTTGGGCGTTTTTTTTAGAAGCCCCTGAACGCAGCTCCATGTTATCTTATCTGTCCATGTACACATGGTCGTTTACAGTCATTTGCAGGCAGTTGCGTTCAGGGACTTTTTTTAGAACGCAATTATTTGCGTTCGAACGTGTGTTTCCTGGCGTTTCAAACGCAGAAATGCGGCCGAACGTGACTAAACGTGACTGAACGTGATGAACCTATGTTCAGCCACGTTATACGTTTTTTTTCTTCCATTCAAAATCAATGGTTCCCTATGGGAGCCTATTGATTTGAATGGAAGTCGCACCGCAAGTCAGATCCGACTTGCGGCGCGACCTGCACTGTGAGAATCTTGAGGGGGAACTCCACGCCAAAAATGAGAAAAAAACTGCGTGGGGGTCCCCCCCAGGTTCCAAACCAGGCCCTTAGGGTCCGGTATGGAATTTGAGGGTAGCCCCATGCCGAAAAAACGGCGTGGGGTCCCCCCCAAAATCCATACCAGACCCTTATCCGAGCATGCAGCCCAGCAGGCCAGGAAAGGGGAGGGGACGAGCGAGTGGCCCCACCCCCCCTGGACTACACCAGGCCACATGCCCTCAACATGGGGGGGGTGTTGGTGCTTTGGGGCAGGGGGAGCTCTGCACCCCCCACCTCAAAGCACCTTGCCCCCATGTTGATGAGGACAAGGGCCTCATCCCCACAACCCTGGCCGGTGGTTGTGGGGGTCTGCGGGCAGGGGGCTCATCGGAATCTGGAAGCCCCCTTTAACAAGGGGGCCCCCCAGATCCCGGACCCCCTCCCTATGTGAATGGGTATGGGGTACACTGTACCCCTACTCATTCACCACATAAAAGGCAGTGTATGGAAATAACGACAGGAGACGTTTTGGAAAGTTTATTAAAAATCTTCATCCGGCTCTTCTTGTCTTCTCCTCTCCGGGGGTCTTCTGCTCTTTTGATGTCCGCTCCTCTCCGGGGTCTTCTGCTCTTTTGCTGTCCGCCCTTCTGCTGTCCTCTCTTCTTTTCTTCTCCTCTCCGGTCTTCTGCTCTTTTGCTGTCGGCTCTTCTTCTTCCTCCGGTCCTCCTCCGACGACGTCTCCGGTGATTATGCCGGTCTCCGGTCTCTGCAGCTTATTATATAGCCATTAGGGGCGTGGCCCCTGATGACGTCATCGGGAGGCCCCGCCCCCTCATGTCACAGATGACAGAAGACAAGAAGAGCCGGATGAAGATTTTTAATAAACTTTCCAAAACGTCTCCTGTCGTTATTTCCATACACTGCCTTTTACAGTATGTGGTGAATGAGTAGGGGTACAGTGTACCCCATACCCATTCACATAGGGAGGGGGTCCCTGCCCGCAGACCCCCACAACCACCGGCCAGGGTTGTGGGGATGAGGCCCTTGTCCTCATCAACATGGGGGCAAGGTGCTTTGAGGTGGGGGGTGCAGAGCTCCCCCTGCCCCAAAGCACCAACACCCCCCCATGTTGAGGGCATGTGGCCTGGTGTGGTCCAGGGGGGGTGGGGCCGCTTGCTCGTCCCCTCCCCTTTCCTGGCCTGCTGGGCTGCATGCTTGGATAAGGGTCTGGTATGGATTTTGGGGGGGACCCCACGCCGTTTTTTCGGCGTGGGGCTACCCTCAAATTCCATACCGGACCCGAAGGGCCTGGTTTGGAACCTGGGGGTTCCAGGTTTTTTCCCATTTTTGGCATGGAATTCCCCCTCAAGATTCTCACAGTGCAGGTCGCGCCGCAAGTCGGATCCGACTTGTGGTGCGACTTCCATTCAAATCAATAGACTCCCATAGGGAACCATTGATTTTGAATGGAGGCAGAAAAACGCTGCTAAAAGCAACGTGGCCAAACGTGCAATAACGCTAATGGAAAAAGCTACTGAAATCACGTTTAACAGCTGCTTTTTCCCGGCGTCAGAAATAGCTTTGCAGGACGTTTTTTCTAACGTCCCATGTACATGGAGCCTTACACTGGCATAGATGTCTCAGCAGAAAGGATTCCCTCATCCACCTTTGTTGTGTGGATGGTAGAATCTGCTTCGTTTTTTTGATCAGACACTGATCCATCTATGGCCAGCCTCCAGCTTACCATATATTATACAATCTGGTTGTACAATATCTTTTGGATCTACCACCAACTAAGGCATGCCTGATTGGATACTACTTTAGGTTTTTCCATCTATTACAAAGTTTTGCTAAATCTAAAGGAGATTGTGCAGAGATTGTACAATCAGATTGTATAGTGTATGCTCACCTTTAGTGTTCTTGTTCATAAGTTACGCATTTTTTTACTGCGTTTTTTGCCACCAAGCAATGCCTATTACATTTTTCTGTTTGCGCCCCCCAAAAATTTTGAGCACCAGCCGCCACTGTCTCTCACTATACGTACTTGGATGCTACTGTTTCCTGTTCTATGAAAAGATATGTTCTGTTTTCCTCCATAAAAGTAAAGCTGTATTCTCTGCATTTAAGAAGCTTCCAGCGCATAATTTCAATACTCTGCCAACAAGATCAACACCCGGGGGATGTGGTTCACTCACATAACCAAGAAAGACGGCAACATGACTTCTTAGGTAAAGTGGAAGGAGAAAGACACCCCATGGATAAAAGCAGTCTGGGGGTTTAAGGACTATTCTATCTGGGTAGAACGTTAGGTGAGGCTCCTTGAGTACAAAGCCTGCAGCCCCAAATGTAAGAACTGCAGAACCTTGGCTGGTTTAGGTGATAAAAGACTCCAGGCTTTTGCTGTGTGAGATCTGCATAATTTACCCATATTCTCTGGTAAATCTTATTCATGGAGACTTCTCTGGCTTGACACAAGGTAGCCACTACCTACACTGAGCAGTGAGCACCTGTAAGATTCTGGTACCTTCGGTACCCTTCCAGCCCATTTCTTCCGCATTGCGTCCCACCTTTTCAGCTAGGTGGAACGCATATACCTGCCTATCTCTTTAAGCCGCATGACGTCATCACTAGGCGCCGCTCTTAGCGGCTATTTCAATCGCCGGCTTTCACTCACAAGGTGTTCATGCAAACCGCTTGTTATACAGCCTTGTCCGACGCTGCCGAAGCCTCCAGCTATTTCCCCAGTATCTGGATAGACCGGAGTCTCGCTACTTGATCCTGTATCTCGCTACTGATCCTGTATCTCGCTACTGATCCTGTATCTCGCTACCTGATCCTTATCTCATTACCGGACCCCTCATCTCTCTAAACCAACTAGTGATAAGTACCCCACAGGGGATTCCTTCCTATCAACTTACACTATCTACTCTTGCATACTAAAGACTGTTGCTATCTATGCATTACTATTTCTATCATCTGCACTGTTACATAGATTGCTAGCTCTTGAGTCTACTACCATCTATATCCTTGCACTGAGTTAGCAATTCCTGTACACTTCATCTGCTGTCCCCTACCACCTGTTATTTGTACATGATTGCTAACCTATCTGCATACTATCTATCACCATCTGCTAACACTCCTGAACATTACTATTGAGTGCCTATCATTGCTATCACTACTCACGCCTGTCCTTTCAGCACATCACCTCTATACTATCGTATACAACCTATCACTCCAGGAACATCTTATCTGAGTGTCTGTATATTTGCATGCTGAGGCAGGCTGGGCCACAATGATGAGTCTGAAGAGTTGGATATGGTGATTCAACACATCTCTACACGACTACTGAGTTGAAATTCTGCAGCTGCAAATCCAGTTCACTAAACAAACGCCGGAGCGTTACAGCACCCTTGACATGGTAGCCTCCTCCTCTCAATTTCCATGCCATCAAAAGTAGTAGAGCATAGTAAACCCAGAGCAACACTGAGAAAGAGATCGCAAACAATGACCACTTAAGCATCCAGCATGCACGAGTAGAAAATTCCACCATCTGTTGCCCAAAAATGCCACAGAACCATTCAAAACTGTCACATCTGGTAGCCTGGCTCGCTAGAAGAGATTCAAAGGTGGACATACCTTAAACTTTCACCAATGTCACACCAATATAGCTGACATGGCCCACTCATCCTGAATATTTTCCATCCAGGTGTGTGCGCAAAGCTTTACACAATCTCCCCCTGGATGAGTGCAACCTTAAAAGGACTTCCGCTGTTCTCCCAAGACAGGTGCCTTCGATTTTTAAGGCTTCAACAATGAAGATTGGGTACTTCTCTAATTCCTTTACTCATCTTTTTCCCAGTCCGTAGGATTTGCCTCCTTGTATCCACTTGGGAATTGCTGCCTGTATGCTAGACCTTTCTGATTTTTTTGTCAGAAGATATTTACCCTGACCTGCTAATGGTCACCCTTGAGATGGCTGTATCCTGTTTACTCCCACATAGATTGGATTTGTTGTCTGGTATCTTGCACCAGTTTTATTATTAAGGCAGGATCCACCGACATGGCTTTAGCCATAATGCCCTCCTTGCTGTGACCGCGGGGAACACCGCTCTTGAAAAACATCAATTAAGGTCTTCTGACACATCCGTCACAGAGTCTCCCGCCAATTTCAGCTCTTACAAAGCGGTTACCATCTTGTTTCTCTTCTTTAAAGGGTAACTCCACTTTCCGTTTCAATCTGTGGGGCTGTAATTTTCTGTAAAATGAAAAACAATATGGCTATGTGGAGGTGTTCTGTACACAGAATGTATATAAAACGCCCCCCTGAAACATAATTTCCTACTTGTGTGATCGGCTCACTGATTTTCCCAGAAGTCTGCACTAAGATACAAGTCAGATTTTTGGCATCCACTGCAACAAAAATGTCCTTTTTGGTAAGATACTCCCAATAGGAAATCACGTCTAAAGCGATGCAGACCCTGCCACTTTCCTCAGAGTCCTGCAGGTGCAGCAGCTGAATGATAATTATGAAACCACTCCCATTATACTTTCTCAGCACATGGGCTGGTTATTGCTGGTCTGTAGGCACCTGCAGATGCTGCAGTACGTAGGAGCACTTCAGAGCTGGATCTAATTTTCAGACTAGAGCCTCCTTGAAGGTAACTGCAAGGTGAAGTGTCTAGCCAGCTGCATTAATGATGCATCCACCATCGGAGGAGACCGCAGCAGGTTGAACTTTAGCTTTTTCAGGGTATAAAGTTTTGACAATCTGTTTATATAGGCCTTTTTCTCTGACCCCTTCCATTCTTCCTGGGTTAACTCCTCCAGTTGTTCAGTGAAGGGAAATGAGTACTTTCTAAACTTGGGGAGAGTTTCCTCCACTTCACTCCAGGCAATTGCGTCGTTATTTGCCCTTGCAAAAGGCTCTATTGGGCAATCGTCAAAGCCTTTGGCCACTTTAATGCCTTCTTCCTCCGACAAGCTTTCCAATTTGTACACCCTCTACTGGCTCTTGTTGGAAGTGATAGGCAATTCAGTCACTGACTGGGGAGTACAGGCTTCATGTATCAACTCCTTGGCCGATTCTTTAATCAAGGAGGTTAGTTTTCAGACATCCCCTTCTTTGTCAATTGTCACTTCCTCCAAGCGGACTTGACATACTAGCTTGTCAGGCAATGACTTTCCACCACAAACGCAGCAACCATTATGGCTGGTCACCTTTAATGTTTCTAAACGGGGAGCAATAATAATGAAAGGTGAAATGATGACCTTGATCAATGTTGCCTGGATGTCTGCAGTGCTCGTAGATGGCGACTTGTCTTGACCTTTAGCGGGCTTCCTCCATCTTGAGGTCCTTACAGGGCTATAGATATTGGCTCTCTTTTTCTCAATCTTCACTACTTACCTAATCCCTATACCTTAAAAGCGATGGGTGGTCTAACTGGACAGCGTACCCCATAGAAACAGAGCAAAGCAGGAGACTGAAATGAAAAACAGCATGACACAGTGATTCCACAGCAAGCATTGAGAAGGGGATAGGAAGAACCAAGGTGAACGCCATAAAGAGCATAGTAAACCAAGAGCAACACTGAGAAATAGATAGGAAAAGCTCAGCTGAATGCCATAAAAAAAGGAAAACATACCTGCAAACAATGACCACATAAGCATCCAGCATGCAGAAGTAGAAAACTCCACCATCTGTTGCCCAAAAATGCCACAGAACCATTTAAAAAACTGTCACATTTTGCCATTAGTGATGATATCAGTGCCTTAGCATGCTTAGATCGCCATCTTGGAAAAGAGCTGGCCACAGGGGCCGCATCACTTCTTGCTTTTTATGCTCAGAGAGTACTTCCACTGCTCCAGCCATCTTGGAAATGGCAAACGCCCACAAAACCAGAGAAAAGAGGTGAAAAGCATATGGAAAGCAAAGGGAAAACGCTGTCACTTACGCCAAAGCTTGTTTAAAGCTTTCTTTGCAGGCCTGCACCACCAGAATGGGGCTCCAACTATATAGCTCATGTAGAGGCTGTACAGGAAGGACTTCCACCCAAGAGAGGCTGAGCTATGCCCCCCCGACCACCAGGATAGGACTCCAACCATATAGCTCATGTAGAGACTGTACAGGAAGGACTTCCACCCAAGAGAGGCTGAGCTATGCCCCCCGACCACCAGGATGGGACTCCAACCATATAGCTCATTTAGGGACTGTACAGGAAGGACTTCCACCCAGGAGAGGCTGAGCTATGCCCCCCCGACCACCAGGATGGGACTCCAACCATATAGCTCATTTAGAGACTGTACAGGAAGGACTTCCACCCAGGAGAGGCTGAGCTATGCCCCCCAGACCACCAGGATGGGGCTCCAACCATATAGCTCATTTAGAGACTGTACAGGAAGGACATCCACCCAGGAGAGGCTGAGCTATGCCCCCCAGACCACCAGGATGGGGCTCCAACCATATGGCTCATTTAGAGACTGTACAGTAAGGACTTCCACCCAGGAGAGGCTGAGCTATGCCCCCCAGACCACCAGGATGGGGCTCCAACCATATAGCTCATTTAGAGACTGTACAGTAAGGACTTCCACCCAGGAGAGGCTGAGCTATGCCCCCCAGACCACCAGGATGGGGCTCCAATCATATAGCTCATTTAGAGACTGTACAGTAAGGACTTCCACCCAGGAGAGGCTGAGCTATGCCCCCCAGACCACCAGGATGGGGCTCCAACCATATAGCTAATTTAGAGACTGTACAGGAAGGACTTCCACCCAGGAGAGGCTGAATCTGCCTGGGGCGACAAACAGTAAGGGATACCTTGCGACACCAGTCCTGATCAGGTGAGGACAAAAAAGGAGAATGCTGCGAGTCGGGTCTGTCTTTGATTTATAGTTAACCAGTCATATCAGGTTGTGGGGGCAGAGCCACAACCCATTGTATGCTGCCATGAAGATGCGACAGGAAAAATAAATAAAGACATTAACCAATTCGTGCAATAATATACAATGTACAATAAAGTCTTTCTTGTTGAATAATAGGGGGTAATTGGAGGTGGAATGATGAACAACCACAGTCCTTTTAAAGCGTGTGCTGAGATGTCACCAGGAGAGAGGGTGTGTAAACAGATATCCAAAGATATCCAAGGCACCCAATGGTGATCACATTACCTATGTGATAAAGTGGGAGGCTTATCAGATATTTATGGCCCTGGTTAAGGTGGTCAACATAGGCCTTTATAGATGTCTTAATGCATCAATCCTCACCGCCTTCGAATGGAAGTGAATAAAACCTTTCAGGGACTCCTGCCTGCCACAATGAAGATAGCTGTCTCCAGCCCAATCAGCAGATCTCTCCCGTAACAATGGTATGAACATAACAAAGAAACCGACCATAGTGTAATCCCCTATAATCCAAAATGATAAAAATAAAAAATAAAAGATTTGCACTTTCAAACGTTTGCAGCGTTAAGGCATGTACAGTACATAAAAGCCTGGGAAGGCAGTTCCAACCGCCAGTCTCCAAAATGGCTGCGCATGCATGGTGTATTGTGCGTTGTGTGTAGAGCTAGGAATTCTTTTTACATGTGGCTAATGTTATTATCATTTTGATGAGTTTTTTCCAGCACATATGAGCACTTTATTTTTTACTGTGATTTTGAGCTCAATGCACGAGACACTTTGAAGTGTTAAACAATTGACAGAGCTTACTGTTGCACTTTTCTTGTTTTTATTTTTTAATGTATAAAATTTCTCAGTTCAGATGTCTTCACCATTTGCATGGGTGCAACAAATGTTTTCCGTATTGCTTGTAATGACCTATGATCGATCAAAACTTATTCTTATTGTTTTCAAGACAATATTCTGTCTGAAAACGCAGAAAAATCACTGAGATATTCTAGATCCAAATTCTTACTATATGGCAACGCCACCTCTACAATGCTGGCTAGAAAATTGAATCAATCAATAAAACCCCCACACATCTACAAATTAAATACCTCCTCTGGTTTAACTACCTCGCACCCAAAGGAAGTGCTGGGGATATTTGAGAATTTCTACTCCAAATTATTATCCCCCCAGACAACAGAAAACACACAGGATGCCAATAACTGGTTTAATAACATCTCACTACCCAAACTCTCCTCCACAGACTTGGCTACATTAAATGCCCCCATTACAGAGTTAGAAGTTTCTCAAACTATCCGTGATCTTAGGAACTCCTCCGCTCCCGACCCTGATGGTTACACTACCATATATTATAAAAAATTCTCACCGATCCTCTCTCCTAAACTTTCAACCCTATTTAACGATATTCTACAAGGTGAAAAATTCCCTAAGGAAATGTTACTAGCCAACATGACTCTCTTGCCTAAACCCAATAAAGACCTCTCGCACCCCCAAAACTTCAGACCCATTTCAATTTTTAACAACGACCTAAAAATTTTCAGCAAAATACTAGCTACAAGACTATCTACTATCATTCATAAACGTATTTCTTCCTCCCAAACAGGTTTTATACCGAACTGTCAAATTACGGACAATATCAGACTGGTCTGTAATATCATTCAGGACGCAAATTTATTTAAAAAAAAAAAAAAAAGTACTCTTACTAGGCTTAGATATTCACAAGGCCTTTGATAGTGTCTCCTGGATATATCTCCAAAAACATTTACTGGCCTTTGGTTTTGAAAAAGAGTTCCTTAATGGCTTTTCTGCTTTATATGAAACTAGAATAAAAATACCTGGCTGTAACTCCTCCTTCTTCCCCCTGGGCAGGGGCACTAGACAAGGTTGCCCACTATCCCCCCTTTTATTTGCATTAGCCCTTGAACCACTCTCTTTGGCAATAGAAAATCATCCTGAAATTATTGGATATAAGAAATGCAACAAGGACTATAAATTAAGCCTTTACGCAGGTGACGCCCTTTTGTTTTTATCAGATCCTTTATTCTCACTACCAAAACTTTTGCATACCCTGGATACATTTGCAACCATCTCTGGCCTGGGTGTAAATGTCACTAAGACAGAGAAACTGCTTTGAAAGTCTTCACCCGATGGTACTATACACCAGAACAAATTAATAATTTTTTTCCGGATGTTCCACCTACATGTTTCAGAGGTTGCGGCGATATAGGCACCCTGAGGCATGTATTTTGGGACTGTAATAAAATAGCACATACCTGGTCACAAATTTTCTCATTGATAGGAAAATTGTCAGATAACAATATTACTCTTGAGCCACAACATTGTTTATCTTACTATATAAAGTACAAGTGTCTCTGTGTCCAGTCCCTGTGTCCGTGGGATTGCGCTACTGCGCATGTGCCCCACGGACAGCCGTTGGGACTTGGAGTGCAGAGAATTCGGGCGGCCGGGGCGAAAATGTTACACCCCTCCCCCCCACTCTCTGGGCCCCTCTTCCTGTCTGCCCTTTTTGGGTCTCCCATGCAAGAAAGCACACTGTGAGAGCTCCCGGTACTGTCATACCCCGCTGCCCGGCGTCCCTCCCTCCTCCTCCTTCTCTGCCGGACGCCATGGCTGTCACTCCCGAATCCACAGATCGGCGATCCCAGCCACCTGACCCAGGCTGAGAACTGAGCGCAGAGAGATCGATTGACAGTTCTGGGGAAAGAGGCTGAGAAGGGGGAGGAGCCTACAAGCAAGATAGCAACCGCTGGATGAATGCGAGAGGAAGAGACAGAGGAGGAAAGGGGCAGGGATGGAGGATGAGTGGAACAAGGAGATATTATTAGAGAGGAGGGGCGGAGAGGGAAATGGGTAGGTTTCTGAAGAACTGGATTACAGGATAACAAACAACATCATACCCCATATTAATCATATCTTACTATATAAAGTACAAGTGTCTCTGCGTCCAGTCCCTGTGTCTGTGGGATTGCGCTACTGCGCATGTGCCCCAAGGACAGCCGTTGGGACTTGGAGCGCAGAGACTTCGGGCGCTACTTCTGTGTGAGGTGAGGTGGGGAGGGGCGTGGCGTGGCGGCCGTTGCTGCTTCAGCGCTGGATTTCCATTTGTGATGGCTGTGCCAGCCAGATGGGAGCTCATTGCCGAGTCCTTACCGGTAGGGGATTCCAGCTGCAGGAGTTCATTCTGAGAGAGGTGGAGGGAGAATACAGGCCAGTGGTATATCAACTTAGCGGCACTCCATGTGTTTAGTGACAGGTGTGTTTAGTGTGTGTGTGGGGAGATAAGTTAGCATGGTTTTGTAAGATGTCAGGAGGGACTTGTGTGCAGGGACTTGAGGAGAGGGATTGAGATGGCAAGGAAGGAAAGGGATGGGGTGAGAGCAGTGTTTGCAGGGGGGTGGGAGGCCAGTATTGCTGCTGTGTGGCTGTAGCCAGTGTAAATCACTCCATGGCCTTTATGTGAAATCCAGCTCAACTTAATGGTCTCCTCTGAGGAATAATGTGTGCATTTGCATTATCCCACACAATTTTAATAAAAATATATGGATCATATATTTTTATTAAAATTGTGTGGGATAATGCAAATGTATGTACACATCATTCCTCAAAGGAGAGACCATTAAGTGGAGCTGGATTTCACATAGAGGCCATATGTTACAAGAACTACTCACAATCAAACAGAAACCGACAGGGATCGTCAGTATGCAACGCCAACACGCACCCGCACACAGGACACCATGGAAATCCAGCGCTAATCTGGGCCCCTCTTCTCACTGAAGCAGCGACGGCCACCGGGCCCCTCCCCTCCTCACACTGAAGCAGCGCTGGCCGCCGGGCCCCTCCCCTCCTCCCACTACGTATCACCGGGTGAGTTAATTTTGTACTGGGCGACGGGCCCCTTTGCCAGCCGGGCCCCCCCCCCTTTCCGGCCAGGCCCTCGGACCACGTCCAAAGTGCCCGACCACTCAGTCTGCCCCTGGCCACAGGCCCACAGCCTGCCAGCGGTAGCCAGCAAGACCGCTTGCCAGCCAGCAACTGTAATTAAGGTAAGAGGCAGTGGCGGCTGGTGTGTTGAGGGCGCAGGGCGCCGCCCCCCCATCCATGCGTCCGGCCCCCTAATTTGCATGCAGGGCGTCGGACGCATGGAGTGCAATGTTTTTTTTTTTTTCAATCACCTGATTAGAGCCAGAGGCTCTAATAGGGCGATGGAAAGGGTGGACCCGGGGCGCAGAGCAGTGCGTCCTGAGCCCAACCATTATGTGACAATAGCGAATGAAAATTCGCTATTGTCACACCGATCCTCCTCCTGGCCAATCAGGAAGCCAGTCTAATACCGGCTTCCTGATTAACTGCATGGCAAACCCCATGCCATTGGCCGAGCCGAGGAGGAGGTGGGAGCGGGATGAGGACTCTAGAAGCCGCCCGCCGAAGCCGTTGCCAGAGTGAGAAGAAGCCGTCTGCCGGGAGTCTGGGACCTGCTCCAGGTAAGTGCACTGGTCTCGCGGGGGGGGGGAGGGGGGGGGTGGCACACTGCACTGCATTGAAAGGGGCACGCACGCTGAACTCTGCATTGATGGGGGCACGGCACGGCACAATGTTCATTGCATTGAAGGGGGCACAGCACAGTGTTCATTGCATTGTTGTGTTGTTTTTCTGTGGGTGTGGCTGGAGGCGGGGTGTGGGTGTGGATGGAGGCGTGGCAAGGGCGTGGCTGGAGGCGGAACATGGGTGGGGCCTGGAAGGTTCCACCCATGGGTGGGGCCTGGATTTTTAAAATCATGCCACCCCAAATGCATAATATTGCAGTACCATTTGTTTTGGTGGGCACAAACGCAAGAGGGGTGCGTGGGGGTGCCATTAAGAATTTCTGGCTGGTGCAAGAAATGTATGATTTTGTATGCCTGCCTGCATCGCATCTAGTGTGAACATTCCCTTAGGGTCTGTGTGAATTTAGACTTTTTGTACAAAGTACATTCTTTGTTTTGATGTAATATTTGTAACTATGTTGA
Organism: Pelophylax lessonae; assembly: GCF_965119305.1. Lineage (NCBI taxonomy): Eukaryota > Metazoa > Chordata > Amphibia > Anura > Ranidae > Pelophylax > Pelophylax lessonae. The sequence goes on from NC_138774.1 coordinate 238,047,831, forward strand.
TACACAAATGTATTAGATTGGGACATGGAGGACATCTAGCGGCCAAGAGTGGTATTATTATATATTACTAAAGCTTGCCATAGATCACGTGTCAAACACAAGGCCTGCGGGCCGAATCTGGCCCACCAGGTCATTTCATGTGGCCCTCGCACCCAGGGCTTTTTTTTTTTCTTAACCCATAACCTTGCACACTTTGTGCCCCTGAACTCTGCACCTAGTGCACCCCTGGATTTTCTGAACCCCTGAACTCTGTACATCGCACATCCCTGAACTCTGCACATAACACACTCCTGGTATTTATTGCCCCTGTAAGATCCTCCCACTGTTGGTAAAACTTGGCCGCATCCACCATTCGATGCATTTTGGAGGGGTAGGGGATGTGGGCATGGTTGAGTTCCTGCACCTTTTTTGAGACGCAAAGGCCCGGATAAATTTATATAGACTGGCCCTTTGAGGGCAACCGCAATGCTGATGCGGTCCGCAATGAAATTAAGTTTGACACCCCTGCCATAGATGGATCAAAATCAAATTTAGCAGGGACCCGACAAATTTCAGTCCATCTTTGGCAGCTCCCGTTCATGAGAAGTCAATCTAACAAATGACTTATCATGAACCGGCTTGTTGAAAAATGTATTGAAAATACAATGACACAGTGGGGAATATTCCCACATCCACCTTAAATATGTGGATTCAATTTTTTTTTTAGTTCAGCCAGTGACTGAATGAAATAAACTAAGCAGTGTATGGCCAGCTTAAGATCAATGGTGGTCAACTTACAAGATAAAAAAAAAATGAAAAACACACATTTAAACCTATTTGGTATTATGATAACATATGATTCTTATAAAACCTTATGTATAGTTTTAATATTTACATTAGAAACTTTTACATTATCGGTACATGTACTTTATGGTATAAAATGTTTTTTTTTTTTTACCCTTTCTTCCTTTATATAGTAAAAAATACAAAATCAGTGGTTATTAAAGTTGTTCTAAAACCAGGACAAAATATCCCAGGGCTTGTATCACCTCCTTACCTTTCTAAATACTTACCCGAGTCTTATCTCAATCCAGCGCTGTGTCCATCTGCAACAGTGCTTGTCTGTGTTGTACCAATAACGGTATCAGTATTGGTGCCGATACTAAGCATTTGCACAAGTACTTGTACTCATGCAAATCATCCGCTACGAAAACCAGTACCTTAAGCCCTGGTTCACACCAGTGCGGCTTTGAAATCGCGCTACTTCAGTACGATTTCAAAGCCACAGATCAGTGCATTTGGATCTTTGATTTCATTGTAGCATGCGACTTTATTTAACAGAATTCTAATCAAGTTGCAATGAAATCATAAAAAATAGTGCAGGAACCTTTTGCAAAACCGCAACGATTTGAACGGTTCCAACGTCGGCATTAGGGTGCGACTTTTCATGCAATGTTGATCTGTCAAATTACATGACAAATCGTACTGGTGTGAACCGTGAAAAATAAATGCATCCAAGGGCAAAATAAGTTTCGGTAATTGGTATTGGCAAGTACTTGAGAAAAAGTATTAGTATTTGTACTCAGTTTTCAAAACCAGATATCTGTGCTTCCCTACTGTATTCTTCTCCTCCTGCTGTCAATCAAATCGCTGTCTGTGTGTGTATATGAATGCAGTTGTGCCCCCACAGACAGCGGCTTCCTATGGGGACACACTTAGAGGAGGAGCCAGAAGCACCGGCAGAGGACCCCAGAAGAGGAGGTTCAGGGCTGCTCTGTGCAATACCACAGAGCAGGTAAGTATAACATGGTTTTTATGTCAATAAAAAAAAAAAACACTTTACAACTGCTTTAACCACTTAAGCCCCGGAGGATTTGGCTGCTCAAAGACCAGGCCGTATCTGCGATTTTTTTTTGCGGGACTGCGACATTGCGGCGGACAGATCGGACCCTTGACTGACATTTTTGACACTTTTGGGAGTACCATGGACATTACTACAGTAATCAGTGCTATACATATGCACTGTTACTGTAAAAATGACACTGGCAGGGAAGGGGTTAACTTTATTAGTGATCAAGGGGTTAAGTGTGTCCCTAGGGGCGTGCTTCTAACTGTCAAGGGGCGTGGCTTTTGATGTAACCACAGAGACATACGATCCTACATAGCAGGATCGTATGATCTCTGCAGTTAGATCAGGGAGAATGACAGACGGCTTTGTTTACATCAGCCGCCTGCCTTTCTCCCTCTGCACCGGGAGATCGCGAGTGACCGGTGGACATCGGAACCACTGGTCACTCGCGCGGACATGTCAGGGAAAGAGTGGGGGCGGGAGCGCGCCTCTGGCGGCGCGTGCTCACCCCCTAGAGGCTCGTAGGCGAGCGACGTAGTACTACGCCACTTTGCCCGTATGGGGCTGACCGCCGCAGTAAAAAGTCGTGCGGCGGTCGGCAAGTGGTTAAATAGCACCAAAGCAAGCTCTTTCTGACTCAAAAAATCATATAAAATTAATTTTGGTACAGTCTTGCATGCCCGAGTGACTGAAAAATGGCCTGGGAGTGAAGAGGTAGATATGGGCTTATACTCAAATAGTTAACAGAGTTTCATTAAAAATCTCAACAAAAAGCAATATTGCATTAGACAACATGAAAAAATTGTGACAGTGACATTGGAATAGTATACCACAAGGGCTTGGTTCTATTCTGCCGCAAGAAGATACTGTAAATCAGTTATGTGCAGTTGACATGCACATAAATAGTTCTATCTGGTATAAATAATCCACATTTCCATATTATCTATCACAATATCTTAAACACCAGTCATGCCCGGGCTCCTTAACCTCATGGGACAATTGTAGCCTCTTCACCCCATAAAGTAATGCCCCGGGAGACTGGCGTTCCCACCCAGCAGATGAAGGCTTCCAAACATCCATCGCAATTGAATATTTACAGCTATTGTGTCATTGCTTCAGTGAGTAGATTAAAAATGAGTGATGTGTGATGTGATCTAGTCTGATAATTCTCCTCCCATCTATCATTCCATGTCTAAATCATAGATATATATATTCTTTTATCATCTCAAGTTTTATTTTAAAGCTGTCTAGATCCCGTGTCATCAGCTGCAGAAGACAGAAGAGTCAGAGGGTCCTTATAGCCTAAGAGTCGCACATTCTGCATTGCCCAGGATAACAGGTACCTAAACATAAAGCTCAAAACTTCATTTTATCCATTTCAAGCTAATTCATATTTGTAGTTTTTGTACTTTTTGTGAGTTATCTCGAGTAACTTGATAGTAAACTTAATTTCCAAGCTACTTATTTACTAGCTATATATTACTCCCATTTTTCTACTAATTATGCAAAATCCTAAAAGTTAGTATAATTAATTATTTCATAATAGAGCCACTGAAAATGTGATTAAAAAAAAATTAGCACTAATATAAATACGTCCCCTTGATTCAAAACCTTATCCCCTTAGGAAATCTTGTTAAAATCTTTTTGGGGTATTTGATGCTCTGCACTGCAAGTTTGGCTCGGAGAGTGTTATACACTGCCTGGCCACCACCTGGAATTAACTAAGCAACTAACTAAACTAAAGCCTCGTACACACGCAACGATTATCGGCCGACCGATCGTCCGACTTTTGTCCAAGTTGTGTTTTGTTGGTTGGAATGTGCCTAGACTGCACACGAATTTTCTCGGCCAACAAAATTCTACTTCAGAAGTGATGTCATGTGTTGGTTTGTTTTCTTTGTGTGTTTTCTTCACTGAGCATGCCCAGACTTGCTCATCAGATTTTTCCCTGTCGAAATCTGTACTGACTGCACGAAAATCGGCCGTTGTGTTGACGGCCAACAAAAATTTTATAGCATGCACACCAGATTTTTTTCGGCCAAAAAGTCGGAGTTGGTTGTCGGAAGCATCATACTAAGAAGCCGACAATCAGCCGATCGGACGCTGGCCGAAAATTCCCTGCCAATTTTCAACGCGTGTGTACGGGGCTTGAGCCTATTAAGCCTACTATCCTATTAGGTAGTTACTGCATGTGCCCAAAGAATGAGGTCAACTGACTACCTGAATATACTGAATGACCAGATTATTCCATCAAAGGATTTTTTCTTCCCTGATGGCACGGGCATATTCCAAAATGACAATGCCAGGATTCATTGGGCTCAAATTGTGAAAGAGTGGTTCAGGGAGTATGAGACATCATTTTCACACATGGATTGGCCACCACAGAGTCCAGAACTTAACTCAACTGAGAATCTTTGGGATGTGCTGGAGAAGGCTTTGTGTAGCGGTCCGACTCTCCCATCATCAATACAAGATCTTGGTGAAAAATGTATAGACGGAAATAAATCTTGTGACATTGCAGAAGTTTAATCTAAACAATGCCACAACGAATGCGTGCCGTAATCTAAGCCAACAAAATATTTGAGTGTGTGACCTTTTTTTTTTGGTGGCGACTTTTTTTTTTTGGCCAGGCAGTGTATTTCATATAAGCAGCCTTGACTATAGTTTCATAACCCAAGCTTGTTGCCTTTTGCTAATTGAAAAGCCAGTAAAATGCTAAAGAAAAAAACATATTTAGACAGAATGATGGTACATCAGTAAGAACTTGAAGATCTAGATTCAGTTTACCAGGGTTCTTCCTGTATGAAGTTTATGTTATTGTTCTGTTTGTAAAGTTTTCCATTCACACTCCACAAATGTACTAGTGCAGCCAATCCCTAAGTGCCGGTTCACACTAGTACGACTTGTCAGGAGACTTGGTCAGCCTGACAAGTCGTGCACCGTCGCGGTCCATTGTGTGGTACAGGAGCCGTTCTAATAGGAGCGACACGAGTCGCTCCGACTTAGAGAAAGGGTCCTGTACTACTTCGGGGCGACCTGGAGAAACTTGCATAGACATTCATTTTATGAAGCCCGTACAAGTCGCGCTGCACGCGACTTCACCGGTCGCCCCCTAAGTCGGATCGCCATAGTGTGAACCAACACTAACAGGGTTTCATGGAATATAAGGGTTTCTCCAGAGGTTATTAGGGGTTTATTAAACTGTGGTTTATTGATATCCCATTTGGTGGTGCCTTCATAGTTCCAGGACGAACACCGGCACTTAGCAAAGCCATCATCATGATACCAATGGTCATTTTAGCTATCTGTAAAGCTGGACATACACCATTATAATTTAGCTCAAAAATGTTTGTTTTCTGAACATTTTCTGCCATTTCTAACGGTTACTGGGGTCAAAACAATGCTCACTTTCAGTGGTAGTGATGAAAAAATTCAAAGAAGCATGATAGAAAGTTTCTTGATTTAACAAAATTCTGAATGTAAATGTGTTTATTCTGCAAGAAAAATCATACATATTGTAATGAAGCCTGTTCGGTACTGTATATCTGGGATTCCATACAAATAGCAGGTCTGGATGAAAGTTTAAAGGGATTTCAAACAAATTTAGTTGACTCAATGGTGGCAAGAGAGAACCTTCTGACAACCAATTTCTCTACAAACTTTCCAATCAAAATCTAATTGTGTATGGCCAGCTTAAGGCTCCATGTACGCGGGACGTTGTAAATGGCCGCTTAGGAGCAGTGGGCCGTTTCTTTCAGAAGCCCCTGAACCCATCTACATGTTATCTTATCTGTCCATGTACACAATGTCGTTTACAGTCATTTGCAGGCAGTGGAGTTCAGGGACGTTTTTTTGGAAAGCAATTATTTGCGTTCTAACGTGTTTCCCGTCGTTTCAAATGCAAAAATGCGACCGAACGCGGCCAAACGCGATGACCCGCGTTTAGCACTCGCGTTTTTCCATTTTAAAGGGGAATTATTTTTTTGACCTCTAGGAACGGTTCTAAACGCAAACGCCCGCTAAACGCGGGTGCAAACGCGACCTAACGGACGTTTTAAACGTCCTAAAAATTCCAGCATTCAAAGGACTTTTAACAACGTCCCGTGTACATGGAGCCTAAGGGTGCATTTTGACTACCACTGTAAGGATTGCATACTTTGTACAGTGCAAGGGGATATTTTGCCATTGATCCTCAATTAATTGGTTTTAGTAAGGGTCCCCTGAAAGCAGAAATTTAGGGGCTCCTCTGGGGTAAAAATGTTGAGAAAGGCTGTACTAATAATGGGTTAAGTGGTTTCAATCTAAACTGATCCAAGTGTGTGTTTGCCTGTATGACTGTAGTGTGGACATTCGACTATAAGTTGCTTTGGGAGCAGCAACTGATAGAAGTGTTTTATGTACCCTGACATGCTGGGAAATTCTTATTGCTATAGTAATGAAACAAACAGCTATTCCCACAAATGAGTGATTTGCCTGCATTTGACAGAAGCATGTAACTTTTGGTTTGATTTTTTTCTGGATCAACAGTCTTAGAATTATTAAGATCTGGTTGAAGGAGTTGCTGCAATGCAATTTCAGCAAAATAGACTAGCCTGCTGCATCCTTTTTTACTTTGATTTCGGGGTGTCTTTGAATTCAGGCCCCCTGTAGGTTGATAATTTTCATCAAACGATGTGGCATCCTTTTATTCCTAACACACTACCAGTCAATATCAATATAGATATCCAGCATGATATTTTTTACCCATTGAGATCTGATGCGTTTTCAAAGTGTTCCTTTAATTTTTTTGAGCAGTGTATATCCCAGGAGTCCTCATGGGCATATTTTTCTTCAACTGGAGAAGGGGCTTTCTCAGCTAAGCACGCCTTCTGGCTTGCATACCTGAACCAAGGGCAAAAGGATTCCAAAAAATAAATGCTACATAAATTATCTGACCGAATGGCCCGTACAAACTATCTAAAAATCAGACGCAAAAATACCGCTTTTGAAGCAATCATAGGATAATTGGATCGTTAGGGCTACAAGATTGTGGAATTCTCTACCACAAGAGGTGGTTTCTGCTGGAAGTATGGTGGCTTTCAAAAAACTATTGGACGTGCATCTCAAGGAGAAAAACATTCAGGGGTATGAGAGATGATTACAGCCACACACACCTACACAGGTTGAACTGGATGGACTATTGTCTTTATTCAACCTCACCTACTATGTAACTATGTTAGTACAGAGCTTTCGAGAGCCGATCATGACAGTTCATCCGATATTATCCGATCGGAGAAGCGCATAATTTTTTTCTCATACGATACCAGATCATACGATTTTCCTTTAATCAGTACAGTTGTCATCTAAAAATACAATACAAATATATTACAGGCGGTCCCCAAGTTACAAACATCCGACTTACAAACGACTCCTACTTACAAACGGAGAGAGACAACAGGAAGTGAGGAGAAATCTACCCCTAGGAAGGGAAAATTTCTCCTGTAAGAGTTCTCATGGGAAAGCTTTAGCACTAATACTTGTTTCCACAACAACCCAAATTTGTCAAAATCCAGTTCTCATAGGGACAGAAAGTGAGGAGAAATCTTCTGAACAGGGGCACAGATAGCAAAACAAATGTGACAGGGGTGGTAACCCTTCCCTATGCTATCCAAAAAACTTCAAAATTATTATTTTGGCTAGAGCTACACTTAACCTGTACCGACTTACAAACAAATTGTATATACTGTGGGAGATTAGCTCACAGGGATCACCTTTTCCAGGAAAATAAGGCCAGCATGCAGGTCATTTCTTTAAAGTCTGGTGGGTTGCCAGCTTTATTTAGCAGAGGTTTGCAAATATGAAAAAAACAACAAAACAGTAAAATAAATCCTTGCCGTCCGGCGCTAAACTAAACAGCAGTTTTTCTCACTATACGATGTGGGGCTGGTCCCCATCACCCACTAAAACACATGGTAAAGCAAACCTTTTCTTTTAAAGTCCAAACAAAGCTCCTCTCTCAGATTCCCTTCTGAGTCTCAGGCCAGAGCCTTCCTGTGCTCTCTTCCTGTTTATTTAAAGTCCACCTGAGCATGGACTCAAGTGACCCACAATCTCTGGACCGGAACCTAGCCTGTCACAGAGGCTGGAAAAACCTGGGCCGGATTCCAGTTCAGTCTCTCACTACAGAAAGTATGCGAGGTGAAATATAGCGATTATCTACTACCTCACCTCGCATACCGTCACATATCCCGCCTGCGATTGAGCAATTGACCAAAGCATACAGTGCATGCGGTTTTGTGCAGTGCATGTGGTCCACATTGTTTTGGAGCTTGCCCTGCCTAAGCTCTACTGTAAATTTAAAGTGCTGTAGAGCCAGGGACCATCTTGTCACGTGGCTATTTTTCTTCCTGTTGTCACACATCCAATTTAGGGGAGCATGAACTATGACCAACCTAAATGACCTCCCCAACAAGTAATACTTCAGGGAGTCCAAAGCCCATTTAATACCGAGGCACTGCTTCTCGACAATATCATACTTTTTTCATGCTTGTTTAGTTTTCGGCTTAGGTATACAACCGGGTGCTCCTCACCACCTCTGTTCTGGGATAGTACAGCACCTAGGCCCACCTCAGAGGCGTCTGTCTGTACCACAAACTCCTTTGTGAAGTCCGGGGTCACCAGCACCGGCAGTACACAAAGGGCCTGCTTTAACTTCTGAAACGCCTCCTCCACTTCAGGATTCCATTTGACCATGACAGACCCTCTACCCTTTGTTAGGTAAGTCAGAGGGGCGGCAATGGTGGCAAAGTTGGGTATAAACCATTGGTAATACCCCGTAATGCCTAAGAAGGCCTGAATTTGTTTTTTGTTTACCGGTTGGGGCCACTTTTGAATTGCCTCAATCTTAATGGTCTGAGGCTTCACCAGTCCCAGACCAATAACATACCCAAGGTATTTGGCCTCCTCCAGGCCTATGGCACATGGCACATTTTTTTGGGTTGGCCGCGAGACCTGCTTCGCTAAGGGAAACTACCACTGCTTGCACTCGGGGGAGGTGCGAGTCCCAATCTGGTCTGTGGATGACCACATCGTCCAAATAAGCAGCTGCGTACGAGCGCTGTGGTCTCAAAGTTTTGTCCATCATTCGCTGGAAGGACGCAGGGGCCCCATGCAGACCAAAAAGCATCCGCTTGTATTGAAACGAGCCCTCAGGAGTGGAAAAGGCAGTCTTCTCCTTGGCCGATTCAGTTAGGTGTATTTGCCAATAGCCTTTCATTAGATCTAGGGTTGTAATGTAGCGGGCCTGTCCCAACCTATCCACGACTTCGTCGACCCGCGGCATCGGGTATGCTTCGAACTTGGATACACTGTTGAGTTTCCTAAAATCGTTACAAAACCTGATAGTGCCATCAGGTTTTGGGACCAGTACTATGAGGCTCGACCACTCACTGTGGAACTCTTCTATCACATCCAACTCTAACATATTTTTGATTTCCTTTGCGACTGCCTCTCGTCTGGCCTCTGGGATTCTATATGGCTTTAAATTTACGCGAACCCCTGGTTCCGTCATTATATCATGCTGGATCAAGTTGGTCAGTCCAGGTAAGGGGGAGAAAAAGTCTCTATTTTTGCACACAAACCCCCCTAACATCATTTTGTTGTGCCACAGACAGGGAATCTGTTATGGGGACGTCAGGTGTTACCGGTACCCGGTCTGCTGGGGCTGGAGATGCAACTTATAAAGTCTCTCTGTCCTTTCAGGGCTTTAGGAGATTCACATGATAAATTTGTTGGGGTTTCCTTTTCCCTAGCTGGCAGACTTTATAGTTGACCTCTCCTACCCTTTCAATAACTTCAAATGGACCCTGCCACTTGGCTAGGAACTTACTTTCAACCGTGGGAACCAGTACCAACACTCTGTCCCCGGGGCTGAAAGTACGGACTCTGGCACCCCGATCATAGACCCTCCTCTGGGCCTCCTGAGCTCGCTCCATATGATCTCGCACCAGTAGCAGGACAGCAGCGATTCTATCTTGCATCAGGGAGACATGCTCTATGACGCTTCTATATGGGGTGGCCTCACCTTCCCATGTTTCTTTGACAACATCCAGAAGCCCCCTGGGAGGTCTACCATACAAGAGCTCAAAAGGGAGAATACCCTGTGGATGCTTGAGGAACCTCTTGTATGGCAAACATAAGATATGGGAGCAAAAAATCCTAATTTCTCCCTTCTTTGTCAACCACCTTTTTTAGCATACTTTTCAAGGTTTTATTAAATCTTTCGACCAAACCATCTGTTTGGGGGTGGTAGACGGAGGTACGGAGATGGGAGATTTTATATAATCTACACAGTTCCTTGGTAACCCTGGACATAAATGGGGTGCCCTGATCGGTTAAGATTTCTTTTGGGATTCCTACTCGACTAAACACCTGGACTAACTCCTTGGCGATAGCCTTAGCGGAAGTGTTACGCAAGGGTATGGCCTAAAGATAGCGTGTTGCATAGTCTAGGATTACCAGAATATGCTGGTGACCCAGGGCAGACTTCACTACCAGCCCCACCAGGTCCATGCCAATCCTCTCAAAAGGAACCTCGATGATTGGTAGAGGGACCAGGGGACTGCGAAAATGGGGCGACGGTGTTGACATTTGGCACTCAGGGCATGATTCACAGTACCCCCTGACATCTGTATGCAACCCGGGCCAGAAAAATCTCTGGGCGATTCTCTCCCTGGTCTTTGATACCGAGATGTCCCCCCATTACATGACCATGGGCCAGGTCTAGGACCAACCTGCGGAAGGGTTTGGGAACCAGAAGCTGTTCTACCTCATCCTCTCCACGTTTTACCACCTGATACAATAAATTGTTTTTGATGGCCATGTAGGGGAAAGACACCCCCCAGTAAGGATCTACCGGTTCCCTATTCACCATAACATTTTCTCTGGCTCGAAGGAGGGTGACATCTCGCAGTCAATGTTCCCTCTAATTTTTTACTGTGCTCAGCAAATAAAAAAATTTCTGAGCGCAAACCTTTAGACTGAGCAATTTCATCAAAATCTTATATTGTCACAAAAAGTGCATGTAGAGTAGAATTTTTTGACCATGGGGTAATACAGATGTATTTCTTTTGGTTACATGAATAAACAAGGGACAAAAAATGATGGGAATATCAGAAGTCATTTTATTTTTACAAGGTTATGCCATCGACTATCTGGCTGTCTAGAGTTATACTGGAAGAGGACACAGGTGCTGGGGAGAGGGGCAGGGCATAGCTATAAAATAGGTCCAAATAAATATCCACACGTTCATATTACCAACAAATAAATATAAAAGCACATTCACAGTGCATATGATCACTTAAGCAACTTTTCACACCTTCATACACATTATGATGATATCTCCAATAGCAACCTAATGACAATAATAATAGATTTGTTCAGTAGCATGCCTTGAAACATTCACCAACACCACAGCAGCATCTCTCCCCACTGCTTGCCACCAGCCTCAACAGTTAGACAATAAATTTCAGAGCTGAGGAAAGCTGTCCCCATAGTTGCCAGCGTCCCCCCCCCCCCCCGCGAGACCCGTGCACTTACCTCACGGCAGCTTCTCTTCAGTCCCCGCGTCTCCTCAGTCCTCCAGCCTCCTCCTCGGCCAATGGCATGGGGTTTGCCTTTCGGCCAATCAGGAAGCGGGAGGATTGATCCCTGATTGGCCAAGAGGAGGATCCGTGTGACAATAGCGAATTTTCCCGCCGCCGCAGAAGAGGACGGAATCTTGAGGAGGGGAGAAGCCGCTGCCGGGACTGAAGAGGAGCCGCCGCCAGCTAAGTGCATTGGGAACCCACACTGCATTGAAGGGAGCACGCACGCTGGTCTCTGCAATGATTGGGGACAATGCTTTGGCGCTCTGCAATGATTGGGGACAATGCTGTGGCGCTCTGCATTGATTGGGGACAATGCTGTGGCACTCTGCAATGATTGGGGACAATACTGTGGCGCTCTTCAATGATTGGGGACAATGCTGTGGCGCTCTGCAATGATTGGGGACAATGCTATGGCGCTCTGCATTGATTGGGGACAATGCTGTGGTGCTCTGCAATGATTGGGGACAATGCTGTGGTGCTCTGCAATGATTGGGGACAATGCTGTGGAGCTCTGAAATGATTGGGGACAATGCTGTGGCGCTCTGCAATGATTGGGGACAATGCTGTGGTGCTCTGCAATGATTGGGGACAATGCTGTGGTGCACTTCATTAATTGGGGACAATGCCGTGGCGCTCTGCAATGATTGGGGACAATGCTGTGGCGCTCTGCAATGATTGGGGACAATGCTGTGGCGCTCTGCAATGATTGGGGACAATGCTGTGGCGCTCTGCATTGATTGGGGACAATGCTGTGGCGCTCTGCAATGATTGGGGACAATGCTGTGGCGCTCTGCATTGAAAGGGGGCACGGCACAATGTTCATTGCATTGAAGGGGGCACAGCACAGTTGCATTGAAGGGGGCACGCACGCTGCACTCTGCATTGTGGGGGCACAGCACAGTGTTCATTGCATTGAAGGGGGCACAGCACAGTGTTTATTGCATAGAAGCGGGCACAGCACAGTGTTCATTGCATTGAAGGGGGCACAGCACAGTGTTTATTGCATAGAAGCGGGCACAGCACAGTGTTCATTGCATTGAAGCGGGCACAGCACAGTGTTCTTTGCATTGAAGCGGGCACAGCACAGCGTTCATTGCATTGAAGGGGGCACAGCACAGTGTTCATTGCATTGAAGGGGACACGCACGCTGAACTCTGCATTGAAGGGGGCACGGCCCAGTGTTCATTGCATTGAAGGGGGCACAGCACAGTGTTCATTGCATTGAAGGGGCACGCACGCTGATCTCTGCATTGAAGGGGGCACGCACGCTGATCTCTGCATTGAAGGGGGCACGCACGCTGGTCACTACATTGAAGGGGGCATGTACGCTGGTCTCTGCATTGAAAGGGGGCATGTACCCTGGTCTCTGCATTCAAAGGGGGCATATACAATCTCCTGTACCATGACCTGTGCCATGCCTATACCATATCTGTGCCATGCCTATACCATCACCTGTGCCATGACCTGTGCCATGCCCTTACCATGACCTGTGCCATGCCTATACCATCTCCTGTACCATCACCTGTGCCATGCCTGTACTATCAGCTGTGCCATGCCTATACCATCACCTGTGCCATGCCTGTACCATGACCTCAAAGTCACGCAATTTTTTACCACGTTTTTTGACGCGAAGCAATACCTATTGCATTTTTCTTTTTGCGCCCCCCCCCAAAAATTTTGAGCACCAGCCGCCACTGCTTCCTGTGCTCTCTTCCTGTTCATTTAAAGTGCACCTGAGCATGGACTCAAGTGACCCACAATCTCTGGACCGGATCCTAGCCTGTCACAGAGGCTGGAAAAACCCGGGCCGGATTCCTCTTTAGTCTCTCACTACAGAACGTATGCGAGGTGAGATATAGCGATTATCTACTACCTCACCTCGCATACCATCACAATACATACATATATACTGTATTGTACATTCACATCAGTCCCTGCCCTCAAGAGCTTACAATCTAAGGTCCCTATCTCACATACATACATCCACATACTAGGGCAAATTTAGACAAGAGCCAATTACCTTAACCAAAATGTAACATATTGAAGCTCACTTGCCCTTAGACGATGTGGCTGCATTTGTTTCCTTTTTTCAGGGTAAGCACAAAGTCTGCAACTACAGAAACATTCCTGTTAATCCTGCCAGAAATCCTTGTAACTTCACACGCATCTCATCTCAAACAGTGTTATCAGCCCTTCTATGGGTCCATTCACACGGGGTGGTCCGTATTTTCCTTCGTTCAGGCACTTTTTTTTTTTTTTTTACCACTTAAGCCCCAGAAGATTTTACCCCCTTCCTGACCAGGGGGTATTTTGCGATTCGGTACTGCGTGACTTTAACGGACAATTGCGCAGTCGTGCGACGCTGTACCTAAACGAATATAATGTCCTTTTTTTCCCACAAACAGAGCTTTCTTTTGGTGGTATTTGATCACCTGTGCGATTTTTTGATCATGCGCTATAAACAAAAAAAGAGCGTCAATTTTGCAAAAATAACAATATTTTTCACATTTTTTATATGAAATTCCCCCCCAAAAAATGTAAAAATCTAAATTTTTTAACATTTTCGGCCAATTTGTTTTATGCTACATATGTTTGGTAAAAAAAAAAAACGCAAAAAGCGTATTTTGATTGGTTTGCGCAAAAGTTATTGCGTTTACTAACAAAGGGAAAGATTTGTGTCATTTTTGTTGTTTTTTTTTAACGCGTAATGGCGGCGATCTGCGATTTTCTTTGCAGTACTGCGACATTGCGGCGGACAGATCGGACCCTTGACTGACATTTTTGACACTTTTGGGGTTACCAGTGACATTTCTACAGTAATCAGTGCTATACATATGCACTGTTACTGTAAAATTACACTGGCAGTGAAGGGGTTAACTTTATTTGAGAGGGAGGGGCTGTGTGTGTCCCTAGGGGCGTGATTCTAACTGTGATTGGCTGTGGCTTGAGCTGTAGGAACAATGATCAACGGTCCTACATAGCAGAACCGTATGATCATTGTTTCTACACAGGGGAGAATGACAGACAGCTTGTTTACACTAGCCGCCTGACTTTCTACCTCTCCCCCAACGATCGCCGAGTGACCGGCGGACATCGGGTCCGCCGGTCACACGCGCGCGGGGGGGTCCGTGACCGCACAGGAGTGCGACACGGATGACACTTTGGAGTGTCCGTTCCGTAAGTCCGTTTATCATCCCATCCGTTTGCGGATGATAAACGGAAATAATGTATGTCAATGGGATTACGGATGTCAGCGGATGAATCCGCTGACATCCGTTTTTGCATCCGTTCCTTTTCTTAACCGGTTGCCGACCGCCGCACGACTATATACTGTGGCGGTCAGCCCCGGCCAGGCAGAGTGACGTATCGGTACGTCACTCGCCTGTCACTGACTTGCGAGCCTATCGCGGGCGGGCGCGCGCCCGCCGAGGCGCGCGCCCGCCGCTGCTCGTTCACAGGCAAGTCAGTGCGTGTGACCGGCGGACTCGATGTCCGCCAGTCACACTGCGATCGCTCCTGTGAAGGGAGAAAGACAGAGCAGCTTGTGTAAACAAGCTGCCTGTCAGTTCTCCCTGTGTAAAAGTAAAGATCTGACCGTTCTACTATGTAGAACGGTGGATCTTTGCTTTTACACCAATAGGAATGTCCCTACACAGTAGAAAGCACGCCCCTAGGACACACTTAACCCCTCCCTGTCCAATAAAGTTAACCCCTTCCCTGCCAGTGTCATTTTTGCAGTAACAGTGCATATGTATAGCACTGATTACTGCAGTAATGTCACTGGTAACCCCAAAAGTGTCAAAAATGTCAGTCAAGGGTCCGATCTGTCCGCCGCAATGTCGCAGTACCGAAAAAAAAATCGCAGATCGCCGCCATTACGCGTTAAAAAAAAAAACACCAAAAATGACAAAAATCTTTCTCTTTGTTAGTAAACGCGATAACTTTTGCGCAAACCAATCAAAATACGCTTTTTGCGATTTTTTTTACCAAACATAGGTAGCATAAAAGAAATTGGCCGAAAAATTTTAAAAAATTTTGATTTTTACTTTTTTTTGGGGGAATTTCATATAAAAAAATGTGAAAAATATTGTTATTTTTGCAAAATTTACGCTCTTTTTTTGTTTATAGCGCGTGATCAAAAAATCGCACAGGTGATCAAATACCACCAAAAGAAAGCTCTGTTTGTGGGAAAAAAAGGACGTCAAATTCGTTTAGGTACAGCGTCGCACGACCGCGCAATTGTCCGTTAGAGTCACGCAGTAAAAAATCGCAAAAAAACCCCTGGTCCTTTAGCAGCCAAATCCTCCGGGGCTTAAGTGGTTAAACAGAAGAAAAATAGGGTTCTCTTCCGTTCCAAAAAACGGAACTGATCGGAAAGGACGCAAATCGGATGTCAGCGGATAACCACCACATCGAATGATTGCTAAGCTGCAAAATTTCTGATCACGTTGTAATTATAGGTAAGTGGATAATTAACTATTTATATATAGGTCTAATATGCTGTTATGTAAGAAACCAAGTAACTTTAATGTATAGTGAGTGTCAGATGCCCTCTTCACACATTACATACATTCTGTCACCCAGCTCTTGCTGAGACAAGAAGAAATGTGTGTAGAGCAGCAGCTGAACCCGCGCAGATCATATATCTGATCTACAGAAAGACTTGCAATAAAGCAACAGCTGCAATTTAATAGTAATATGATATAAATGAAGCAGCACGCTAGTGAACCGATGCATTAATGCAGTGCTTGTGCTGCAAATATAGGTTTTTTTCTAAAAAATCTTAATTGTTATTCATTTATAGGTCTAAAACAGGTGTCATATCGCCTTCTTGTCACCTGACAAATGCCTCTAAAAAGACAAAAAGCAGATCGCTTTTCAGAGGCGCAGCAATTTAGACTAAACCCCTTTTTTTTTTTCCAAATATGAAATTTATTCAGGATTTTCAAACAATACATACATTTATCATTTTAGCATAGTGGCTATCTCTATTACAATAATTATCATTACACCTTTTCTTTTATATCTTATTTATCCTATAATCCTGTACTTTTTCCCACTTTTTTCCATTTCCCTCCCCTACCCACCCTAAAACGAGAAAAGAAAAAAAAAAAAAAAAAAAAAAGGGAAAAAATTATTTTAATCTAGACCCCTTTGATCCACGGCTGTCGACTAGGAGAACTCGTCTTCACCTCAAATCTATTCCTCCTCCCTTATCCTATAACATATTGTTTCCCTCCTCAGAAACCATAAACTGATTCCATGGATCCCAAATTTTCTTGTATTTCTCCTGTCTATTTTGTGCAAAAGCAATTAACTCTTCCATTCTTCTAATTTCTTCTACTCTATTTATCCATTCTGCTAGTGAGGGTGGTTGTATTTTTTTCCAGTTACCTGGGATGCATGCTTTAGCCGCATTAACCAGGTAGGGGATAACAGAGCTTTCATATCTCCTTACCGGTATATCCGATAAGTGTAACAAAAAAAAAGCCGGGTTTTCTTCTATTTTATATTCCGTAAATTTCTGTATAATATTCCTGACCCCCCTCCAGAATGGTCTTATTTCAGGACAGGTCCAGAAGATATGATACACAGTGCCTATTTCTTTTCTGCATCTCCAACAATTATTTGTTTCACTCGGAAACCAAGTATGAATTTTCTTGGGTGTAATGTACCATCTTGTTATAACCTTATAATTCAGCTCCTGAATCTTCGTACATCTAGCTGTCTTAAAGGCAAGTTTCACTATCCTCTGGACCTGCTCCTCCAACAAATCACTCTCCAGATCTCTTGCCCACTTTTCCACCCATGGGAGCTGCGGTTGTTCCTCTGGGTTTATTAACATGTCATAGCTAATCGATAGTGTACGCGACATATTTCCTGATTTTACGCAATAATTTTCAAATCTTGTTAATATTCTACCATAGCTACTCGGGTTTAATATTGAGGCCAGATAATGATGTAATTGGACCGCTTGCCAGAAGGGTATATCAAATGGTCCATTTCTATCAGCCAGTTGATTAACTGTGGGCCATTTGTTTTGTATTAGAAAAGACGAGGCTTGTTCCTGCTTCCTTTCCCTCAATGTTGGAAACTGTCTAGTATCTAGACCCGGGGTGAACTGAGGGTTCCCCAGAATCGGGAACAAAGGTGATTCCTTTCCTGTCAACTTATTATATATGTTTGATTGTGTACATACTCGAAGTGTGTTTCCAATTATTGGGTGTTGTTTCAGACCTTTAGGCAGAGATTCGTAGCACCACATAGCTCTTTTCAGGTCTACTTCCGTTTGTGCCTGTTCGATTTGTACCCATACTTTGTTTTCCGATTGATGCCACCAGTCTAATATTCTGCTCACCTGAGCTGCCTGATAATATATGTATACGTCAGGGAATGCCAACCCACCCCTCTTCTTTGGTAAGGTTAAAGTTCTACGTGCTATTCTGGGTTTTTTATGGGACCATATATATTTCAAAAATAGGGAATGTGTTGCCTTAAAAAAGGCCCTTGGAATTTTCACCGGTAATGCTCTTATCAGGTAGAGAAATTTTGGTAAGATCGTCATCTTCACCAGATTACATTTACCAAACCAGGAATGAAGACCTCCCTGCCACTGTTCCAATAGCTTCCTAGTCATTTTCAACAAAGGTGGAAAATTTAGGTCATAGACTTGTGATATTTTTGCCGGTATATATGTCCCTAAATACTTTACTGCTTCCTCTTTCCATTTAAAGCCAAAGTTGCTTTTCAATAGGTTAATTTGGGACACAGGCATCCCCACCCCCATCGCTTCTGATTTTCCATAATTAATTTTTAAATAAGACATGGTGCTAAATTTTTTGAACTCCTGTATCAGGTTCGGCAGCGAAATACCCGGGCTAGACAAAGAAAATAATGGTCATCTGCGTAAGCAGCTATCTTATATTGTCTCCCCTTTAACTCTACACCTTTGATATCTTGATTTAGTCTAACCCTACATAAGAAAGGCTCTACTGTCAAAGCAAATAGCAGGGGCGACAATGGACACCCCTGTCTTGTACCATTTCTTATTGGGAAAGCATCTGACAGGAGCCCGTTAACTTTCACCCTTGCCGTTGGCTCTGTGTATACTCTAGCTATTCTATCCAACATGACCTCTCCTAATCCGATGTATCCGAGCACCGAAAACAAAAAAGGCCATCCCACCCGATCAAATGCCTTCTCGGCGTCCGTGCTCAAGACTACACAGGGTATTTCTTTTTCCTTCACTACTTGTATTAAGTTCAATATTCTTGTAGTATTGTCTCTTGCTTCCCTCGATCTTATGAAGCCTACCTGGTCTAGCTGAACTATACTTGGGAGTATTTTTGCTAGTCTATTTGCTAAAATTTTAGTATACAGCTTTAGGTCTACATTTAATAAGGATATAGGCCTATAGCTGCTACATTGTGCCGGGTCCTTACCTTCTTTTAATATTAGTGAAATATGAGCTGTAAGAGTGTCCCTGGGCAGGTTACCCTCTACATCTGCTGCATTATACAATTTTTCCATATAGGGACCTAAGATGTGAATCAAAGTCTGGAAATAGCATGTTGTCAGGCCATCAGGTCTGGGTGCCTTCCCCTGTTTCATTGTTTTTAGTGTTTGCTGTATCTCCTCTATGGTGATCCTCGTTTCTAAATACTCTCGATCTTCCTCCTTTAATTTAGGTAATTGCGATTGTGCTAAGTAACTTTCCATATCTTCTTGCCTAGGGGACGTTTCTTTTAAATTGTATAATGCAGAATAGTAGTTTTCAAATTCCTCCAATATTTGTGCTGGCAGTGATTTCTTAATGCCTTTAGCTGTAATAATGTGGGGTATATATGACCTTGATTTCTGCCTTTGAATGGATCTAGCCAGCGCTTTTCCACATTTGTTACCGGATTCATAGTTCAGCTTGTGCCCTTTTTGTATTGCGGCCTTCGCTTTATACTGCAAAAGGTCTGTTATTTGCCTTCTGACTAACTTTAATTCTGCTATTGTTTTGTCTGCTATGCTTTGTTTATGCTCTATCTCTAAAATTCTAAGTTTTTCCAAAAGTTGTGACAGCTGTTTGTTCCTTTCCCTCTTAATGCGTGACCCATGTTTAATAAAAATGCCTCTAACTACTGTCTTGTGAGTCTCCCATAACGTTCCTATACTACAGCTAGGCAGATCGTTTATCTCGAAAAAGACTTTCATCTCTTCCTCTACTTCTTTTAATATCTCCTCTCTCTGTAGCAAGCTCTCATTTAGCCTCCACAGATTCCCCCTCTGAGTAGGGTTTGTTCCTAGGCTATATATTAACGTTATAGGTGCATGATCAGACCACGTAATGCTTTCTATTCCGGTTTCTTTCACCGCCTGGAGCTGACCATGAGGTATAAAGAAAAAGTCTATTCTGGAATAATTCCTATGTGGTGTAGAGTAGAATGTGTAATCCTTTTCAGATGGATGTTGTAGGCGCCAGACCTCAATCAGTTGGGCATCATATAGAGCCTTTAAGATCCTTTTATTCGTTCCCCCTGTAAGCGTTGAGGACCCTGATGAAGTATCCATTTTTGGTGACATAGGTACATTAAAGTCCCCACCTATAATTAATTGGCCTTCTGTAAAACTTACCAATTCACCTAAAGTTCTAGATATAAACCTGTCTTGTCGGATATTCGGTGCGTACACCGTTGCCATTGTTACTTGTATATCGCCAATTCGTCCTTTAACAAATAGGAACCTCCCCTCAGGGTCCTGAACACTATCTTGAAGGGTCCATGGAATCTCGTTTGCTATTAGTATAGACACCCCCCGTGACTTCGATTTTGAATACGTAGAGTGATATACATATGGGAAGTGTTTATTTTTTAGAAAGGGTAGTTTATCTGTCCTAAAATGTGTCTCCTGTATGAATGCAACACTAGTGCGTAGACGTCTTAACTCTGCTATTAGTATGTGTCTTTTCTCTGGTACATTTAGCCCTTTGACGTTATATGAGACAATTTTTAAATCCTCCATCGACAGCCGTGGATCAAAAAAAAAAAAAAACCCCCTCCCTCTCCCTCAGATGACGTATAAGAGAGACCGGTCTTACACTAAAGACCGCCTCTCTCTCTCGTCACCTTGGATAAATATTTTATCCCTATTTCACACGGCACTTTATAGGTGCCACCTGTGTGACTTTCTCCGTGGGTCTATATGCCCCGGAGTGTTTCTCTGCGGGCTCTCTCGCGCCCCCTCCCGCTCAATCTATCTTCACCCTTTCAATTTATGAAGCCCAAGCCGGTTTCCCTTCTCTCTAAGTATAACAACCCCTAACTTCAACATAATGATGCAGAAAAAAAAAAAAATTATTTCCTTCTGCTCTCTCCTCTTCCTCCCTCTCCCCCCTCCCAGCTATGGTAGGCAGCGGGCGAGGATACTTAAATATATCTTCCCTCACCCCCCGCTCCCACATACTTCCTCCTCCCCCCCTTTCTAGGCCCCAACTCCAGAGAGGCAGCAATTCCCTTTCCTCTCTTCCTCCAATTATCTTGTAGATAGGTGATTCTCCTGAACCTCTTCACAATTCCCCTCCCCACCTCTCCCCTTCGTTAGGGGAGAACAGAGGGTAAAAGGCGGCAGCCGGGGGAGGTGGGGGAGGGACCCCAGTGCAACTGGAGCTCAGCCTGAGCCAGCTTTATAGCATCGGTTGAAACCAACCTATGCTTGTGCTTGCTTCTGGTTTCCCTCCCCCTCCCCCCCACCTATGCCTCCGCCTAGCCTCCCCCCCCCCCAAAAAAAAAAAAAAACCCACAAGGTAAATATATAACTATACAGCAATATCTATCAGCGCTCTTGCTCAAGTTGTTTAGAACAGTTGTACCGCAGTTATTTAGAATATATTAGTCAAAACAAAACAGAATGTGCTGAATCAAAAGGGGGATTCTCTCTTTTTTCTTTTTTTCTCTCCCTCTTCTTCCTTTTCTTTGTTGAGAGAAAAAAAAAAAAAAAAAAGGAATTTAATATTTTAGGTCTTGTGTAATCAAAATATAGGGGAGGTCCCAAAAAAGAACCATCCTTAAAGTGGAAAAAAAAGGGAAATTTTTATCTTATGTGATCAAAATACAGGGGAAGGTCTAACAGCCGTACCCTCCTTAAAGTGCACAAAAAAAAAAAAAAAAAGGGAAATTTTTATCTTATGTGATCAAGATATAAGGGGAGGTCTGACAAAAGTACCAACCTTAAAGTGCAAAAAAAAAGAAAAAAGGGGGGAAAAATGAGACCATGAAGATACAGTTCAAAGGGTATATTATTCCTCAAGACTTTCGGGCAAAAATGAGGGATAAGTGACAGTACTTAGATTACTCAGGGGAATTCCACAGTTTTTACGGCTATTCGGGGTCTACTCCTCTCTCTTCTTGCTGTTGTAGGTACTCCATGCCTCTTTCCCACGGAATTCGGCCTAACCAGTTTATCACCTCTATCGGATCCGTCTCTATGAATCGGAAAAAAGCCCCTCTATCTTGATAGGTTTTAAGAATAAAATAGCGGCCATTTCTACGGAATGTCACAGAGAAGGGGAACCCCCATCTATATGTACACCCCGCCTTCCTCGCCAGATCCAGCAGGGGTCTTATAAGAGCTCTTCTCCGTAGCGTTCCTTTGGATAAATCTGAATATATTTTCACTGGCATTCCTTCCACTAATATATCCCCAATTTCCCACGCTGCTCTCAGTATGGATTCCTTATGCGTATAGCGGTGTATCCTACAAATCACATCTCTTGGTCTCATAGATTCCATTCTTCTAGGGCCAGGGGCTCTGTGTATCCTCTCAATTTCAAAGTTTTCGGGGTATTTTTCTTTTAACACTTGTTTAAAAATCCCTGTCGCTATCCCCTCCAATTTTTCACTGCTTACGGTCTCCGGTATCCCCCGTAATCGCAGGTTACTACGGCGACTCCTGTTCTCTATGTCTTCTAATTGCAGTTGTATTTTATCTTCCATTTCTCTCTGGGTGTCATTTTTTGCCTCTAATGCTACTAATCTTTCTTTTATTTGGCTGGTGGTGGCCTCCTGTTCTGCTAAATGAGTTTTCATGTTTTGTAAGTCCTTTTTAACTCCTTGTAATTCCTGACGCTGTTTTTCCTCCAGCCTGTTTATCATTTTTTCAATGTCTACCTTTGTTGGTAATACTTGTAGCATTTTTTTAAGTTCAGAGATCTGTGTGAAAGACTGTGTAGGGGTACTTGGAGCTGACGACTCTCCTTGTCTAGAGCCTGGGCTATTTGCACTATTCTCTGAAGAAGGGGAAGTGAGCAAGGAGTTGGGCTGGTCACCAGCCTCTAAGCTTACTGATGCCATTTTTGCCCCTTTAACCGAATTCTGGCTGTTGGTAAAAAATCGACCTATTTCACCTTCCAGCTTGCTTGTATTTGTCTTTTCTGTATTTTTCTTCCCTTTCCTTCTCTTAGTGAGGGTCATCCTTTCCTGCCCTTCTCCTATATCCACCGTATGAGGACCTTTTATTCTCCCGGTCTACTGTTCACGTGATTCTAGAGAGACAAATTTCTTTCACATGTGATGCGATTTAGGTGCGGGGAAAAAAAAAGGTCTGCACCATTTTGGTGCGGATGCAATGCGATTTGCACCATACAATATTCATGGCTCAAATCGCAATGCACTGACATCGCATGCGATGTGCACAGGAATGCGGTGTGATTTCTGTGCAAATCACTTGCGGTGTTCTGCACGCACCAGTGTGAACCCAGTCTCTTATTCGTCTTTCCTGCCCCCTCCAATTAACGTGCTAATGAAAAAAAAAACACTTTCCGTTTTCATTACATACCTTTTTAGATCCAGTGACATCATCAACGGGTCTCTGTGCAAACTGTGAGAGGCTCACAGTGTGCAGTGAAGTCAGAGTAAGCAATTTCAGTGAAGGAGAGGAACCTTTACAACTGTGCAAGACAGAAGGGAAGGCCGGAGTTCTGCTTGTTGTCTGTGTCTCTGTTGATTTACATTTACAAATCTCTAGTTAACCACTTAATCCCCGGAAGATTTTACCCCCTTCCTGACCAGGGATTTTTTTGCGATTCGGCACTGCGTGACTTTAACGGACAATTGCGCGGTCGTACGACGCTGTACCTAAACGAATTTGACGTCCTTTTTCCCACAAATAGAGCTTTCTTTTGGTGGTATTTGATCACCTGTGTGATTTTTTGATCATGCGCTATAATCAAAAAAAGAGCGATAATTTTTGCAAAAATAATATTTTTCACATTTTTTTTATATGAAATTCCCCAAAAAATAAATGTAAAAATGAAAATTTTTTAACATTTTTGGCCAATTTGTTTTCTGCTACATATGTTTGGTAAAAAAAATCACAATAAGCGTATTTTGATTGGTTTGCGCAAAAGTTATTGCGTTTACTAACTAAGGGAAAGATTTTTGTCATTTTTGGGGGTTTTTTTGAGTAATGGCGGCGATCTGCGATTTTTTTTGCGGGACTGCGACATTGCGGTGGACAGATCGGACCCTTGACTGACCTTTTTGACACTTTTGGGGGTACCAGTGACATTACTACAGTAATCAGTGCTATACATATGCACTGTTAGTGTAAAAATGACACTGGCAGGGAAGGGGTTAACTTTATTGGGGGAAGGAGGGGTTAAGTGTGTCCCTAGGGGCGTGATTCTTACTGTGATTAGACATAGCTACTGGTGTAAGAACAGAGATCAATGGTCCTACATAGTAGAACCGTGTGATCTCCATTTTTACACAGGGGAGAATGACAGGCGGCTTTGTTTACATTAGCCGCCTGCCTTTCTCCCTTCACGGCGAACGATCGCGAGTGACCGGCGGACATCGGGTCCGCCGGTCACACGCACTGACTTGTAAGGGAACGAGACGGGGTGGGCACGCGCCTCCTCGGGCGCGCGCTCGCCCGCTATTGGGTCACAAGCTAGTGACAGGCTAGTGACGTACCCATACGTCACTTTGCCTGGTCGGGGCTGACCGCCGCAGTATATGTACTTGCGGTGGTCGGCAACCGGTTAAAATGCTGTAATAAAACCATGAAAAGGAGCAAGCAAGTAAAAGTGTCAAAGCCATGACAAGAATCACTTGCAGGAAAATGATACAGAAATAACTCAACAAGATAATGTACTTGACTGCCGTCTTCTTGTTAAAGAGGAAGTAAACCCTCCTCTGCAACTGGTACCTATAGGTAAGCCTATGATAAGGCTTACCTATAGGTACTGTAAATATCTCCTAAACATGCACCGTTTAGGAGATATTTACCTTAAATGCAGCCAGTGACGTCCCTGGCGCATGCGCTCTGAAGGAACGGCCGTTCGTGCCGTAGTGACGTAATCATGGGTCCAGCCAATCAGATGGCCGGATGCCGCAAACCTGGAAGAAGGGTGACAGAACATGTCACCCATGAAAGAGGTGAGCGGTCGGCACTTCGGGGCTTCGTTCTAAGGTAAGTATTTCATAATGAGCTAGTATGCGATGCACACTAGCTCATTATGTGTTTGTCTTTTTACATAGTTACATAGTTAGTGAGGTTGAAAAAAGACATCAGTCCATCCAGTTCAACCTATGATGTGTGTGTGTGTTTGCTGTTAACCGTACATTGTATACCCCTGTATGTTGTGGTCTTTAAGGTGTCCATCTAATAGTTTTTTGAAACTATCGATGCTCCCTGCTGATACGACTGCTTGTGGAAGAGAATTCCACATCCTTACCGCTCTTACAGTGAAGAACCCCTTACGCACTTTAAGGTTAAACCGCCTTTCCTCTAGTTTTATTGAGTGGCCACGTGTCTTATTGTATCTCCTTTCTCTGAATAGTTTGTTCCTTATGCTCGGGTCACCAGTACAGTATTTGTACATTGATATCATATCCCCCCTCAATCGTCTCTTCTCCAGAGAGAATAAGTTCAATGCTTGTAGTCTTTCCTCATAGCTGATGTCCTCCATTCCCCTAATTATTTTTGTTGCCCTTCTCTGGACTTTCTCCAGTTCCAGCACATCCTTCCTGAGGACCGGTGCCCAGAACTGGACAGCATACTCCAGATGTGGCCGGACCAGAGTCTTGTAGAGAGGGAGAATAATCTCTTTATTTCTGGAGTGAATCCCCTTTTTTATACATCCCAGTATTCTGTTGGCTTTGCTTGCGGCGGCTTGGCATTGCATCCCACTGCCAAGCTTGTTGTCTACCAGTACCCCCAGGTCCTTTTCCATCCTAGACTCACCCAGAGGTTCCCCCCTCAGTGAGTAGCTTGCTTTCTGGTTTCTGGCCCCCAAGAGCATTACTTTACATTTTTCAACATTAAATCTCATCTGCCATGTAGTTGCCCACCCCGTTATTTTGTTCAGGTCTGCTTGCAAGGTTTCCACATCCTGCATAGAAGATATTGGCATGCCTAATTTAGTATCATCTGCAAATACTGAGATTGTACTCGATATCCCTCCTCCAGATCATTTATGAATAAATTAAACAGGATTGGTCCCAGGACAGAACCCTGGGGGACCCCACTTTCCACACCCGCCCAATCCGAGTACTCCCCATTAATCACCACCCTCTGTACTCTCCCCTGGAGCCAGTTCTCTATTCAGGTACTCACCTTATGGTCCATACCTACCTTCCTTAGTTTGTACAGTAAGCGTTTGTGGGGAACGGTGTCAAAGGCCTTTGCAAAGTCCAGATACACCACATCCACAGGCTTACCTTTATCTAGGTGGCAGCTCACTTCATCGTAGAAGGTTAATAGATTGGTTTGGCACGAACGATTTTTCATGAATCCATGCTGATTACTACTTATAATACCATTTTCATTACTAAAGTCTTGTATGTGGTCCCTTAACATCCCCTCCAAAATTTTGCAGACTACTGATGTTAGGCTGACCGGCCTATAGTTACCCGGGATATATCTCGGCCCCTTTTTAAATATTGGTACCACGTTGGCTTTTTTCCAATCAGCTGGCACCATACCCGTCTGTAAACTATCCTTAAAGATCAAGAATAATGGTCTGGCAATCACCTGGCTGAGCTCATTAAGAACCCTCGGGTGCAAGCCATCCGGTCCCGGGGATTTATTTATGTTAAGTTTCTCTAGTTTAGCTCTAAGTCTATCCTCTGTTAGCCATGGCGGCACTTCCTGAGGTGTATTATTTAGTTCGGCCTTACAAGCGGGGTTCGTGTAGCCCCCCGATTCCTTTGTGAAGACTGAAGAAAAGAAATTATTTAACACTTCCGCCTTTTCTCTGTCCTCAGTGGCCATTTTTCCTTTATCATCTTTTATGGGGCCAATGTGCTCTGGTCTCGCTTTCCTACTGTTTATATACTTAACCACTTAAGCCCCGGAAGATTTTACCCCCATTCCGACCAGGGGGTATTTTGCGATTCGGCACTGCGTGACTTTAACGGACAATTGCGCGGTCGTGCGACGCTGTACCTAAACGAATTTGGCGTCCTTTTTTTCCCACAAACAGAGCTTTCTTTTGGTGGTATTTGGTCACCTGTGCAATTTTTTGATCATGCGCTATAAACAAAAAAAGAGTGTCAATTTTGCAAAAATAACAATATTTTTCACATTTTTTTATATGAAATTCCCCCAAAAAAAAATGTAAAAATCTAAATTTTTTACCAAATTCGGCCAATTTGTTTTATGCTACCTATGTTTGGTAAAAAAAATCGCAAAAAGCGTATTTTGATTGGTTTGCGCAAAAGTTATCGTGTTTACTAACAAAGGGAAAGATTTTTGTCATTTTTGTTGTTTTTTTTTTTAACGCGTAATGGCGGCGATCTGCGATTTTTTTTGCTGTACTGCGACATTGCGGCGGACAGATCGGACCCTTGACTGACATTTTTGACACTTTTGGGGTTACCAGTGACATTTCTACAGTAATCAGTGCTATATATATGCACTGTTACTGTAAAAATACACTGGTAGTGAAGGGGTTAACTTTATTTGGGAGGGAGGGGCTGTGTGTATCCCTAGGGGCGTGCTTTCTACTGTGATTGGCTGTGGCTTCAGCTGTAAGGACACTGATCAACGGATCTACATAGTAGATCCATGTGATCAGTGTCTTTGCAGCGAGGAGAATGACAGGCAGCTTGTTTACACAAGCTGCCTGACATTCTCCCTCTCCCCCGCCGATCGCCGAGTGGCCGGCGGACATCGGGTCCGCTGGTCACACGCGCGGGGGGGTCCGTGACCACGCGGGAGCGGGAGCGCGCCTCCGGGGGCGCGCGCTCGCTCCCTAGACCCTCACAAGCAAGCAACGTAGCCCTACGTTAGTTTGCCTGTGAGGGGCTGACCGCCGACGTAGATAGTCGTGCGGCGGTCGGCAAGTGGTTAAAGAACTTCTTGGGGTTCTTTTTACTCTCTTCCGCTATATGTCTCTCGTGTTCTATTTTTAGCCGCCCTGATTTCGTCTTTACATTTCTTATTACACTCTTTGTAGTGCTTAAATGCTGCCAATGACCCCTCAGTCTTGTATTTTTTGAAGGCCTTTTCTTTAGCTCTAATATACATTTTTATGTTGGAGTTTAGCCACCCAGGGTTTAGTTTTGCTCTTTTCAATTTATTTCCCTGTGGAATGCACTGGCCCACCCCCTTGTTAAGTATGCTCTTGAAGCACTCCCATTTTTCCTCCGTGTTCTTTGTTCCCAGGGTTCTATCCCAATTGATATTTTCTAGCAGCGAGCGCATTTTAGGGAAATTGGCTCTTTTGAAATTCAGTGTCCTTATATTACCCTTGTGTTTCCTATTACTGTAATTAATACTGAAACCAATTGACCTATGGTCACAGTTTCCTAAGTTGTCCCGTATTTCTATATCCGTGAGCAGGTCTGTATTGTTGGTAATCAGTAGGTCAAGTACCGCATTGTTTCTTGTCGGTGCATTCACCATCTGACCCATGAAATTGTCCTGCAGGATCTGTCAATGGGAAGACCTTTTGCTGTACCCTATGGGTTCATAACATCACATATGCATGCCAAAGTTACCAGTTGATAAGGGAACCTTTTCCTCTTCCACATTTTGGGGACACAAGGGATCTGTGTATTCAGCATCTGCACCTTGGTTTATGTGTACTTCAACATCAAGAACACTCATTTGCACAAGTTTCTTGGACTTTATTGGGAGTTTTTGTTACTCTCCTGTTTCTTTCACAGAGACGTTTCCACTGTTTATGTTATATTTGGTTGTGTCAAACTTGTGTTTACCTTTGTGGACACTCATACACATAATATTTAGATGGTAAACATTTCATATCAAGCGAACCTCATTTTTTCTTATTTACTTATTAGACACTCTTGTTATCATGACAAACAATCACACTTACCCTTCTTTACTCAAGGACAGACATGTGGTCAACTAAAGCCCCGTACACACGTACCGATGGTCGGCATACAAATGTTCGTCTTTTCTCCCCGGGATGTCGGTGTCTGTTGAAAAGTGCAAAGACAGCACAAGGACAGCACAAGAATTTTGTCTGCAGACTTCAGCTGACTGCAGAAGTGATGTCATGTAATGGTTAACTTTCCCTGTGTTTTTAATTTTCTGAGCATGCCCAGTCTTGCAAATCTGCGGTCTGTCGGCCGAATTCTGTACTGACAGGCGAACAATCGTCCGTTCTGGTGTCCGCAGACAAAAATTTTCATGTTTGCACGAAAGACTTTTGTCCGCGGATTGTGCGCAGACATCTGTCGGAGGCACCATACTAACACGCGTACAATCGGCAGATCTTTCGTCCGCCGACGTTTGTATGCCGACGATCGGTACGTGTGTACGGGCCTTCAGTCAAACATTTCTACAAACACATTCCTACAACAGCACTTATCTATATGTAGCACTGCCCCCTTGGGTGTTGCTTGTAATTGCATGTTCTTCTGTGCATCCTTTACCCTGTGAACTTTCCAGCCCTCCTGACACTCTAGGTTCAGACATGTTATGTATACTTTTAAATGACACACTGACACAATGCAGATTGCTTAACCGGTTGCCAACCGCCGCAAGTACATATACTGCGGCGATCAGCCCCGGCAGGCAAAGTGACGTATCGGTACGTCACTAGCCTGGGAGCCAATAGCGGGCGAGTGCGCGCCGCCGGAGGCGCGCTCCCGCCTCGGCTCGTTCACGGACACCTCCGTGTGTGTGACCGGCGGACTCGATGTCCGCCGGTCACTCGCGATCGTCCGCTGTGAAGGGAGAAAGGCAGGCGGCTATTGTAAACAAAGCGGCCTGTCATTCTCCCCTGTGTAAAAGCACTGATCTAACGGTCCTGCTATGTAGGACCGTTGATCTGTGCTGTTACACACACAGCCACATCCCTGCACAGTTAGAAGCACGCCCCTAGGGACACACTTAACCCCTCCCTCTCCAATAAAGTTAACCCCTTCACTGCCAGTGTCATTTTTACAATAACAGTGCATATGTATAGCACTGATTACTGTAGTAATGTCACTGGTAACCCCAAAAGTGTCAAAAATGTCAGTCAAGGGTCCGATCTGTCCGCCGCAATGTCGCAGTCCCGCAAAAAAATCGCAGATCGCCGCCATTACTCGTTAAAAGAAAAACAACAAAAATGACAAAAATCTTTTCCTTTAGTTAGTAGACGCAATAACTTTTGCGCAAACCAATCAAAATATGCTTATTGTGATTTGTTTTACCAAACATAGGTAGCAGAAAACAAATTGGCCAAAAATTTAAAAAAATTTTGATTTTTACATTTTTTTTGGAGGGAATTTCATATAAAAAAATTTGAAAAAAATGGATTTTTGTAAGATCTTACCGTAAAATCCTTTTCTCTTAAGCTCATTGACAGACGTAGTCTTCTTGATTCTCAAGAGCTGGGTTATGTTGTCTCCGCAGGAGTAGGACTAGGCAGAAAGACAAAACGTTCTGGCTCCACCTTAGGGGCAGTCCCTGAGGGTATATCCTCCCTCTCTCTGCTACAGGGAATCAGTTCTGTTTTAAAGCAGTACAGAGAATTTAACCCAACCCAACTCAATGATAGAGGGGCGGGTACTACGTCTGTCAATGAGCTTAAGAGAAAAGGATTTTACGGTAAGATCTTACAAAAATCCATTTTTCTCTATCGCTCATTGACAGACGTAGTCTTCTTGATTCTCAAGAGCTGGGACATCCAGAAGCAGTGCCACAAATGAGGGGTGGGATTGACAAAATCAAATCCAATCTAGAAGGCCCAACCGGTGCCAAACTAGAAGTTTTAAAGGCTCATTATAAACAAAGAATGAGACTAAAGAAAAATTTTCCAACGGAAAAAACCCTCGAGGTAGACCACTGGTCTCCTCAAATTGCGGCCTGCAAAACCTTGCGGCCAAACGAGGCATCAGACGATGCCATTACATCAACTTTATAATGTTTAGTAAAGGTATGCACCGACGACCAGGTAGCCGCCTTGCACACCTGGACCACTGACGCCTGATGGCGAAAGGCCCATGACGCACTAAGTGCCCGAGTGGAGTGCGCCTTAACAGGGAACGGGGGCTCCCGACCCTTAATAGAATAAGCCTGTACTACCGTCTGTCTGATCCATCTGGAAATGGTCGCGGCAGATGCAGGCAACCCCTTTTTGGGGTCCATCTGGGATCACAAAAAGTGAATCCGTCTTGCGAAACGAGTCTGTCGTTTTCAAGTATACCCTGATCGCCCGGACCACATCCAAGGAGTGTAAAGCAAACTCCCGAGGATGACTGGGCTTAGGACACAGGGAAGGTAATACAATTTCTTCATTCAGATGAAATTCTGAAACCACTTTTGGTAGGAAGGATGGATTCGGACGAAGAACCACCTTATCTCTATGAACCACCAGATATGGTGAACGACAAGATAATGCGGCCAGTTCTGACACCCTGCGTGCAGAAGTAATAGCCACCAAGAAGGCCACCTTCTGGGACAACGTGGGTAGAGGAATCTCCCTAATATCTTCAAAGGGAGGTTTCTGAAGAACCGACAACACTAAATTAAGATCCAAGGGGGGTAACGGCGCGTGCACTGGCGGAGCCAGATGTCGCACCCCCTGGATGAAGTTCCGCACCAAGGAATGAGTAGCCAAAGGCTTCTGAAAGAAGATGGCTAATGCTGAGACCTGACCCTTGATAGTACTCAAGGCCAGTTTCTGCTCAACCCCTTGTTGCAGAAAAGCCAATATTCGACTAATCGAATAAGACCGAGGACGGAACCCCAAAGGTTCACACCATGCAATGTAGGACTTCCATGTGCGATGATAAATCTTTCTGGAAGTCGCTTTCCTTGCTTCAACTAGAGTAGGAATAACTGAAGCTGACAAACCTTTGTCCTTCAGCACCTGGGTCTCAATAGCCAGGCCGTTAAAGCCAGCGATCGTAAAGCAGGATGGAAGATCGGTCCCTGAGACAGTAGATCCTCCCTGAGAGGAAGTCTCCACGGGACGTCCGCCACCAGTCTGACCATGTCGGCGTACCAAGCTCGACGAGGCCAGTCCGGCGCTACCAGGATTACTGGGATTCCTTCCTCCTCTATCCTGCGAAGAAGTCTTGGCAGTAACGCGAGAGGAGGGAAGGCATATATTAGCTGGTATTGCCCCCACGGGGCGATCAGTGCGTCTGCGGTTTCTGCTAGAGGATCGCGGGAGCGAGCCACGAATCTCTGAACTTTCCTGTTGAATCGTGATGCCAACAGATCCACATCCGGGGTGCCCCACCGTAGGCACAACTGGTGGAAAACGTCTGGATGGAGGGACCATTCCCCCTGATCCAGGGTCTGACGGCTGAGATAATCTGCCTGCCAATTCTCCACCCCCGGAATGAACACCGCAGAGATTGCTGGAACAAATCGTTCCGCCCAGCGAAGAATGCAAGCCACTTCTTTGGCCGCTAGGACACTCTTGGTGCCCCCCTGGTGATTGACATAAGCCACGGCCGTGGCATTGTCCGACTGGATCCGAACCGGGCTGCCCTGGAGCTGCTCGGTCCAGTGAATCAGACAAAGTCTGATCGCTCTCAGTTCCAATACATTTATCGGTAACCTGGATTCTTCCGGGGACCAAAGTCCCTGGACAGATAACTGACCGAGAATTCCTCCCCATCCGGATAGACTGGCATCCGTGGACACTATCGTCCAATATATTGGCAGAAATGACTTTCCCTGGCTGAGCATCGGAGACCGAAGCCACCAGACCAGAGACTCTCTGGTCTGTTTGCTCAATCGGATCCGATTGTCCAGGGATTCCGGATTCCGATTCCATCTGAGAAGAATCTCTTGCTGAAGAATTCGGGTATGGGACTGGGCAAATGGGACTGCTTCGAACGAAGCCACCATCAACCCCAGAACCCTCATGCAAGTCCGAAGGGAAGACCAGCTGTTGGACAGTAACAACTGGACTGCTGATTGAATCTTTCGGAGTTTCCCTACCGGAAGAAAAACTCTTGTCCTGACTGTGTCTAGAATTAGACCCAGATATTCGAGCCTCTGGGTGGGAACCAGAAATGACTTTTGCTGGTTCACCAGCCACCCGAATTCCTGTAAAGAAATCATAGTAATTTCTATGTTTTGTAGCAAGGTCTGAGGAGACTCTGCATGAAGCAGAAGATCGTCTAGGTAACCAAGGATCGATATACCTCTTTGGCGCAGAAGTGCCAACATTGGGGCCAACACCTTTGTGAAGACCCGCGGAGCCGTGGCGAGACCGAAAGGTAACGCCACAAACTGATAGTGGTTCTCCTCTACGGAAAAGCGTAGAAACCGCTGATGTCCTGCGAAAATGGGAATGTGAAGATAGGCGTCCTTGATGTCTATGGACGCTAGGACATCCCCTGGATGCAGGAAGGCTGCTACCGTGCGAATGGACTCCATTCTGAATCTTCTTATGTTGACGAAAGAATTGAGTGCTCTTAAGTCCAGAATTGGACGCACTTTGCCCTCTTTCCTGGGTATTGTAAACAGGTTTGAATAAAACCCTTGAAACCGTTCTGTCCAAGGAACGTGGACTACCACTCCTTGTTGTAGTAAATCTGTGACTGCTCTCCGCAGATCTTCTAAACGATCTGAGGATAGTCGGATATTGGAAGGGAAGAATCGCGCCGGTGGGAGAGATCGAAACTCGATCTTGTACCCTGACCTTATGACTTCGCAAACCCATTTGTCCGGGATTCTGGAAAGCCATGGATCCGGGAACCGGCGAAGACGTCCCCCCACCCCAGTTATGGGTGGGGGCGCACCTTCAGGCTTTGGATGGTTTATCTTCAGGTCTGGAGGGGGCGGGCTTTTGCTTGCCCGACCAACGACCCCTGACGCCTCCTGCAGGAGCTTTGGAGGACTTAGTTTTTTCACCCGCGGGACGAAAAAACCTCTTGTGAGCAGAAAAAGAAGGCCCTCGTCTTTGACGAGTTCCTCTACCTTTAAAATTTTGCGGTAAAAAGGTGCTCTTTCCACCCGTGAGATCTTTAATGATCTCATCTAAGTTGGCTCCAAATAGACGCTCTCCTGAAAAGGGGATATTAGCCAATGCTTTTTTGGAACCTTGGTCGGCTAACCAACCTTTTAGCCACAGTGTACGCCTGAGAACCACTGCTGAGACTGATGCTCGCGCCAATAATGGAGTGGCGTCTAACGCCGCATCACACACAAACTGTAACCCCTGTATCATTTGTTCCAACAAATCTGATACCGCCTGAGGGACTTCTTCTAAGTCCCGGCGTAACCACTTGGTCCATTCAGTTACAGCCTGCGAAACCAGACCAATAGCTATTATAGGTCTGAAAGCTGATCCAATCAAGGAAAACATGGTGCGAGACATAGCTTCTATCTTGCGATCCACTGGATCTTTAAAAGATGGAGCGTCTTCTAAAGGAATAACCGTGGCTTTATTCAATCTAGCAATTGGTGAATCCACCACAGGTGGTTCTGTCCATTTCTTAATAAGGGTTTCCTCAAACGGATAACGCCTGTCAATGCGTTTAGAAATAGTAAAAGTGCGTTTTGGCAAACGCCATTCTTCTTCGATTGGATTGCCAAAACATTTGGGCAATGGAAAAACCTTCGCCACTTTGATGCGTTTTTTAGTCCCAAAAGGGATTTCAGTTTCAGCTATTTCCGATGGAATACCCTGTAACCTTAAGGTCTCTTGAACAGATACAATGAGTGCGTTTACCAACGCTTCCTCTCGGGCTATGGTGGATGCCGAAACATCCTCCTCACTGTCTGAAGAGACAGGACCCGAGACACCAATCCCAGATGAAGTACCTGCAACTGCAGAAATAGGCTCAGAGTCTGAATCCGAGGTTTCAGATAATAAGGGGTTAGGCGGGGGTCGCTTTCTTGCGCCCTGTCCCTGACAAGCCACTTCCACCCGGGACACAAAAGTTTCCATAATAGCTGACAATGATTCAATTGTCAATGGGGTGCTGGAGGATCCCGCAGACCCCTCGAGGGGATCCGGAGGAGATACATGAGTGGCAGGGTCCATGTTAATACAGGACACCTTTGCCAGCAAAACAAAAAAAAAACTTTTTTTTTTTGTGTGTCTCCCCCTAGCGCAATAGCGCCCCTCAGAGTACCTGCTTCTCGATCCCACAGAGAGAGAGAGGGACCCCCAAGGCTCACCAACCGATGCAGTGCAGTTTCCAACCAACTGCAGTCAGCGTCTGTCTTACACAGACTGGAAGGAGCTGTTTGCTTTTTCCCGGGTAGAAGGCGTGGCTCCGCCCCCTGTGTACGCCTTCCGGCGTTCCCAGCTCTCCACGAGGTAGCTGGGCTCACAAAACATGGCCGCCCCCATAGAAGAGACATAAGACTCCAAAAACATGGCGGCCGGCGTGACCTGAGGACATACATGCATTCGGTCTACGGCAAAATGGCGGCGGACCGCCAAAATCGTTTTCCCAGCACATCCACCTGCATCTCTGCTAAGAGGCGATATATGGATCTACAGAAGATACACTACACATAAGGTAGGATTATACCTCCTATGTCTGCTGTAATGTTACAGTCTGCTGGGTAGAGTGTTAGCTCTTAAACCAAGTCCACTTCCCACAAACACATGCTGTATTACAAGGGGGACTTGTAAGTATCAGATATATACTGACCATATATGGAGGGGCCCATAATACATACTGCCTCATAACGAGGAAAAAAGGGAACGTTTACTCACCATACCGAACCGACAGGCACCCTCTCTTCACAATACCCTCTCCACCGGGGTGGGGGTTTGTGGACCACTCCGGACGCCTCGACTCTCTGGTACCTGGCGTCCAAGCGAGACTTTTAACTCGCAAAGTCAGTCCCTTCACTGGGACTCCGTCGCGGCCGACCCAGCGCGGAGCTCTGGTCTGCACGCGCTCGTAGGCAGAAACCGGGGTGACCACTGGATCTCAACATCCAGCCCGTCGCCCGGCCCCGCATACTTACTTGAATATGTCGCGGCCGACCAAGCGCAATGCCATGGTCTGCGCGCGCTCGTAGGCCGGCTGGGGTGACCACAAGTGTCGCCCAGTCCGGCATTTTTTGCTTGAAGATCTCACAGGAAAAAATACTGGAGAAAACTACCTAAAAAATGTCTTTTTCTTAAAGAAAAAAAGTCTTGCCAGGACCAAAAGATCCCAGCAAGGAACTTCGGTCCTTACTCCTGACTAGACAGAAAAAAACTGATTCCCTGTAGCAGAGAGAGGGAGGATATACCCTCAGGGACTGCCCCTAAGGTGGAGCCAGAACGTTTTGTCTTTCTGCCTAGTCCTACTCCTGCGGAGACAACATAACCCAGCTCTTGAGAATCAAGAAGACTACGTCTGTCAATGAGCGATAGAGAAATATTGTTTTTTTTGATTATAGCGCATGATCAAAAAATCGCACAGGTGATCAAATATCACCAAAAGGAAGCTCTGTTTGTGGGAAAAAAAGGACGTCAAATTCGTTTGGGTACAGCGTCGCACGACCGTGCAATTGTCCGTTAAAGTCACGCAGTTCCGAATCGCAAAATACCCCCTGGTCAGGAAGGGGGTAAAATCTTCCGGGGCTTAAGTGGTTAAACTCTCTCAAATTTACTTAATCAAAATAAAATACTTAAAAAGGGTATTAGTCAATACTTAAAAAGGGTATTAGTCAGCCAAGTCTTGGATAAACACCCAAGAGTCAGTTGAAATAGTTCTTGAAGCAGTTAAATAACATCTAGCAATGACAGGTAAATAATACCAATGTACACAATATCAGACAGTAAGTAAATGGATCTGTCAAGAAGGCTATTGATTGCTGTGCATAATACTACTGCTAAAGAGGAACGCCAGGCCGGCCTATACTACCCTTATCCTAATAAGTAATATAAATACCAGTAGCGTGTCCCCTTTAAGAGTAATAAAATAGCAGTGTTCAGAATGCAAGGCCTTGCAATTATCTTCACCGGCAGTTGGAGCTCAAAGAAACAAAGAATTCCTAGATGTGGCACAGTGATAGGCAATCAATGCAGGGCAGCTTGTTCCGACTAGTGGTAATCCTTTTAGAAATCCAGGTATAAGGTGCCTGTATACAGTGTTCAGAGTGATGTATTAGTGGCTGGTAACTGGATTTTGGGTACCCTCTCACCAATCCTGAGGACCTTTAATTGCTTCTTGAAGGCTGTGTGTCGCATGGTAGGCCGCAATTCTGGTAGCAGTAAACTGGTGCACACTTGATGGATCCCGAGAAGCAAGAGAGCATGGACCTGGTCAGCAGATCCCTTTATAGTCTCTCCCACAATTCTCCCCTGGAACAGATGGCTTGCTGAGAGCTGTAGTTAATGGATAGCTCTGTAGTTCAGTGATCTCTGTTCAGGAGACTACAGTTCCTACAATGCACGCTTCTAGGCTCAGGAGTATGATGCATGTAATCTGGGCCCAGCACTATGGGAATATAGAGACCGTCTGGGAAGGACAAGTCTGCAATGTCAGATAACTGTAGTCTGCTACAGTTGGCTCCTGGCTACATATAGTTTACAACATTTTCCAGATTAAGCTACAGGCAGATTAAAATATACTTTACCAATACTTAAAGCCAAGCTATGGGCTTCATGCTCCCCTCAAAAGTAACCCATATTCCTCTAGATGCCCCCACTCAGTGTGCACATTTTGTTATATATTTTCCATTGTCTTTGGCCGATTATATACAGTATGTTAGGTCATCTTCTTCTTTAGATTCTTTCTAAGGTCTCTTTTGTAATAACGGGGGGGTTGAGCCATGGCTTTACCACCCTCCTGGCTTCCCACCCCAAACTGTAAAATGACAGCTGGACGGGGCTGTACATATGCCGAGGCTGCATTGCTTTGCTTCATTGCCGCAGCATTTTTAATTCAGGGTGCAGATTTTAACAATCGGCACTGCTTGTCCAACTCACCCATTGAGTTCAATGGGGCAATGCCGCAACGCCATTATAGGTTTGAATCAGGCAGTGAGGAGGCAATAAAACACCTCCTCAACCGCCTGTTAAATACCCTCTGAAAAGCGCTCCACCACAAGTGTGAAATAGCACCAACAGTAATGTCCTCAGTCTTCTGTTTCAGTGTGCTGGGCATCACTTAAAGCGGAGTTCCGGCCTCAAAAATGATTTTGGGCCATCCGCTTGCTGAGATTCACCTGAAAAAGAAATGGATAATGACGATTTTTTTTTCTTTACTTACCTTGTTATTGAAGAAAATATACTTACCTTTCTTCCACTTCCTCCCTCGACGGCCGCGGCCCGCGCCGTCACTTCCTGCTTGCATTGATTCCTGGGAGCTGAATGTCATCGCTCCCAGGAATCAATGCGCCTCTTCCGTGGACGCCGAAGAGGACGCGCTGGCTTCAGCTGGCCACACCTGAGATGGCAGCGCTGGACAAGACATTTTCAAGGTAAGTATTTCTTCTAAAAAGGTAAGTGCAACCTGGCACAGTTCAGAGGCTATCCATTATGAAATGTACTAGCCCTGACTGTCCCGGGGGTATTTTTATTGAAAAATTGTTTCTGAGGCCGGAACTCCGCTTTAACCCAGAAAACTGACGACACCTTTTGGCTGAACATAAGTATGGCAGGAATTAGCACTAGAATGGAGAAGAGTATTAGGGCTCTTTCACACGGGCGGTCCGATCAGATCCGCCTGTCAGTTTTTTAGGCGGATCTGATCGGATCCTCCATGCAGCTCTATGGGGCAGCGGGTGTCAGCGGAGGTCACCTCCGCTGACACCCGCTGCCATCCGCATCCGATCCTGTGCTGAAATCTGAACGGATGGAAACCCTATTTTTCCATCCGTTCAGTAATCGGAGCGGAGCGGATCTGATGAGAGCGGACAAGCGGTCCGCTCTCCTCCGATCCCCCATAGAGGGCAGCGGGTGCTGAGACACCTCCCTCTCCGCTCTGCAAGCGGAGACGGAGCTGTCATCCGCCCGGCTTAGCGGGGATCGCGGATCGATCCCCGCTGAGCAACACAGATCCGCCTGCGGAGGTGGACCGTGTGAAAGAAGCCTACAGTCTTAACTCCTTTTTTTAATACTATTTTTTTTTTTTTTTTTGAGTATTGAGTTGGGCAGGGCCGGCCCTACCATGGGTCCAGCTGGGTCCATTGGACCCAGGCAGAACTTGGAGAGCAAATTGACCCCTAAGATTTTTTTTTTCCAGCAGTTTTGTGTGTTATCAGTTTGCGGCGCGTTACGGGTGGCATTTCCCCAACTCATACTTTCGCCTGTAGTGCAAACGGATGAGTATGAGGAGGTGGAGTGTCTCCTTTGGGGAACGTCCCCCAGGTGATCGTGGTGTGCGCAATGACGTCAGACATCAGCGCTCTCCATCTCACGCAGGTCAGGCTGGATCTTCTAGGGCAGTGGGCGCAGCAGACACAGGAGTGACAGGAGGACAGTGGGTATTTGGTGGAATGGTCTGGTGGTGAGTTATGGAAGAAGATAGCAGTAAATATAATATTTTCTAAATGTTATATTTATATAACATAATAGATGTTTGACATGATTTTTATTTTTTTTGCGGGGGGGGGGGGGGGCAGCATTTCATTCCTGGACTTGGGCCAGCCCTGGAGTTGGGTAATGAAAAAAATCAAGTTTAATGTAAGCCATAAGTAGAAATTGCCTGTCCCCAACCACACAAAGAAACTTTCTGTCTGAATCATATAGAGTGCAGCAATGAGGCCACGGGGATGGCTCTGGATTGTCAGGGAATATAGCTGGCACGATGACTCTATCAATCAGCTAAATGAAGTGTCTGCTGTGACAGCCAGTCCCGCTCTAACTTTAGCAATCTGACAGCTTCGTGACATTCATTTCCACTAGAAAAATCTATATAAGAGCTGCTCAGTCACATCGCATAATATGATGTGATTTCATGATTCTATTATCTTACTTGTAGCTTGTACTTAAATCACATATTTTCCAGATGAATACATATGCACGCAACAGTACGGAATATTTTGCCGCCAGATATCTACAGTGTAGGCTATAATAAATATATACAATAATGTTCCCTCTGCAATAGTTTATGAAGATATGTGGAGTCATGGAATAGTTCCTATGACCATATAAAAGAACAAGGTGAGTAACTTTATAAAAGTCACAAAACTTGTAGTAAAAGTGTATGAGCAGTCAAACCTTTACTCACCTGCTGGAGCAAATTGGATCATGCTTTGCTGGGATTTGTTGTCTTCCTTTGGATCAACTGTGGGTATAGGATTGTGTATATAGGATTGTATGATTTTTTTTTTTTTTTAAGTTTTTTTTTCCCCTTTTATTGGTTGAACTAGATGGACTTGTGTCATTTTCTCAAGCAGACTAAAGCCCCGTACACACGTACCGATCGTCGTCATACAAACGTTCGTCTTTTCTCCCCGGGATGTCGGTGTCTGTTGAAAAGTGCAAAGACAGCACAAGAATTTTGTCCGCCGACTTCAGCTGACTGCAGAAGTGATGTCATGTAATGGTTAACTTTCCCTGTGTTTTTTCTTTTCTGAGCATGCCCAGTCTTGCAAATCTGCGGTCTGTCGGCTGATTTCTGTACTGACTGGCGAACAATCGTCCGTTCTGGTGTCGGCATACAAAAATTTTCATGTTTGCAAGAAAGACTCTTGTCCGCAGAATGTGCGCAGACAGCTGTCGGAGGCACCATACTAACAAGCGTACAATCGGCAGATCTTTCGTCCGCCGACGTTTGTATGACGACGATCGGTACGTGTGTACGGGGCTTAACTATCATCCATGTCTGTGATGGATCTCATTTATCCAGGTCAAGATATAACTAGTTGGAATTAGTCACATGCAACTTGTTCTGTAATGTTGAAGGCCTTTAGTACTTTATCCAAGCCCTTTCTTCAGATCTAATGAGCATTTCTTGCTACACAGGTAGTACAGACGCCTTATTCCAATCTTAAAAGAAAAAAATGTGCAAACACCACAATGTGCAAACATGCAGATAGATAAATAATTAAAGTGATACTAAACCTTCACATTTTTTAAAATAAAAATAACAAACATGTTATATTTACCTACTCTGTGCAAAGGTTTTGCACAGAGCAGCCTTAATACTCTTTTTCTGGGGTCCCCCGCCAGCGTTCCAAGCCCTCCCCTTCATCGGTGCCCTCACAGAAAGTTGCTTTCCATGGGGGGCACCCGTGCGGGACCACCCTGGAGTCCCACTGCTGTGTCCATTGACACAGACAGCGGCCCCGCCCCCCACTCCCATGTCACAGCTTTTGACTAACAGCAGGGGCAGCCAATGGCTCCTGCTGCTATCAATCTGGGCAATGAGGAGAGAGACAGCGGCTGGAGCTGCTGCACTCGTGCATACTGCTGGATCGGGCTTAGGTAATCAAAAGGTGGGGCCTGGGGAGGAAGCTGCAGCACAGAAGGATTTTTTACCTTAAAGCAAGGCCCGGAGTAAGGAAAGAAAAACCTAGACGGAGGGCCGACATGACAGGGTTAAAAGGGGGTTTGGAATAGTAATTGAAGGAGGGTTTAAAGGAAATAGTAAAGGGATACTTACTGGATTGGTGGAGCGTAGGCAGAGTTGTATAAAGTACTCAAAACCCGTACTTGAGTAGAAGTGGAAGTGCTCGATCAAAAAGTGACGAGTAGAAGTACTAAAGTATTCAACATTTTTTGTACTTAAGTATTGCAAGTAGTTTTTTTAAAAATTTTGCTACTCAAGTACTGAAAGTAAAAGTACCAGTAGTTTTGAAAAAAAAATTGCTACTCAAGTACTGAAAGTAAAAGTACAAGTACTGTGTTATGTAATTATTAAAGAAAGAAGTCAAAAGTTTGAACATCATATTGTTTTTTATTATTTCAAATGCAGCTTTTATTTATACATACAGTAGCATTTATTTTCGTATGCACTGATAATACACATGTTTTGAGCTTCATGAAACCTGCCATCTACTGTTCTGGCAGTGGTAATTTTTATAATAGTAACGAGTAACTATACAGCACAAAAAAAATATTGGAGTAGAAGTATTGAAATCATCGAAAAAATGTAGTGAAGTAAAAGTGGAAGTAGGAGAAAAAAATTCTACTCCAGGAAAGTACAGATACCGACTTTCGGTACTTAAGTACAGTAGTGAAGTAGTTCTACTTAGTTACTATACATCTCTGAGCGTAGGGAACAGGTGGGGCTTTAGGGATCAAACAGTAGGAGGGTCCTGGAGAGGTCTTCAATCATGAGAGAGACGACGTCGGAACAACTTCCCACCCTCCCTCCCCTTTTGTTTGGTGGTTACGTCCTTGTGTAATTTTGGGCTGTTTCCCTTGGTGGTATGTCATGGCAGCTGGCGGGGTACAAGGTCCTTGTATGTGCTTTATTTGATAAATGAAAATTGGTAGGGACCCCTCTTGGGCACGGCTCCCTGTGGTTTGTCTGGGTTGTATCTGCTAATAGTGGTGTTGTCTCCGAGTCGGAGTTTTGCGGCTGGAGGCCTAAGTTTGGTTAAGCAGGTACGTGAAGTAGTGGTGCCTACAAGGACCTTGGGGCTCCAAATTTCGGAATGTACTTACTGTTGCTTGTATGATTTATATATGTTATTTATACAATTTGGTTTAATAAAAGGCTGCTTTGGCCATTAAACTCCAGTTATGGTGTCTAGTGTTTTACTTGGGTAAAGAAATAAGGGGGAGTGTTGGTCAAGCAGTTTATAGAAACAAAATCATATTTTATACCCTAGTCATGTATAGAATGCATTAAGGTGAAAAACTTTAAGGCTTTACAACCCTTTTAAATAATCAACAAAAATAATCCATCACTGATGATCATAAAACGTGAAAGGAATGTCCGCCAAAATCTCATACATTTTGTGTTGCCAAATGGCTGGGGCGGAGGCTACTCCAAACACCATCCGATTGTATTCATACAGTCCCTTGTGAGTGTTGATGGTTAGAAACTTGCGGGTAGAAGGGTGGACCTCAAACTGTAAATAAGCTTGCCTGAGATCAAGCTTGGTGAACTTTTGACCTCCTGCAAGAGAGGCAAAAATGTCATCTACTCTGGGTAGGGGATATTGGTCTATCTTCAGTTGAGAATTTAGTGCCATGCGGAAATCGCCACAAATGCGTAAGTCCCCATTTGCTTTCTTTACTGGGTACAACTGGTGATGCCCACTCGCTGTGCTCTACCTTTGAGATGACACCTTGTTCCTCCAGCCGGCTTAGTTCAGCTTCCACACCTGCTCGGAGTGCGAAAGGTACCGTCCGAGCTTTGAAGAACCTAGGCTGGGCGTTGGGTTTCAGCCTGAGTCTCACACAGTCATGCTTTATTTTTCTCAAATGGTTATCAAAGACTTGTGGGAATCACTGTTTCAGGGATTCCACCCATCCTTCGTTATCTCTTGATGGGATGGTCACGGTGTTGCAGGGGTTTATGGCGATGTCTGGCATGCCAAAGTGAGCAATCCAGTCT
Organism: Pelophylax lessonae; assembly: GCF_965119305.1. Lineage (NCBI taxonomy): Eukaryota > Metazoa > Chordata > Amphibia > Anura > Ranidae > Pelophylax > Pelophylax lessonae. Next base: position 238,091,162 of record NC_138774.1, read on the forward strand.
CTCCCAAAGAGAGGGGGTCCCCCATGTTCTAGGATATACAATGGCATTCTCTTCGTCTGACCCTTGTAGGATACCTGTACTTTCACGTAACCCAGTGGGTGGAGTATCTGCTTTGAGTATGTCTGCAGTTTGATTGGTGTTGGACGGACAGTTGTTCGGATCAGAAGTTTTCTCCATTGTTTCTGGGTGATAACTGAAACTGCTGCTCCTGTGTCTACATCCATCTTGAGTTTCTTTTCTTCCACGGTTACCTCTACAGTCATTGCTGAGGGTGCTGAATGCATATGATGTATGTCTAATCTGTGGAGCACTTCCTCATCCTCTGATTCCGATGAAGACGGATATCTTCCCACCATATATGCTTTTGTCCTGGTGTTCAGAGGTTGTTTATTTCGCACCTTCTTACTACAGCAGACTCGTTTCAGATGGCCTGCCTTACACCAATTATGACAGAACTGATCCTTAAACCGGCAGACTTTGTGATCATGGTCTGTATTCCCACAACGGTAGCAAGCTGACTCCCGGGTTGGTGAGGGTCTATTTTTCCAGTTTGCTGCAGTTGGCTTGACTGCTGTTCTGAAAACTTCCTCTTTAATCTCTTCCCTTCTGCTCTGGGGGTTCAAAGCCTCTGTATCTTTCACAGCCATTTCCATCACTGAAGCTATCTCAATTGCCTTTGTAAGGGTAAGGTCTTTCTCTGTTAACAGTCTCTTTTGGCTAGACTCACTATTCAGTCCCATGACAAACTTATCCCTCAGTGCAGTCGGTAAGTACTCCCCAAAAAGAACAGGTTGAGGCTAGTCTGCGAAGGGTGAGCACAAAAGCCTTAATATCTTCACCCGGCTGTTGCTGCCGCTGATAGAACCTGGATCTCTCTGCAATCTCTAGTGGTTTAGGCTGGAAGTGATTCCCTAACAGTGTCAGGAGCTCTGCCAAAGTCTTAGTTGCTGGTTTTTCAGGGAAAAGGAGATCCCTAAGAGTGTCATATGTCCTAGCACCAACCAGTGTCAGAAAAACTGCTACTTGCCTGTCGCCTGGGATGGCATTTGCACAAAAATACTGTTCCAGTCTCTCAATCCAGGAACTCCAGGTTGTCTGTTCTCCATCAAATTCACTTAATGTCCCAATCAATGACATTTTCCTGCTGGGCTCTGATGGTGTTTGTATCCAGGGGACAATCCAGAGTTTTTTTTCTTCTTTTCTTTTCTCACACGAATAGTAACCTTGTAAATCCCATCTTTGTCGCCACTGTTATATTCTCCGTGTTGTGAGAGACACAGGACTCTGATATTGAACAACGGGTGTTTATTCAGGACTCACTGTACACTCCAACATGCATTACAGGACAGCTCTGTATATCAATGCATCTCTTACATGTCTCTGAGATGGCCACTCTGCCCCTTGACCCTTGTCATCACTCCTGGGTGGAGCCAGCCTTAAAGTGACAGTACATGTGAAACCCTTCAGGTATAACAGTATGTGCCTTTAAATCAGCAATGGTGGTCTAAATTTGTGTTATTGCTCTATATATAGTATATAATGTGAGTACCTTTTCAGAATAAATATATTGGTGATTTAGGTTTCTTGCTGTGGGTCTTCTGTGATTTATATCTTTGCCGGTATTGTGTTATGTTCCTGCTAGCAAGGCCTGTAGTTCCAAGTACCAGGTCCATACAGGAGAGCACAGCTGACAGATCTCTTGCCTCAGTGAGCGCTATATAGACCTCCTATAACTTGGGGTCCTAGAATCCGGTAAGAAGCTGGTGTTTTTCCTTAGTGGTGGAATTCACCTTTAAGGGGTTTGGAATTCCCGGAGGCGGGCCGGGGCTTGTGACCATGTGACAGCCATGATTGGCTGTCACAGTGGTCACATGATCAGGAAACTCCCGATTGCTTCTTTCGTAAATCGCCAGTCACTGTGTCGGGAGTACGCAGCGTGAGCACTATTGGCACAGCTCTGTCGGCGCTAATGCATGCACATATGTGGCCGCTCAGTGCCAAGGCCTGGCCACTGAGAGGCTGCATATTTGCGTGCATTAGAGCCTAAGGTTTAAACATACGTAAGTGTTGCTAGACCCGACTCCTGGGACACCATAGTATGCCATGGTACCTTCTAGTGGAATGATCACATACCTGACCAATCTCGGATGTCCAGTGACACCAATAACCTGTTTAGCATTCACTGACCACAAAGCAAGGAACCACTTCACAATTGACCAGTAGTATAAAAGGGCCTTCACTACTGAACACAAACATAAAGGGCACTTCACTACTGATTATCAGCATAAGGGGTAGTTTGTCACTGGGCACCAATGTAAACTGGCATTACTCATCTGGCCACCAATGTAAGCCAGTACATTGGCTGCTCTGAACATTACATACCCCCCTATATTTCTGTACACTGCAGTCTGTAAGTTTTGCCATACATTATATACACCTGACCAGAGTGTTTATTGTCTCTCTGGTTTCTAAGTAGTTTGCTTAGGTGTACATCTCTGGCCCAGTGAATGTGGGAGCCTGCAAGGGAGACTAATCGGAATCTGGAAGACCCCTATAAAATAAAGGGGGCCCCCAGATAGTGCCCCTCATAAGAATAAGTAAGGGGTACATGTAGGTAGGTTGCCTATTTCAGCCTAGTTAGGAGCTGCCCCAGTTGGGAGAGATAGTTTGTAATGTTTCCAAAGTTTTTTTCTTGGTGGGCTTCTTGGGTTCGACCCACTGGTCCTGTGTCATTATAAAAAAGGACAGGGGTCCAGATGCCATGGGTCATCGCTACTGCTATTATTATTCTTGCTGCTGATGCCATTGCTGTAGTCCATCCTTTCAGCCTGATGTATCATGCCATGTCCGCATTGCCTGTTAATTAACATCTGCCTTCTACAATGTAAGGGGATGGCCGTCAGTATGCCCTGAAGATACCAACCCTGGATACTGCCACCTTTGGCTTTGCCTAAAATAGACTCTTTCCTGTACAGGTACATAGTTCCCAACTGTCACTGATTTTGAGGCACTGTCTCTGATTTAGAACAAAGTCCCTCTGTCCCTCTTTCCTCAACATTTGTCCCTCATTTTGGTCTGATCGATATTGTTGTATATAAAATGCACTTTTTATCTTTAAAAAAAGTGTCTCCCAGTGCTAAACCTTTCATCCAAGTTCTAAAATGCTGCATTTGTACATTTCAAAAGCCGATATAAAGGAATAGTCGTGGTGAAAAAAAAAAAAAGTACTTGTGGGTTTAACTAATCCTTTTTTTTTTTTATAAATCTCCTTTAAGGGGGCATGGAAGGGAGTGTATTCTATGCTTACATACTTTTTCTAATAGGTGTCCCTCATTCCCATCTCAAAAAATTGAGCGGGATGCAGGTACACTGGGGCAGCTACAAGCCTGAGTTAGGGATTAGTTTAGGGAAAGACTGTTGCCTTTATGTGACTGTCATGGCGAGTTATTTAACCACTTACCGCCCGCCCGCCGTCATATGACGGCGGGACGGTGCGGCTATTATCCTGGGCGGACGTCATATGACGTGACCCAGTAAATGCACGGCAGGCGCGCGATCGCGGGCGCGCCGCCGTGCACTGCCGGTGTCGGCGTGTCCCCGGGACACAGCCGGTCACCGGCAGGGGGGAAACAGCCAATAGGCATGGCTGTTTCCCACGTGATCGGCTGTGTTCCAATGACACAGCCGATCACAATGGAGGCGGCCGGGAGATGACCGCGCATGCGCGATCGGGAGCGCGCAGCGCGGTCATGTCGGTGGCACTGTGTTCCGTAGGAACACAGCTGTCACCGGCGGTAGTAAACAGTCACTGACAGTGACTGTTTACTAAGTGATCGGCTGTGAATCCATTCACAGCCGATCACAAAATGTAAACACAGAGCAGTAACTCACTGTTACTAGCTCTTCTCCCCTCACACAGTTTCCAGTATGAGGGGAGCAGAGCTAGAAATAGTGAGTTACTGCTCTGTACACATGTAAAAAGTAAAATCACACTAAAATCACACTAATAAAGGTCCCCACACAGTCCCCAGCCCCCCCCAATGTCACCTGTCACCCAACAGTCACCTCATCAGTGCCCAGAAATTGACACCCATAACGTTCACATGTGAGCGCAGCGATCGCGGGCAAAATCACCGCGATTCTGCCCGCGATCCGGAAATCATTGCAAATTGCGGGACGCCTGTGCGTTGCCCGTGATTTGCAATAGCACCCCAAACGCTGTGCGATGTTGCCGCCATTTCCGCCTGCCAAATCGCAGTAACATCGCGCAAACATCGCATGACGCCCAAAAAAGTACAAGAGTTTCTTTGGGGCGTCATGCATTGTTTGCGTGATGTTACCGCGATTCGGCAGGCGGAAATCGCAGCAACATCGCACAGCGGGCAACGCACAGGCGTCCCGCCATTTGCAATGATTTCTGGATCGCGGGCAGAATCGCAGTGATTCTGCCCGTGATCGCTACGCTCACATGTGAATGTAGCCTAAAGTTCACCGGTCACCAGAGACTGCCATCAGTACCGCCGTGCACCATCGCCCGTCACCTGTCACCCATCAGTGACCATCGCCCCGTCACCTGTCACCCCATCAATCACCGTCACCTGTCACCCCATCAGTCATCGTCATCTGTCACCCCATCAGTCATCGTAACCTGTCACCCCATCAGTCACCGTCACCTGTCACCCCATCAGTCACCGTCATCTGTCACCCTATCAATCATCGTCACTTGACACCCCATCAGTGATCGTCACTTGTCACCCCATCAATCATCGTCACATGTCACCCGGTCAGTGATTGTCATCTGTCACCTCATCAATCATCGTCACCTGTCACCTCATCAATCATCATCACCTGTCACCCCATCAGTCATCGTCACCTGTCACCCCATCAGTCATCGTCACCTGTCACCCCATCAGTCATCGTCACCTGTTTGCCATATACATGCAATCACTTACTGACCGCCTAACGACTATATGCGTCGGCCATTAAAAGCTAAATACTGGGGTTATGGCAGAAGATAGCCCCCATAACCCCGGTATTTTTTGAAACGGCGGGCGGTCGGCTTTCAGATAAGGGTGGTCCCAGTGGCGGATTCGCCGCGGAATTACCCTTACGGTGCAGGGGAAGAGGTGCCCCCCCCCCCTCCTGCCGCGTCCCAGACGTTTTCCCAGCTTACCGGACCCGCCGGCAGCGGGGAAAACTATCCGGTCCCGGATCCTCAGAGACAGGAAGTCGAGTGAGGGCAAGATGGCCCTCACTCAACTCTATGGTCTTGGAGGACCGGAGCTACGTCAAAAGATGTTGCCTAGCAACCGGTTTAAAGGGCCGCTTTTTTTTTTTGCTTTTTTTTTTTTCCTCTTTCAACAATTTTTTTTTTTTTTTCTTTTTTAGTGTAGTTGTGAGGTGTGAGGTCTTTTTGACCCCAGATCTCACAATAAAGAGGACCTGTCATGCCTATTTCTATTACAAGGGATGTTTACATTCCTTGTAATAGGAATAAAAATTATCAAAACATTTTTTTTTTTAAACTGTGTAAAAATAAAAAAATAATAAATAAAATAAATAGGAAAAAAAAAAAAAAAAAAAATTAAAGCGCCCTGTCCCCGTTAGCTCGCGCGCAGAAGCAAACGCATACGCAAGTCCCGCCCACATATGTAAACGGTGTTCAAACCATACATGTGAGGTATCGCCGCGATCGTTAGAGCGAGAGCAATAATTTAAGCCCTAGACCTCTTCTGTAACTCTAAGCTAGTAACCTGCAGAAATTTTTAAAATGTTGCCTATGGGGATTTTTAAGTACCAATGTTTGGCGCCATTCTGTGAGCATGCGCAATTTTGAAGCATGACATGTTGGGTATCTAATTACTCGGCGTAACATTATCGTTCACATTATGGAAAAAAAATTTGCTAAATTTACTGTTTTCTTATTTTTTAGATCAAAAAAGTGATTTTTTTTCAAAAAAATCGCATTTGGAAGACTGCTGCGCAAATATGGTGTGATAAAAAATATTGCAACGATCTCCATTTTATTCTCTAGGGTCTCTGCTAAAAAAAAATATATAATGTTTGGGGGTTCCAAGTAGTTTTCTAGCAAAAAAATGATTTTAGCTTGTAAACACCAAGTGTCAAAAATAGGCCCAGTCTTAAAGTGGATAAATGGACAACTTTGTGTAAAGCGCTACTTGGATGTTAAGCCTATGTATGTGGCCAGGCTGTGAAAAAGTGTTACACATGTGGTATCGCCATACTCAGGAGGAATAGCAGAATGTATTTTGGGGTGCAATTTTTGCTATGTACATGCTATGTGTTAGAAATATTGCATAAATGGACAGCTTTGTGTAAAAAAAAATGTGTTTTCATTTTCTTTCCACATTTTCCAAAAACTTGTGGAAAAAAATGACATATTCAAAAGACTCATTATGCCTCAAAAATTATACGTTGGGGTGTTTGCTTTCCAAAATGGGGTCATTTTATAGGGGTTTCCATTGTCCTGGTGCTCCAGGGCCTTCAAAAGTACGATAGGTTGTCAGGAAATTATATGTGAAATTTGTGCTCCTAGAATGCCGGACGGTGCTGGTTGGATGTTAGGCCTCTGTATGTGGCCAGGCTGTGAAAAAGTCTCACACATGTGGTATCGCCATACTCAGAAGGAGTAGTAGAATGTGTTTTGGGGTGTAGTTGCAAGTATACATGTGCTGTGTGAGAGAAATAACCTGTTAATACGGCAATTTGTAAAAAAAAAATAAAATAAAAAAAAAATCTTCATTTTGCAAAGCATTGTGGGAAAAAATTACAACTTCAAAAAACTCACCATGCCCCTTATTAAATACCTTGGAATGTCTACTTTCCAAAAAGGGGTCATTTGGGGGGTATTTGTACTTTCCTGACTTTTTAGTGTCTCAAGAAATGAGATAGGCCTTCAGTACATCAGGTGTGATCAAGTGTGATCAATTTTCAATGATTCACACCATAGCTTGTGGACTCTATAACTTTCACAAAGACCAAATAATATACACTTACTTGGGTTATTTTTACCAAAGATAAGTAGCAGTATAAATTTTGGCCAAAATTTGTGAAGAAAAATTACTAATTTGCAAAATTTTATGACAGAAACAAAGAAAAATGCGTTTTTTCACAATATTTTCAGTCTTTTTTTATTTATAGCACAAAAAATAAAAAACCCAGTAGTGATTAAATACCATCAAAAGAAAGCTCTATTTGTGTGAAAAAAAGGACACAATTTTTGAATGGGTACAGTGTTGCATGACTGAGTAATTCTCAGTCAAAGTGTGAGAGCGCTGAAAGCTGAAAATCGGTCTGGGCAGGAAGGGGGTGAAAGTGCACTGTAGGTAAGTGGTTAAATAAAGCTTTTGAAACTTTGTCTTTGGCTGGTTTGAAGTTGCTAAAGAGGTGCAATGCAAGTAAGTGGCACACAGTCTACGGCTCGGGTAGTTAGAAACATTGGGGTATAAAGACACAAGTGATTACCAAGAGTAACAAAGGTTTCACTAGCATCCTATCGTAAATGTGTTGTTGGAGGGATTTGTTGTCTGCTTTTTCTTCATAGCAATGGGAGCAGATCAGCACTGCAGAGGTCCTCAGCCTCTGCACAGGTACGGAAGAGGAAGAGTTAAGAAGGTGCACACATGGAGTCCGCGCTAAGTGTATGGTAGGACCCCATTCTGTTACTGGGAGTGAGGTAGTGCAGATACGCTAGACAGGTGGAAAGGGCATTGGCTCTGCGTGCCCCTCCAAAATGCAACCGAGATAGTAGTGGTGTATGTTAACATGAAGAGCATTAACTAGAGTTCAGTTGTCTGCTAAAGTTAAGGCAGTGGCGTGGCGTAGAGTGGGGGGGGGGGGGGGCCCAGGTGCAACATCTAGAGGGACGCATCCCGCTCCCGCCATCTGCAAAGTCACTGTCACCTCTTGATTAGTTATGCTGTCACTGACACTGCGCTGGTGTGCTTTAAGCTCCACCGCCGCTCTCTGAGTAGTGATGTCCAGTTCATGAACGAATCGCTCTTTTGAATCAATTCTATAAAAATAGCACAGGTGATCAAATACCACCAAAAGAAAGCTCTATTTGTGGGGGAAAAAAAGGTGTGAATTTTGTTTGAGTACAACGTCGCACGACTGCGCAATTGTCCGTTAAAGTAACGCAGTGCCGAATCGCAAAATATAGGGCCTGGTCTTTAAGGGGCAAATCCTACCAGTCTTAAAGTGGTTAAAAGCCTGTATAGGACATCAGTTTAGAATTAACCATGAATTATATTTCTAGAATAGGAACAAGGAGCATTATCAGTTTGTGGCGTTTTGCCCTTTGGTCTTGCTCCTCGGCGCTTCACAAAAGTGCCCCGGAGCTAGCATTGTTACACCAATGAGGGATCGCGGTACTGGGTTACTTGGAAGACCTCCTTCTGCGAGCGGAGTACCCTAGACCATTGGACAGATCGTCTTCAAGGATGTTCAGGAATGTCCAGTGCGCATTCAATCAGACAATGCCAAAGGTCGTGGCTTATGTCAATCACCAAGGGGCACAAAAAGTGTCCTGGCGGCTCTGGAGGTAGCCGGCATTCTAAGGTGGGCAGAATGGTTTGTTCCAGCCCTCTCCACCATATAAATTCCTGGGGTGGAAAACTGGCAGGCGGATTACCTCAGTCAGCAGGCGTTGGACCAAGAGGAGTGGTTCCCTTCATCCGGAGGTTTATCATCAGTTGTGTCTCCAGTGGGGCATCCCTGAGGTGGATCTGTTGGCGTCTCAGCTCAACAGAAAGGTGCAGAGATTTGTGGCTCGGTCACGGGATCCTCTAGCGGATGCCAAAGATACCCTGGTGGCCCTGTGGGGTCAGTATCGTCTGATTTACGCCTTCCCTCCTCTCAAGCTTCTGCCAAGACTTCTACCCAGGATTGAGGTAGAAGGGTTTCCGGTCATCTTAGAGGCTCCATACTAGCCTCGCCAGGCTTGGTGTGCCGATCTGGTGCAGCTGGTCTCCGACATTCCTTGGAAGCTTCCTCTCAGGGAGGATCTGCTGTCCCAAGGACTAATCTTCCATCCTGCTTTACAGTCACTGGCCTAGATAGCTTTGCTGTTGAATGCCAGGTGCTGATGGATGGAGGTTTATCTGAGTCGGTGATTCCAACGATGTTAAAAGCTAGGAAATCTACTTCTAGGAAGATCTATCATCGTACATGAAAGATGTACATTGCATGGTATGAGTCTCTTGAGATTCATCCTTGCTCCTTCTCGGTGGCTCAGATCTTGACCTTCCTTCAATGGGGGGTTGAACAGAAATTGACCTTGAGTACCATCAAGGGCCAGGTGTCAGCTTTGGCGGTCTTCTTCCAACGACCCTTGGCCAAACACTCCCTGATGCGTACCTTTCTTCAGGGTATCCGACACTTGGTTCCTCCAGTGTGGTCTCCGTTGCTGCCTTGGGACCTCAATTTGGTGCTTTCGGTCCTTCAGAAGCTTCAGTTTGAGAACCCTCAGGAGATTCCCTTGCTTGCGCTGTCTCAGAAGGTGGCTTTTTTGGTGGCTATCACCTCTGCGTGCAGGATGTCGGAACTGGCGGCGTTATGCTGTTGTTCATCTTATTTGGTGATTCACAGAGATAAGGTGGTTCCTTGCCCCTGTCTGTGGTTTCTTCCAAAGGTTGTCTCTAATATTTATTTGAATGAAGACATTGTGTTGCCTTCCCTGTGTCCCGGCCAAAACATCTGAAGAAAATTGCCTGGCCTTGCATGCCTTGGATGTGGTCCGGGCAATTAGGGTGTACCTGGCAGCTACGGGTCTTTTAGGAAGTCAGACACACTATTTGTACTCACTATTTGTTTTTGTAGAAAGGGTTGTCCTCTTCCTCTGCGACCATTTCCAGATGGATCAGATGGGTATTCAGGTCTATTCCATCAGGGGTCAGGTTCCTCTTTTCCCTGTCAAGGCGCACTCTACTCGAGCACATAGTGCCTTCTAGACCTTCCGTCATCAGGTGTCAGTGATGTAGGTTTGCAAGGCAGCCACCTGGTGCCCACTTTCACAAAGTTCTATAAGTGGGTGTGTTGGCATCTGCGGATGCTTCTTTTGGCCGCAAGGTTTTGCAGGCTGCTGTTTAGAGGACTTGATCCTCTTTGAGGATGTATTGTTTTTTCAGATGGGCTCCAGTTGTTTTGATTAAGCTCATGTTGCCACCACTTATGTTTAACATTGATTTGGAACGTCCCAATGGTTATGAAGATCAGGAGCTGTGTCCGTCAATGAACGAAAGAGAAAATGGGATTTTTGACTTACCATAAAATCCATTTCTCTGATGTTCATTGACGGACACAGCACCTACCCCTCTGTGGAGTTGTAATTCTTATGACACTGCTTGTAACAAAACTGAGTACCTATAGCAGAGGGAGGGAGTACCCCCCTGGGACTGCCCATAGGCATAACTAGATTATTTTTCTGGAAGGAAGTCCCTACACAGTAATTTCAAAATCGCAGCATGTACAGGAACCGCGACTGCAGCGCAGTTCCCAGTGCAGGTGCAATTTCTGGTGCGGGCGATTTCCAGTGCAGGCAAAGTGCAGGTCCTGCGTTTCACTGTGCAACCCCCTCCCGAGGGCAGAAGCAGTCACTGTGACCTGTGGGGCAGTCTCTGTGAAATATACGTCAGTTTCTGTGAAATTTACGGTAGTCTCTGTAAAATATACAGCAGTCTCTGTAAAATATACAGCAGTCTCTATAAAATGTACAGCCGTCTCTTTGACATGTGGGGCAGTCTCTGTGAATTGTACAGCAGTCTCTCCAAAATGTACAGCAGTCTCTGTGACCTGTGGAGTAGTCTATGTGAAATGTACAGCAGTCTCTGTGACCTGTGGGGCAGTCTCTGTGAAAGGTACAGCTGTCTCTGTGACCTGTGGGGTAGTTTCTAAAATGTACAGCTGTCTCTTCGACCTTTGGGGTAGTCTCTAAAATGTAAAGCTATCTCTGTGACCCGTGGATTAGTCTATGTAAAATGTACAGCTGTTTCTGTGACCTGTGGGGCAGTCTCTGTGAAAAATACAGCTGCCTCTGTGACCAGTGGGGTAGTCTCTAAAATGTACAGCTGTCTCTGTGACCTGTGGAGTAATCTCTGAACTGTACAGCAGTTTCTGTGAAATGTACGCCAGTCTCTGACCTGTGGGCAAGTCTCTATAAAAATGTAAAGTTTGGCAGTCTCTGTGAAATGTACATCAGTTTCTGTAAAATTTAAGGCAGTCTCTGTGAAATGTACAGCAGCCTCTGTGACCTGTGGCCCAGTCTCTATGAAATGTATGGCAGTCTCTGTGAAATTGAAGGCAGTCTCTGTGAAATGTACAGCAGTCTCTGTGAGTTGTGGGGCAGTCTCTGTGAAATGTACAGTAGTCTCTGTGAGCTGTGGGGCAGTCTCTGTGAGCTGTGGGGCAGTCTCTGTGAAATGTACAGTAGTCTCTGTGAGCTGTGGGGCAGTCTCTGTGAAATGTACAACAGTCTCTGTGAGCTGTGGGGCAGTCTCTGTGGAAGCACACTGGCAATCACTGCGTTAGCCGCAATCTCTGTCAGGCAGTCTCTGAGAGCAGCGGAGCACTGACAATCTCTGTGGGAACAGTCTCTGCCCTCATATAGATTGCCAGTACTCTCAGATACCTTTTCTGAAGCATGGAGGAGTCGGGAGGGAGAGGACACAAAACCCCAGCCTTCCCTGCAGAGACGTGGAAGTGAAATGTATTTTCATGAAAAGGCCCACCAAAATTCTCAGCACCAAGCTCATGATGATCTTAAGCTGGCCCTGAATCTCTGGTGGGACATGGCTGGGGTGGTGGGACATAGCTGGGTGAAGGAAATAATGGGGGTGTGTGGGAGATGACTGGGTGCAGGACACGGTGGGGAGGGGGAATATGCTACAGTACATGGCAAAGTGTGAGACGTGGAGGATGTGGACATGGAGGAGACCTGAAACATAGCTAGGCGCAGAAGGTAAAGCAGGACAAGGTGGAGGGACATAGCTGGCTTCAGGACATTTTGGGGGGGGGGGGGCATGGTAAAAGGAGACCTTAAACATTTCTGGCTATTTGATATGATGCCGGGGTGGGGTTGTGTGACATGGTGAAGTATACTTGGGACATGGCTGGGTGTAGGACACAGTTGGGGGGATGCGGGACATGGTAAAGAGAACCCCAAACATGGCTGGGCCTGGGGACATTAAGGGTGGCTGTGGGATATGAAGGGGGTAAAGGACATGGTGGAGGAGACCTAGAATATGGCTGGGTGTGGAATATGGTGGGAAGGATATGGGACATGGGGGGTTGTGGGACATGGGGGGTTACAGCACATGAAGGGACATGAAGAAGGTGTAGGAGATGGCAGGGACTTGGGACATGCAGAAGAGTAAGACACAGCTATGGAGATTGATGCATGATTCGGTCTTGTTAATTCATTGGTGGTAACTTATTGGTGCAGTATTTTTGCTTTCCTTTTATGTAGTCACCAAGTGTTTTAGAGAGGCTAAAGCATGCAGTATCTTAAGCAGTGATGACTTTGGTTGGAAGTTAGTAGTATAGTCCGAAGAGAGCATAATGGTGAATACCAAGAGTACATTTACCTACTTCTGTTTAACATTAGTATAGGAATTTGAGTATACTAGTATTAGATGCATTTTACTTGAATTAGATCAGTATTTTCTTAAAATGTAATACATGTGCTAAGCGGGTAAGGGTTTACTACTGTAATAGTGGAAGGGACTCAGGGAGTGCTAAAAGTCCATGGGTTAGGGGGCGCAAATTACTTGCCTTGCCCAAAGGGCTGACAACCCACACTACACCACTAAGTAAAGGTATCCCATGTGTAAGGCAGTGACCCTGTGCAAGGTGCCTAGCGTAGCCTAGAAGAACCCACCCCAGGGTGGGCCTCCTATGTGGCCCTCACTTGGCGCCCAACGAGGAGGGGAACATGGAGGAGGTATCACCTGCCTACCCTACATACATACATATCAACCCTGATTATTCACCCACAAAAAAAAAATGACATTGTAAATAAACATACTACATGTTTGAAATACTTTAAAAAAGAAAAAGGTCACACTGTGTAAACCTACTGTCAATTACTTTGTCCAGTGATGTGGAACCTATATAGATATTAACAAAGTTTATATCAAACTGAGTTAATGGTTCCAATAAAAAGTACACAGTTCACATTAGTCTATGCATCAAAGGAGAAGGCATAATTAAGTCCTCACCACAATCGACCCTGTTATAATAAACCATACATGTACCACTGGCATATGACATAGTGGTAAATAAAAGAACCATTCCAATTTGTCTCTACACCAGAAAAGCCTACACTCTAATATCCACCATAGTGGCATACTCTCTTCACTTCCCTTTGGGAGCCTTCAAACAAATGTCACAATTTAATTCTAGCGTCATATTGGGCACCAACTAGATAAAGTGCTTACTACCATCAAGCAGACTTTATCCTTGGTGAGGATCAACTCCAGTCCAGAGACTGCTGTATACTGGGCAGGACGAGGTGGGGTTATACTTGAAGTGGTTAGTACTCTTACCAGTCCTTAGATGTGGTGACTTCATTTTTTTATTTCTTTTTAGCTTCTTTTTTATTTATTTTTTATTTTATTTTTTTTGGGTGCACCGGTCCTGGAGGTACTGCAATACCTGGTCGATGCGTGGAGTGGACAGAGCAAGCTCTTCTTCCATCTCCCTGTTCTAAAAATCCATTTAATATATGGTCCCCAGATAGGGGACGTATCAGATATTAAACTGATAAGAACAGATACTACACTTGATCTTAGCCAAAAGGCCGAGAAGCGATTTTTATTTTTTAATTTTCATCTGATAATACTTCCAATACCACATTTTCTGGCTAAACTCACTCTGTCATTGTATCTATGGGGGGGTCGCCACCAAGGTTGAACCAGTCTGCCTTTATCCATCTCCATTACAGTACATGGGGAATGGGGAGATTAGTAGTTTACTCAGATGTAGTTATACTTTAATTGAATCACTTTTTTCTAGCAGCCTCCTGTGAACTGTGGATATTGCTAATTTAAGTAGTTTTGCAAACCAGGTTTGTTTTACAGTAATGTGCCCCTCCCCATACAAAAGCCAGAGGACCCTCTTTTTACCCTTGTGATTGGCCTATCCCTGTCAAATAAGTGCAAAGTGAACAAGTCAAATCCTCCTACATGGAAGTGCTTTCTTCAGTCCCAGTGGTTGAATGTATTGTTGGGCAAATAAAAGAAAGGTTAGTATGTGCTGCTGGGGAACCAGGCATTACAGCATACCTAATGCTTTTCACTGCATGGAAAAAGCAATTTGTCTGCAAACATATCTGCAATACTCAGACCACCATAAAGCCATACATGGATCGAAATTCATCAGTTTCACAGGGACCGGTTGAATTTTGGATCCATGTATGGGCAGGGTGGTTGTTTAGAAGTCGGTCTACTTATTTACTTCTGCAGCAACAGCCTGACAGAAATTTTCTGAACGATCAGAACCGCCGACTATAGCTGGCAGCTCTGATCAATGTATTTTGATGGCAGGGAAGTCTCCTGCTGTCAGAATACAATAGCTCAGCAGGAGGGATTTCCCCATCCACCTCAGTGTGTGCATGGGGGAATAAGGTCATTTTTTTTGTTCAATACACTGGCTTAAGATCTTCTGTTGTCTGCTGCACACATATACAATATCTCCTGACCTTTGAAAATCTCTAATATGTTAACCGGTTGCCGACCGCCGCAAGTACATATACTGCGGCGGTCAGCCCCGGCCAGGCAAAGTGACGTATCGGTACGTCACTAGCCTGGGAGCCAATAGCGGGCGGGCCGATGTCCGCCGGTCACTCGTGATCGTCCGCTGTCAAGGGAGAAAGGCAGGCGGCTAATGTAAACAAAGCCGCCTGTCATTCTCCCCTGTGTAAAAGCACTGATCTAACGGTCCTGCTATGTAGGACCGTTGATCTGTGCTGTTACACACACAGCCACATCCCTGCACAGTAAGAAACACGCCCCCTAGGGACACACATAGTCACTGCATCTCTAATAAAGTTAACCCCTTCCCTGCCAGTGTCATTTTTACAGTAACAGTGCATATGTATAGCACTGATTACTGTAGTAATGTCACTGGTAACCCCCAAAGTGTCAAAAATGTCAGTCAAGGGTCCGATCTGTCCGCCGCAATGTCGCAGTCCCGCAAAAAAAAAATTGCAGATCGCCGCCATTACTCGTTAAAAAAAAAACAACAAAAATGACATAAATCTTTCCCTTAGTTAGTAAACTCAATAACTTTTGCGCAAACCGATCAAAATACGCTTATTGTGATTTTTTTTTACCAAACATAGGTAGCAGAAAACAAATTGGCCAAAAATTGAAAAAATTTTTGATTTTTACATTTTTTTGGGGGGAATTTCATATAAAAAAATGTGAAAAATATTGTTATTTTTGCAAAATTGTCGCTCTTTTTTTGATTATAGCGCATGATCAAAAAATCGCACAGGTGATCAAATACCACCAAAAGAAAGCTCTGTTTGTGGGAAAAAAAGGACGTCAAATTCGTTTAGGTACAGCGTCGCACAACCGCGCAATTGTCCGTTAAAGTCACGCAGTGCCAAATCGCAAAATACCCCCTGGTCAGAAAGGGGGTAAAATCTTCTGGGGCTTAAGTGGTTAAATCCCTAATACTAAAAAAAATAAAAAAAAAAAAAAAGCTCTGCTATACTAAAAACAGTTACAAAACTCTGTTTAAGTATATTTTTAAACTGTAGAAGCTGGAGTAATGTGGACCATAGTCCTGGTGGGACTTTCTTGGATGATATTAATCTAAAGTTTGCACACTTTTAGACATACAGTATGCACCATTTCTGTAGATAATGTGAAATCTTTTTAATGCAGGTTGAAAAGATGAAGCCTTCTTGGATATGTAGCTCAGTAACACTACTCATTTTTACGCTGTGTGGAATTCAGTCATCGTTGGGTACAGATGTCCTGGACAACACTGCTCCAAGTTCTGATCTATTAATAAGGGAACGACGAGATGAAGAGCCCCAATATCCAGGTAAAATGGTTGTGAATCATCACTGTGTGCAACTAAGCTTTCAAGTCCAATGACGTCTGTACATGTGCCTGAAATGTAGTGATAGAACCATATTGGGTGCAGCAGGTACAGTCACTCTATGATCAAAACAAGATATCTAATAACTATAGTCCTATGAGGTCTTGGGGCCCATTGCTGTGGAAGTACCCTGGCTTACTCCCTTAGTGGATGTAAGAGGGTTTGTCTCCCACTAACGGAAATGTAAGATGGCATTTTACTGACCACCAATGTAAGGAAGCCATTCTTCCACTGACGTCAATATAAAGGGGTGTATTACTAACCACCAATGCAAAGCAACATTTCTCCCAATGATAACAATGTAAGAGGGGCTTTCTCTTGCTAAACACCAATCTCCAATGTATAAGGAATCTCACTGACATTAATGTAAGGGTTAAATTTACTTACCATCAATGTAAGGGGGCATTTCTCCCACTGACACCAATGTAAGGGGTCCTTATTCCTCCAATGTAAGGAAAGGGGGGGGGGGTCTTCTTCCTCTAAACACTAACCTAACGGGACCCCTCACATCTAAACACCAGTGTAGGTGGGGTCCTCTCCCATTGAACATCAATGTAAGGGGGCAGTTCTCCAATTGGTACCAATGTAAGGGGGCATTTCTTCAATTGACATCAAGGTAAAGAGGCTCTTCTCCTACTGACATCAATGTAAGGGGACCCTTCTCCCACTGAACAACAAAGTAAGATGGCATTTTACTGACCACCAATGTAAGGAAGCCATTCTTCCACTGACATCAATATAAAGGGGTGTGTTACTAACCACCAATGCAAAGCAACATTTCTCCCAATGACAACAATGTAAGAGGGGCTTTCTCTTGCTAAACACCAATCTCCAATGTAAAAGGAATATCACTGACATTAATGTAAGGGTTACATTTACTTACCATCAATGTAAGGGGGCATTTCTCCCACTGACACCAATGTAAGGGGCACTTATTCCTCCAATGTAAGGAAAGGGGGGGGGGGGTCTTCTTCCTCTAAACACTAACATAATGGGACCCCTCACCTCTAAACACCAGTGTAGGTGGGGTCCTCTCCCATTGAACATCAATGTAAGGGGGAAGAATAGGGTTTGGATCTACTGGAGGTTCAATAGTCGTGTCTGCCACCATCCCAAAAAAATGTTTGTGGTATTTGCGGTGCCTCCAGTCAAGGTGGGATTTTAAGGGCAGGAGTAAAGGGGATATCGAAGGTAGTATAGTAGGTAAAATTTATTTACAAAGTATGAATATAAATACAAACATTCATAGTGAAAATGGGTAAAGGCCCATTGTGCCAGTGAGAGAAGAAAAGTTCAGATGTGATAACAAGTGACAAAAATGTGACTTGAGTTGATTTTGGTGATCCTGCTCTGCTGATTCTCATGTCAGAAGACCGGAATAGACGCAGAGGAGGTAACCAATCAGTTAATCCGACATGTTTCGGCCAACTACGGCCTTTATCAAGGATCTGTCACCGATTCTAAAATAATCAAAGAGATATATGGTATCAAGTAATGGCAATTTGAAGAGAACCGTAATTGTAAGGCAAGAGCGCACAATATGTGAGTACATACATTTTAGATATATGTCCACTTCCTAAGGTTGAGCCTTCCCAGAGTTTCTCCAGGAGCTACAGGAACAATATGCTGTGAGGGTGAGATAAGTAGTTGACTGAGTATACAAAGAAAGGGAACCAATGGTTGACTAGTGAGTAAAGTAATAGTAATTACTTGCTGGGCAGAAGATTCTGGTCCAGGGATCCAAATTAGGATTAGATATATGTCAAAAGCTTCCACAAGATTGGTTCTGAGATCTGGTAAAATATAGTAAGGTTGCCAAGAGTAGGTAATTTTATTAGAGTATGTGTGCATTTAACATAGAAGTAATTTGGACTCCTTTCCAGAAAAGTTTCCAGAGTGGTCCTTAGAAAACTTGGTAGGAGAGATCTATGAAGGCTCTCCTCCAAGTAAAACTTACATTTTGATGTGGAGATTAGCAGGGTCACAGCATGAGGGCTCCGGGTCCGCCTTCTCCCTCGGTCAGAGAGAGACTGGCAGGCTCAGAGTGTTCCCCGGCCTATAAAGGCAGTCGCGCATGCGCAGTGAGCGCTGCGTGATGCTGTCTGGTATTGTCCATGCACGGTGTGGAGAGCGCTTGTGTGCAGCAAGAGCGCATCCCCAGAGACCGTGCGGACGTGCCAGTGAAGGCCGCCGACACAGTGCGAGAAGCCGGATCATCCCCGAGGGGATGACAGGAAGGTACGAGACCGACCATACGGGTTCAAGTGCCCCGATCCATAGGGATTCGGGGCTACCTGTGCCGGGAGTTCATGGAGTCTCGGGTTGAGGCTTGAGAAGTGGATATAATATAGAAAATAAAAAATATAGTAACAAGGAAATAATCCCTAATAAGTAATTACACAATAATGAATAAATTAGCAGCATAGAGTTTGCAGAGGAATTTTCTGTGGGAGAAGAAGGAAGGGGGGGCAAGGGGGAGGGGGGGGGGGAGAAAAAACAGTCGGGCTCCAGAGATTGGTCACATAGGAAGCAGTTGGAAGATCAGTGAAAAGAGGTCCATATCCTAGGAATAAATCATAGTCAATTCAGATTGGATTTACAATCTGATATGTAATAATCAAAGTCAAAGGTGGACAAAAATAATAAAGGATAATTAATGAGAAGAAAAAAATATAAAAAAAATAAAATAAAATAAAATAAAATAAAAATAAATGAAAAATGAAAGTAAAAATAATAATGAAAATAAAAAAAAAAAAAAAAAAAAAATTGTAAGGGGGCACTTCTCCAATTGACACCAATGTAAGAGGGCATTTCTTCAATTGGAAAAGTGCCCCCTTACATTGATGGACATCAAGGTAAAGAGGCCCTTCTCCTACTGACATCAATGTAAGGGGACTCTTCTCCCACTGAACAACAACAAAGTAAGGGAGTCCTTATCACTAAGGATGATCGAACTTTTGAAAAGTTCGGTTCGGCCAGAACATCCGAACTTCCCGAAAGTTCGGCCCGGATTTCAGAACCCCATTGAAATCAATGGGACCCGAACTTCGGTAATCAAAATATAGGTGTAATAGTAGCAGAAATATATGCTTGCGCTAATGAAATCATTTACAGTAATATATTTCTGCTACTATCTACTATCATCAATATTCTATATATGTCTAGGTGTGTATATAAATATATGGATGTGTGTATATATACCACTATACACAAGTTCAGATGTTTTGCCTGCCTCAAAAGAACCCCCAAAAATGCCAAAAAAACGCTAGCGTCAAAAAAAAAATGCCCAGGTGTGTTTTTGCTGGCATTTTTGGGGGGTTTTTGGAGGCAGGCAAAACATCAGAACTTGTGCACAGTACCACTATACACAAGTTCAGATGTTTTTCCTGACTGCAAAGAACCCAAAAAAATGCCTTCTATTAAACCGGCAAGGTGTTACAGCAGCGGAGCCAACCCCCTGTCAGAAAGTTTTCTAATACAAACTATCTTTTTTTTCTGGTTCTGGACATGCTACAGAGCTGAAACTTCACATGTACACCTTTTAGACCCCCCAGATCTGAAATCCAAAGTAAAAATCAAAAAATCTCTTTTTTTTTTTTTTTAATTTTTCAATAATTGGCTTTTTTTTTATCAAAAATTACAATTTTTAAGAACTTTTTTTGTGTGATTTTGTGTCTGGGGGGTCTAAAAGGTGTACCTGTGAAGTTTCAGCTCTGTAGCATGTCCAGAACCAGAAAAAAAGATCATATAGGTGTTAAAGTTAAAGGAGGCTCCCGACCCACATCCCTGTTCTACTGAAAAATTATCTTTTTTTTTCTGGTTCTGGACATACTACAGAGCTGAAACTTCACATGCACACCTTTTAGACCCCCCAGATACTAAATCCAAAGTTGTGTGATTTTGTGTCTGGGGGGTCTAAAAGGTGTACCTGTGAAGTTTCAGCTCTGTAGCATGTCCAGAACCAGAAAAAAAAGGATTGTTTGTATTAGAAAACTTTCAGCACAGGAGGTTGGCTTCGCTGCTGTAACACCTTGCCGGTTTAATAGAAGGCATTTTTTTGGGATCTTTGCAGTCAGGAAAAACATCTGAACTTGTGTATAGTGGTACTGTGCACAAGTTCAGATGTTTTGCCTGCCTCCAAAACCCCCCAAAAAATGCCAGCAAAAACACCTGGGCATTTTTTTTTGGACGCTAGCGTTTTTTTGGGTTCTTTTGAGGCAGGCAAAACATCTGAACATGTGTATAGGGGGTATATATAGACATATATGTCTGAATATATACCCCTAGACATATATAGGTGTGATAGTAGCAGAAATATATTACTGTAAATGATTTCATTAGCGCAAGCAATTATTTCTGCTACTATCACACCGATATATGTCTAGGGGTATATATTCAGACATATATGTCTATATATACCCCCTATACACATGTTCAGATGTCATGTCTGACATCAAACATGTCCTCAAAAAAGCACTGGCAGTGGCAGCCCCTGCAGCATAAAAAATGCTTGGCTGGTGAGAAGCCATATTCCTGTCCCGAAGCTATTCAGAGAAATGATCATTTCTCTATAGCGGAAGGGTTTTGTCACCCTGCCATAGCAGTCACTGCCAGTTAACCCTACACTGCACTACGGTCCCCTGACACTTAACACTTTCCCTACAGAAACTAAATTTTTGAAGCTAACTAAAGTGTAAAGGAGCACTCTAACTACACTAGATATCCCTTTCCTGACACTAATAAATGCTAAATGACACTTTTAAAGTAAAATTAACAGAACTGCTTCCACTCTCTTCCATGTCCAGTATAACAATGCTAGGAATATGGCGGGGGCGATCTTATATACTGGGGGGCGTATTCACTAATGATTGGTCTAGGGACCCCCTAGTCACTCCAATCACATTCCTAGCATTCTCCTGCCCCATCAATTGGCTTTTGCTAATGGTTCTAGTCCAATCACGGGCTTTTAAAGCCCATTTCCTGAAGCATTGCATTTTGGTCGGTTCTGGTTGCCGAATTTCGAACTTTTTGGGCAAAAAGTTCTAAATTCGGCCGAACCTCGAACACCCAATGTTCGGGCCGAACCGATGGTGGACCCGAACCGTTCGATCATCCCTACTTATCACACCAATAACTAAAGTGAGAGATATTTCTGGGTGCTACAGTGACAAAAACTTAAGGGGTAACTTAATGACCAGTAATATAAAGATGCACATTACACTCTGAACACCAACTTATCAGGGAAATCTATGCTATCCATCAAAATAACTGTCTGTCTCCCACTAACCACAGTTGGAGGGAGTATCTATCACAATGGCACAAATGTAAAGGGGCACTGCATTTGCCCCCAATATAAGGAGGCAATCCAAAGGGAACTTTAAACCAACCACCAATGGATTTACAGTGTTATTTCAATCCTAAACGTCAATGCATTAACCACTTAAGCCCCGGAAGATTTTACCCCCTTCCTGACCAGGTCCTATTTTGCGATTCGGCACTGCGTGACTTTAACGGACAATTGCGCGGTCGTGCGACGCTGTACCTAAACGAATTTGACGTCCTTTTTTTCCCACAAACAGAGCTTTCTTTTGGTGGTATTTGATCACCTGTGCGATTTTTACTTTTTGCGCTATAAACAAAAAAAGAGCGTCAATTTTGAAAAATAACAATATTTTTCACATTTTTTTTAATGAAATCCCCCCCCCCCCCCCAAAAAAAATGTAAAAATCAAAATTTTTTTAACATTTCAGGCGAATTTGTTTTCTGCTACCTATGTTTGGAAAAAAAATTGCAATAAGTGTATTTTGATTGGTTTGCGCAAAAGTTATTGCGTTTACTAACTACGGGAAAGATTTTTGTCATTTTTGGTGTTTTTTTTTTTAACGAGTAATGGCGGCGATCTGCGATTTTTTTTTTTTTTTTGCAGGACTGCGACATTGCGGCGGACAGATCGGACCCTTGACTGACATTTTTGACACTTTTGGGGGTACCAGTGACATTACTACAGTAATCAGTGCTATACATATGCACTGTTACTGTAAAAATGACACTGGCAGGGAAGGGGTTAACTTTATTGGTGATGCAGGGGTTAAGTGTGTCCCTAGGGGCGTGCTTCTTACTGTAAAGGGGTGTGGCTTGTGATGTAACCACAGAGACATACGATCCTACATAGCAGGATCGTATGATCTCTGCAGTTAGATCAGGGAGAATGACAGGCGGCTTTGTTTACATCAGCCGCCTGCCTTTCTCCCTCTGCACCGGGTCCGCCGGTCACACGCGCGGACATGTTAGGGAATGAGCGGGGGCAGGATCGCGCCACCGGCGGCGCACGCTCGCCCCCTAGAGGCTCACAGTCTAGCGACGTAGTACTACGTCACTTTGCCTGTACGGGGCTGACCGCCGCAGTAAATAGTCGTGCGGCGGTCAGCAAGTGGGTAAAACATTGCAATCCAATGTTTTGACATACTGCTAAAGACAATAGTCAGATAATGAGATAAAATACTAAAAAGGGTCACATACCTGGTGGAGACCAAGTATATGAGTGGGTTTTTCTTTCACCTCCTGTCCAACACCCCTGGAAGTGGGGACAGGCAATGGACACAGGGCATCGTGAATGCCAGTGTCGCAGGCAGTACTGGATCTGTGCAGCTATCGGGTGCATGGGCAAGATGACGGTAGACCACTAGGGGAGAACCAGATGCAAAAACACCAAGGTAGCAGAGCAGATAACAGGAATATAGCCAAGACACAAGCTGGGGTTGGTGGCAGCTGGACAGGGAGGTATCAAATCAGAGGACAGGAACAGAAACAAAGTCGGGAACATAATTCTAGGTTGGTAACAGTCAGGCAGTGAGGTGCTAAATTAGGAAGCAGAAACAACATAGAGGATAGAAGCCAAGGTCTGTGTTTGCTGGACAGCAGAGGTACAAGGCAGAAAGCCAAGTAAGCCAGATCATGCATGGGAGGCAGAATTAGCAAATAATAGTTACAGGCAATCCGAACCTAGCTGAAGATCACTCAGCAATCTCTCAATATATTACTGCAGTTTATATAAGCTGTTTGGCACCAAAACTGCATACAATGGCGTACACACCCCCCGGCCCTTTTATTTAATTTATATAGCTGTTAAATTCTACTGGACTGCGGTTTTTATGCGCAAATAAGCAGTAATCATTTACCTGCTATTGTAACAGTGTCAAAAATGATATTTCAGATTCAAAGCAACTACAGTTGTTCCAATGTGCCTCTTGGGTTATAATCATGGTTATTGGCCCATTCAGTTTTAACTTTTTTAGTTGCTAGCATTTAAAGCAGACTTATTAAAGTGGATTAGGAAAGAATTGAAGCAGGTCTACAACAATGTCCATGTATTAATTTGTACTGCAAGCTTTTTTAAAGCCAATCATTCTAGTCTTTGTGTTAATGATGTTGTAGATAACAACTATGACTCCGGTGAGCAAGATCGCTGGCCAACACTGGCTGAACTGTCCAATTACAAGAAAAGGCTGTCCACCAAAAGAGGAGGAATTTCAAATGGCCCCGCTGGTCTGTATGATCTTCTGTCAACAAACCACAGACCAGCACCAGAGAGGAGAACCATTGACAGTCTTAAAGATGCATATGTGGCCGATCTTCTGAAAAGGCGTCGCCTGCCCCGGAGTCCAGAGGTGACCACAAAGGAGCCAGACATGGATCAACCAATCTCCGAGCGAGTCATTGTGAATGAAAGTAGTGATGACCTGTCTGAGTGACCCTGTTGTACTTAATCTTTGTATTAAATCTGAGAAGCCCCTGCTGCGAGAAATACAAAAGCTTCCATTGCCTACCTCCTTTTGAAAATGTCAGTTGACTTCTGAAAATGTCAGTTGACTTCTGAAAATGTCAGTTGTCTCTCACCTCAATACTTTCGAAGTCACCCGATTGAAATACACATGAGGTAAGCGAATTCAGAGTAAGGTCAGAACTCCTGATCCTCATACTTGTTCTGGGTGACTCAGGAAGTATTGCATGGCTCAGCATAGCAGCTAAGCAACTAACACTCTCATAAGGAGAGTTTAACAATGGCAGCCTACATACTTCTCAGTAAATGTTTCTTTAAAAAGTATATTATTAATTCTTAGTGTAGTACCTGTTTTCTAGTGTGGTGCCTTTCAGCATTTAATTTCAACACTAATACAGAAAGAACTATGAGAATTAGATAAACACCCCCCAGCTGGGTATTACATAGGAGGTTTTTGCATGTGCTTTTGGCATTGGTAGTACTATCAAGTGAAGATCCCTAAATATCTCATATTCTATTTGTCATCCTGGGAAACATTCTGATGCTCAACAAACACTTTAGTTCTTAGATTGGGGAGCCCCATCCTTCCCCCACCAGATTGAAAACAAAATATTGCAAAGACAGAGTAGGGCCCTTGGCAAGATAGCTGCTTTGGACTGACCCATCCATTTGATTGCCATTGATAAGGAATGCAATAGTAAAAAAATTCCATCCCAGTACAGCATTTTCTGGCACGGCCCCCATCAGACACCAACTACCCACAAGTATTTCCTCCCTTGTCAAGTACAGAGTTTTGACCAATGGCACTATCCTTCTGGTTTACAGCTACTGGTTGAGCCACCAGAACATGCATTGGGCCCTATACTACTGCCTAGGTTGGATCCAGCACTGCCCATAAGTTAGGACTGGATGCAATGCATTATTAAGGAAAAAGGGGAAAGGGTGAAGTACTACACTGTATCCAATTTTACGCTACCAGAGGCTTATATACTGTATAATAAATATTATAATACATCTATTATAAAGATTCCTATTAAGAATGAACAGCCTAAACTGGCACAGCCTGTAAACTACAGCAGAATAAACATCATTATCTGGGATCAGAACTGGCCACAGATATGAGAAATTTTCCTGCCACGGTGGGCAGCTAGCTGGCATGGGGAACACTCACAGACAGATTATATCTAACAGCTAGTTTAGGTGACTATCTTGTATATATCAATATCCTAATTATAAAAATTCTTACCATAAGGCCAAACTCCTGGCAGATATTAAGAAAATGTTACGAAACGTTAGTGCACTTGTTTTCATGTGCGGAGGGTCCTGGTTGACCAGTGATCACATGCTTCACCATATGGACATTAGTTTTTCTCCTAATCTGGCCAAAAAAGACACATCCTATGTCTCTGGACTACCTAACTGATATTCAACCAGGCATGAATATGAATATTTGTCCCTGTATTTCACCACTTTTCCTTTTTGCCACTTTGTCCACTTTTACTTACTAACCAAACTGGAACCAAAAGATTTTTCCCACAATGCAATAGAAAGTTTCCCTGTCTTTCTCTATTGGTTGCAGACCCAGGGTCATTTTATGGTTACTACCACGGGGTTATAAAATGTAACCATCTTACTGTCTGAAGCCACTCATATTTTTCTGGCTCTTCTTTAAATGACACATAGGGGTTGCTCGTGGAAAAGCACTCTTCCATTCCACCTTGATACTGTTATGGTACTTATAAACATTATGATTGGCACTCTTTTTTAAATAATAAAATGTATCACCCCCAATGGCTCTTAGAACTCGATGTTAATACTACACACTAGAGAACTGGTATACAGTGACGTCCCAACTCCTTGGTGGCTATTCATGCTGCCAGTCCAAAGGCAAAACTTAAAAAAATTCACTATATTGTCAAAAGTAGTGTGACGCCTGTCTTTACACGCACATTAACATTAATGGCATCCCAATTGTAGTCTGTAGGGTTCAATATATATATATGGCCCCTCCCCCTTTGCAGCTATAACAGCTTCAGCTCTTCTGGGAAGGCTGTCCACAAGGTTTAGGAGTGTGTCTATGGCAGTGATGGCGAACCTTTTTGAGCCCAAGTGCCCAAACTTCATCACAAAACCAACTTATTTTTTTCAAAGTGCCAACCCTGCAATTAAAGCGGTTGTAAACCCTAAAAAGAAAAAAAAAAAAAAAAAAACCTGCAAGACAAAGGCATAATGAGCTAGTATGCATCGCATACTAGCCCATTATGTGTTACTTACCTTAGAACGAACCCCCGACGCGGACCCCCAGACATCGCTGCGGGCGCTGCCATGATCCCTCGGCGATTCTTCCGGGTTCGGCGGCTCCGGCGCTGTGATTGACCGGAGCCGCGAGGACGTCACTCCCGCGCATGCGCGCGGGAGTGATTTTCTGGCAAGCTCCTGGCAAGCAAAACTGAAGGTCCCCCCGGACCTTCAGAGCGCATGCGCCGCTCACGCGAGCGGCTGCATGCACTGCAAATATCTCCTAAACCGTGCCGGTTTAGGAGATATTATTTGTACCTACAGGTAAGCCTTATTATAGGCTTACCTGTAGGTAAAAGTGTCAAAAAGCGGGATACTACCGCTTTAAACTGCAGACACCCAGCCACCCAGGTGATGACCGCACACTCCAAGAGGGATTGTAGTCAATTCAGCACTCACCCGACTCTGGTGTCCAGTGTCAGTGTGCCTGGCAGCAGCTTCTCCTTTTGTTAGTCCCGACTCTGGTGTCCAGTGTCAGTGTGCCTGGCAGCAGCTTCTCCTTTTGTTAGTCCCGACTCTGGTGTCCAGTGTCAGTGTGCCTGGCAGCAGCTTCTCCTTTTGTTAGTGCCTTTGATCACCCTCCTCACTCTTGATGGTGTCCTCTCAGCACCATCCTCTTTCTCCTCTCTGGCTGGTTCAACTTCAGGGGCTGTTGTGGCTAGGGCACTCTTTAATTTCTGAACCACCTCGTGTGCCAACAGAGATTGCTATGTGTGCCAGCTGTGGCACGCGTGCCATAGGTTCACCATCACTGGTCTATGGGAATACTTCACCATTCTTCAAGAAGCTAATTTGTGAGGTCAGGCACTGATGTTGAACGAGAAGCCTTCCTCGCAGTCTCCACTCTAATTCATCCCATAGGTGTGCAATGGGGTTGAGGTCAGGACTCTGTGCGGGCCAGTCTAGTTCCTCTACCCCAAACTCGCTTATCCATATCTTTATGGACCTTGCTTTGTGCACTGGTACGCAGTCATGTTGGGAAAGGAAGGGGCCATCCCTAATCTGTTCCCACAAAAATTCATGTTCAAAATGTCTTGGTATTCTGACACCTTAAGAGTTCACTTCACTGGAACTAAGGGGCCAAGTCCAACTCCTGAAAAACAACCCCACTCCATAACCCCCCCTCCACCAAATGATTTGGACCATTGCACAAAGCAAGGCCCATAAAGACACGGATGAGCGATTTTGAGGTGGAGGAACTTGACTGGCCTAACCTCCTCCTAACCTCAGCCCGACAGAACACCTTTGGGATGAATTAGAGTGGAGACTGTGAGCCAGGCCTTCTTGTCCATCTTCAGTGCCTGACCTTACAAATGCGCTTCTGGAAGAATGGTAAAACATTCCCATAGACACACTCCTAAACCTTGTGGACAGACTTCCTAGAAGAGTTGAAGCTGTTGTAGCTGCAAAGGGTGGGCCAACTCAATATTGAACCCTACGGACTAAGAATGGGAGGCCATTAAAGTTCATGTGTGTGTAAAGGCAGGTGTCCCAATATTATTGACAATATAGTGTAATTCAAAAAGCCCTCTGAGTACTGCTAAAGCTCAAAAGGAAATGCATCACTTTCTGGTCTTTGTCTCTGCTACCTGTGCAGGCTACCAGAGTTTTGTAGTGAAGGGGGTTAAACCAATGTTTACCATGGATCCATAAATTCATAAGTCACTTGAAAGAGAAATAATTGTCATAACTACAAATACATAATCAATGAATACTCCTAATTTATCACATTCCCATTCTCATGCTTCCAAAAAAAAAAAAAAAAAAAACATCCAAAGATCAATAACTGGGGTCTCTTACCAGACACATCATTTAGCCCTGTAGCCACCATTGGGTTTGTTAACAATAATAATAAAACGTGATATTTAACCGCTTGCCGACTGCTCACAGTATATTTACTGCGGCAGTCGGCCCCTCACAGGCAGAGTGACGTAGGTCTACGTCGCTCGCCTGTGAGGCTCTGGGGAGCGAGCGCGCGTCCGCGGAGGCGCACTCCCGCTCCCGCGCGGTCACGGACCCCCCCCGCGCGTGTGACCAGCGGACCCGATGTCCGCCGGTCACTCGGCGATCGGCGGGGGAGAGGGAGAAAGTCAGGCAGCTTGTGTAAACAAGCCACCTGTCATTCTCCCCTGTGTAGAAACACTGATCACACGGTTCTACAATGTAGAACCGTTGATCAGTGTCCCTACAGCTCAAGCCACAGCCAATCACAGTAAGAATCACGCCCCTAGGGACACACATAACCCCTCCCTCTCAAATAAAGTTAACCCCTTCACTACCAGTGTATTTTTACAGTAACAGTGCATATATATAGCACTGATTACTGTAGAAATGTCACTGGTAACCCCAAAAGTGTCAAAAATGTCAGTCAAGGGTCCCATCTGTCCGCCGCAATGTCGCAGTACCGCAAAAAAATCGCAGATCGCCGCCATTACGCGTTAAAAAAAAAAACAACAAAAATTACTAAAATCTTTCCCTTTGTTAGTAAACGCGATAACTTTTGCGCAAACCAATAAAGATACGCTTTTTGCAATTTTTTTTACCAAACATATGTAGCATAAAACAAATTGGCTGAAAATGTTAAAAAATTTTGATTCTTACATTTTATTTGGGGAATTTCATATAAAAAATGTGAAAAATATTGTTATTTTTGCAAAATTGACGCTCTTTTTTTGTTTATAGCGCGTGATCAAAAAATCGCACAGGTGATCAAATACCACCAAAAGAAAGCTCTGTTTGTGGGAGAAAAAGGACGTCAAATTCGTTTAGGTACAGCGTCGCACGACCGCGCAATTGTCCGTTAAAGTCACGCAGTGCCGAATCGCAAAATACCCCCTGGTCGTTTAGCAGCCAAATCCTCCGGGGCTTAAGTGGTTAAAACCCAAGTTGGGAAACCAATTAACGTATTCTGCCACATTCCCCACCAAAACCTATATAGGGCGAAAGATTAGTTCATGCACCCACTACAGTGCTCAGGCTTGGAAACTGGCCATTAAGGACACTCAGCATTGCATTGCTGGTGAAAGGGAAGAAAGACCTAGGTTCCCCCATACCTAGAAATATTGGAATAGTTGGGCAAACAGGGCTTTAGAGTGAACAGAAGTTAAGCATTGGCATCAGGAGAAGGACAGTGGACAAATATTTGAACCCGTTTCTTTGCCTTAAATGTGCAAAGTACTAGGTCAATTCATGCTGGACATAGACAACAGATGAGTAATACCCAATCCAACTGCACCAAGCTCATGTTTGTTTTATACAGCCATCTGGACACTGAGGTGATGGCTGTGTAGGATAAACAGAAAGCTTTTATTTCTGCAAAAGAAGTATACATTCATGCTAGATTGGTACATAGGGGAGCTGGAATTTAGAAACAAAAAGTTGAACTTAGCCTTTAAGCTAAGTACGATCAGAATTCATCACAGCTGGACGAATGCTTGTCACATTCGTCCTACTACTCGACCCTTTAGTGAATGGTTTAGAAATGTAAGATGTCGATGAACTGCAAATATGTGCAATTTGTGTATATGAATATTTACTGGTCAATAAAGTATTATTTGTGCATGTACACTCATTTCCTTTTTTTTTTTTTTTTTTTTACAATACAATAATCCCAGGTGAAAGAACAAAACCATTTTCGGATTGTTCTCATTGACTATTTATAACGTTGCAAGTCCCATGCTACACATCTATAGAATTATGATTGATCATCACATGGTGTGCTTTTCACTATCGCTATCCTGCCTGATAAAAGGAGTTGATTTTCTATGAATATCAAATACAGTGTGTACAGTAGAGTATGTGTCATCAAAGACATTAATGGATTCTAGCCAAGGTCTTCGTTGTAAGCTCAAGCATGTTCAACAACTGCCGTGCCAACTATTCCAGTCACTCCCATATCACACATAGTGACAACTCTGGCACATGCTGAATGAAACATAATACTACAGGATGCAGAAACAGGCATCCCAATTGGCACTACTGAATGCCTGGAGCATGAATGGTTATGAGATCCACGCAATCCTTTTACAAGTGGCAACATGGCATGATGTCATCATATCTTCATTCTAGTCTTGATAAAGAATTCGATATATAGTAGTAAATGTTCTCGTGGTACAACACATTCACTGCACTGACTTGGCCAGTCCTTCTCAACCTTTCCCACCACAGAGGAACCCTTGAAATAATATTCAGCTCTCATGGGACCTCTACTAATAATTAGTACATGTATCTACACCTCAAATTACATTGGTGTGTTCAGATAGTCATAAATATGGTAATTAATAAAGGAATAAATATTGTGGCTTTTTAGCGGTCTACATGAGAATATAATTTTTTGTGCGAAAAATAAACTAAACTGAATTAAATACAAATGACCAGAAAAGAAAATGATAGTGCTTCATTTACATTGGTGGTAAGTAAAGAAATGTCCACTTACATTTATGGTCTTAGCCCACTTACATTTGTGGTCATGTTCTTTGGTTTTCATAATGCTATTTGTTCACAAAGGTTATCTAACAAACCTCTGAGGGCTTCACAGAACAGCTGTATTTATACTGAGAATAAATTACACACAGGGGGACTCTGTTTACTATATAGGTGACCTCTGAAAGTAATTGGTTCTACTAGATTTTAGTTAGGGGTATCAGAATAAAGGGGGCTAAATACAAATGCACGCCACACTTTTCAGATATTTGTAAAACGATGTTGAAAACCATTTATCATTTTCCTTCCACTTTAAAATTATGTGCCACTTTGTGTTGGTCTATCACATAAAATCCCAATAAAATACATTTACGTTTTTGGTTGTAAGGTGACAAAATGTGGAAAATTTCAAGGGGTATGAATACTTTTTCAGGTATATTCATGGTCATAGTCAATGTTCATGGTCATGGTCCACTTATATTCATGGTCATAGTCAATGTTCATGGTCATGGTCCACTTATATTCATGGTCATAGTCAATGTTCATGGTCATGGTCCACTTATATTCATGGTCATAGTCAATGTTCATGGTCATGGTCCACTTATATTCATGGTCATAGTCAATGTTCATGGTCATGGTCCACTTATATTCATAGTCATAGTCAATGTTCATGGTCATGGTCCACTTATATTCATGGTCATAGTCAATGTTCATGGTCATGGTCCACTTATATTCATGGTCATAGTCAATGTTCATGGTCATGGTCCACTTATATTCATGGTCATAGTCAATGTTCATGACCATGGTCCACTTATATTCATGGTCATAGTCAATGTTCATGGTCATGGTCCACTTATATTCATGGTCATAGTCAATGTTCATGACCATGGTCCACTTATATTCATGGTCATAGTCAATGTTCATGGTCATGGTCCACTTATATTCATGGTCATAGTCAATGTTCATGGTCATGGTCCACTTATATTCATGGCCATAGTCAATGTTCATGGCCCACTTATATTCATGGTCATAGTCAATGTTCATGGCCATGGTCCATTTATATTCATGGTCATAGTCAATGTTCATGGCCATGGTCCACTTATATTCATGGTCATAGTCAATGTTCATGGTCATGGTCCATTTATATTCATGGCCATAGTCAATGTTCATGGCCCACTTATATTCATGGTCATAGTCAATGTTCATGGCCATGGTCCATTTATATTCATGGTCATAGTCAATGTTCATGGCCATGGTCCACTTATATTCATGGTCATAGTCAATGTTCATGGTCATGGTCCATTTATATTCATGGTCATAGTCAATGTTCATGGTCATGGTCCACTTATATTCATGGCCATAGTCAATGTTCATGGCCCACTTATATTCATGGTCATAGTCAATGTTCATGGCCATGGTCCATTTATATTCATGGTCATAGTCAATGTTCATGGCCATGGTCCACTTATATTCATGGTCATAGTCAATGTTCATGGTCATGGTCCATTTATATTCATGGTCATAGTCAATGTTCATGGTCATGGTCCACTTATATTCATGGTCATAGTCAATGTTCATGGTCATGGTCCATTTATATTCATGGTCATAGTCAATGTTCATGGTCATGGTCCACTTATATTCATGGTCATAGTCAATGTTCATGGCCATGGTCCACTTATATTCATGGTCATAGTCAATGTTCATGGCCATGGTCCATTTATATTCATGGTCATAGTCAATGTTCATGGCCATGGTCCACGTATATTCATGGTCATAGTCAATGTTCATGGTCATGGTCCACTTATATTCATGGTCATAGTCAATGTTCATGGCCATGGTCCACGTATATTCATGGTCATAGTCAATGTTCATGGTCATGGTCCACTTATATTCATGGTCATAGTCAATGTTCATGACCATGGTCCACTTATATTCATGGTCATAGTTCATAATAGTTACTTGACAATCGTTTTTGACCATAGTGATGAGAAAATTCAAAGAAGTGGGATAGAACATTTTCTTGAACAAACCTTTAACAGTTGTTTTCATTCAGGGAAAAATCATGTGTATTTTAATGTGCATATGATAGGCTAGAAATCTGTTTAAGGATTCCATTCATGTAGCAGGTCTGGATGAAATTTTAGGGTCTTTCAAATGAAACTAGTTAACTCAATAATGGCAAAATTGAACAATTTTTCAGAATTTCCAAAGAGCGTTTAAATAAAATTCAACTAATGTATGGCCAACCTTAGATTGGAGATATGTCTTAATTTCTCCATTTGGAAGCCCCACTGTGAACGATAGCCAGGTTGGTGGCTGGAAGTTTTTCCATTGTAGTTCTAAAATACAACATTTACTTGCCCCCAGCCTATGAATGGCTAGCAAAGGGTCATAAGCACCTTGATTAACACATCACTTTTTTTTCTCCTGTACATCCCCTATGGGGATACTCACACCTTTGTACTGGTGATTACTATCATCAAGAAAGAGGGGAAATCCAAAATTTTAGAATAGTCAGCAGAACAAGAGGTGTGAAGAAATCCTCCAATGGGAACAAATAGAAGCTGTGCTGTCCATTAAGCCGATTGGTACACATGAAGGCACGGTGGACAGCAGCACTGAGGTTGGTGTGTCCATACCGTACACTGCGTCCTCAGTGTATGTTCAGTCCAGGGTTGCACAGGGTCATTGGCTATTATGGCACAGGCATCCAGAATTGCTCTGTGTGCTCTGGCCACAAGCATGCTAGTGGTCAATGACAGGGGGTGGCAAAAGTGTTCACGTCTTAGGAGACTGCCACACAAGAGGCTCATGGCGGCCTAAGATGAAAATTCTTGGTCCTTGGGGGATTCCCTCGAATGTCTGGTTGCATTCCTAGGATAGGACGTATAGGAATTTCTACTCTATCCAAACAGAAAAGGATAAAGTTTTGGCTATACTTAGGCCTTGGATGCACAGACACAGTCGGTCTTCTCAATTTGACATCTGTGCGGGTGAACAGCCACGTGGGTGCACGGCCCTTAGCACGTGGCTGTCAAGTCCATGTGTACACTGTAGTGTGCCCCATGTGACCAAGGCCTTAGCAGGGACGAGCTCATGCGTTTTTGGACATGGGTCTGAACCCACTTGACCTATCCTGCCAGGAAGCTGTCAAAGCAGACAGCCAACTATAGGCAGCAGTCATTCCCCATCTATAATTGGCTGTTGGCTTTGAGAGCATCTGGGGGTAAAAGCTTCGGACTCGTACCTGAACATGCCTGAGATTATCCCTACACTTGAGCCTTCATTTGCATACTGTGATTCGTAGTGGCAAAAATCTGCAGCTTTAATTGACAAATGTGTGTGCAAATAGCCTCGGCCATTGAGCCCAAACAATGCAATAACAAGCTGTCAGTGGCCACAGCCAAAGCAAGTCCAGCCACGATCTCCACAGGCAACCTGATAGCCTTGATGGCTATGTACGGGCTCAGTGGCTGCAGCTATTCGCACACATCTGTTTATTCCAGCCACAGGAATCCACAGATTCTTGCTGTTGGAAATGGCAGTTTATGCGAATGGAGCTGTAGGAAATCTGCTGCCCTCTACTGTCTGTATTTGTAAATAGCTGTGCTGCTTTTCACTGAATTAATTATGTATAGCACTTCCTGTCTCTGGGTTGGTGGGTTGAAAACCTCAGAAGCAGTGAAGAAAGAGTTTGAGACCACATGTCCTGTACATGGAAGAGCTGCTGCTAAATCTAGGCCAAAAGCAGACCAGTTTTCTTCTCTTACATACACTATATAAGATAATAAGGTCTGTAATATGGTGTGCATGTGTAGTGGTCACCTTGCTGTATGTTAGTAGGTGAAACTGTTTATTACAATATTTTTTATATGCAGTTCCTGGTATTTTATTTAACCCTTTCCATTCTGGCCTGGGATTCTTTAGCTAATTTTAATTTGGGGCTCTATAACCAGCACAGACTGGAGTCAAATTAGGCATCAGACGGCCACTTCTGGTAGTTAGAGGTCCAGCTGCATGATAGACTAAACACTATTGGGAACTAAGCACAGAGTAGATAGGCTGACTCTGAGTTCCAGCACCACACCACAGGTCCAGCTAGCAAAAATCTGCGTTCCAGGCTGGTTGGACAGCGGAGGAGAATCTCTTAATCACCAATGACCCTTCAGGTCCCTGACACAAAGATGGACACTGAATTGCGATCATCCTCAGGTGCCCCTGCAACTGGACTTTGCCGACATTCACCTGGAGGTATCTTTATTAATAATTATATGTACCCGGGTATATGTGCACAGTTCCACCAGGACGCCTATCGGGCCCTTTGCTGATATTACCTGTTTGTACATTGGATGTATGCACTGTAATTAAAGGATAAGTTCACTTTTCAAAAAAATAATAATAATAATACATATATGCATTTATTATTAGGGACCTGTAGAAGCATTGTACCCACCATCAGCAGATCATGGGTGTAATACCACAGTCCTGTAGAGTGTCTGTACCTCTGATACGGACAGGCAGTTACACTCTGACAGGAAGCTCAATGAACTACCTACACCAATCAACAGCGTGCTGGTAGTTCATTAGGAACTACAAACCGACAGCCCCAAAGACTGTTGGTACTTGTAGTTTTCTCGTTCAAAAAACACTGTGAATGGATGATGTGGCCGGGGGAGAAGATCCTGAACATGGGTGTAACATGTTACAAAAGGTGAACTTATCCTTTAATCATTTCTTATATCAAGTTTGAATTATTTGTATACTGAGGTACATCTATATATAGTATTTATGATTAAAGTAGAGCTCCACCCATAAGGGAAAGTTCCCCTTTAGGCCTCCTCCCCTGCTCCTGTATGTGAAATGGAGCTTTTGGGGCTAATGGGGGAGTGGGTACCCGATTTTGACAGGTATCCGCTCCCACTTCAGATCGCCTAGGCGATCAGAGCGGAGGTTCTTCTTCCCCCCTCCCTTCCGAAGTCTTCTGGGACACGTGACAAGTCCCCGAAGAATTCAGGACCAGTCAGAGAGCGCAGCGCCGCTTCCACATGCGCAGTGGGCACCCGGCTGTGAAGGCGCAAGCTGTCACAGCTAGGCGCCCATAGTAAATATTCTTACGGCTGGGGTGAGTACACTGCTGGATTTTGGGACAGGTCAGTGGCTGCAGTTTTTTATTACAGTTTAATTTACGCTTAAGGCCCCTTTCACACTTGTGCGACCTAAAAGTCGCGCAATTTTTCTGCGTTTTTTTTGTCTGGACTTGAAGCAATGCCTGTGTAATCTTGAGGTCTATGGACCTCAAAACGCATCCAAGTCAGACCAAAGTAGTGCAGGGACTACTTTGAAGTCGCTGCAACTTGAAGTCACACAGATATGAATGGTTCTCATTGTAAATCATGGAGTACGACTTGTCATGCGACTTTGCAGTCCCAAGTTGCAGGATAAATTGCACGGGTGTGAAAGGGGCCTTAAAGAGATTTTTTAACCATACTTACCTAGGTGGATGCAGCATTGTGCCCCTGCTGGCTCTAAGGCTGAGAACCGAGAGATCTAACACTGCAAATCGCTCCGTCCTCACAGCTCCCTGTGCAGAGAGTGGTGACTGTCAGTCATTGGATATCTGCTCTGCTCACTGGAGTGCTGGGCCATGGAGGGGGTGGGAGCGGCTGGGTCAGGCTCTCCCTGGGCTGAGCCGGGTGCCGGTCCAGGAATTTGGGCTAATCCTGACCCCAGTGGACCGGCTCTGTGACGTCAGCAGACAGCGGACTTCAGCCCACTGTCTGCTGAAAACAAGTCACAGGAGTGCAAAACGAACTAGACTTCTGTGATCCATAGGATGAGTACAGCCAATGAGCTTTGACTGTACTTCTCCTTTAAGAGATTGGAGCTCCGCTTTAACCACTTGCCGACTGCCTAACGTCTATCTACGTCGGCAGTCAGCCCCTCACAGGTAAAGTGACGGGAGAAAGGCAGGCGGCTAATGGAAACAAAGCCGCCTGTCAGTCTCCCCTGTGTAACAGCACAGATGATACGGTCCTGCTATGTAGGACCGTAGATCTCTGCTGTTACACACACAGCCACATCCAATCACAGTAAGAATCACGCCCCTAGGGACACACTTAACCCCTCCTTCTCAAATAAAATTAACCCCTTCCCTGCCAGTGTCATTTTTACAGTAACAGTGCATATGTATAGCACTGATTACTGTAGTAATGTCACTGGTACCCCCAAAAGTGTCAAAAATGTCAGTCAAGGGTCCGATCTGTCCGCTGCAATGTCACAGTCCCACAAAAAAAAAACTCATTAAACCCATTACTCATTAAAAAAAAAATAAAATGAATAAAAATGACAAAAAATCTTTCCCTTTGTTAGTAAACGCAATAACTTTTGCGCAAACCAATCAAAATACGCTTTTTGCAATTTTTTTTACCAAACATATGTAGCAGAAAACAAATTGGCCTAAAATGTTAAAAAATTTTGATTTTTACTTTTTTTTGGGGGAATTTCATATAAAAAAATGTGAAAAATATTGTTATTTTTGCAAAAGTGTCGCTCTTTTTTTGTTTATAGCGCATGATCAAAAAAGCGCACAGGTGATCAAATACCACCAAAAGAAAGCTCTGCTTGTGGGAAAAAAAGGACGTCAAATTTGTTTGGGTACAGCGTCGCATGACCGCGCAATTGTCCATTAAAGTCACGCAGTGCCGAATCGCAAAATAGGCCCTGGTCAGGAAGGGGGTAAAATCTTCCGGGGCTTAAGTGGTTAAACTTCCATCCTTAAATTTTCCCTATAGGTAAACCTGTTATAGGAAGTGTAAATATCTCCTAAAAGTATATTTACTGTACACGCAGCCAGTGACATCACATCGCTCTGAAAGAACGGTCACCTGTGACCGGCGGATCATGGCGACTCCGGCCAATCACAGAGCCAAGTCTGTGACCCAGATGTAAGACAGGTGATGATGGAAGCTGTCTCGAGAGATGACATCAGATCGCTGGAGGACTTCATTTTCAGGGACCTTTCACATAATGTGCTAGTATGCTTTATGTCATTGCCTTGCAGGTAAGAAAAAAAAAAGTGCAGAGGTTTGCAACCGCTTTAATGTTACATGCTGGTTGCAGTAGTTCTTCTGCTCCCAATTACTTAGATTTCTGGTCATTTCCCAGGAGGGGAATCCCTCTGCTGTAGGGATATAATGATATAAATATAATATATATATAATGATATGACATGATATAAATATAATATATATAATGATATGACATGATATAAATATAATATATATATTGATATGACATGATATAAAGCTGTGTACTGCAATGGAATACAGCTGGTGAATGGTGTCCAGGGAAGAAAGGATCTCATGCACAGCAATCAGAGGAAATGAACAGTCCCAGAGATCTGCATGCTGGATGTCACCATGTCATACAATGCATGATGATGGGGTGACACCATCCCAGTCCTCCTCTCCTCCTCTCCTCTGATCTCATTTCCTCCAGTCAGAGGAGAGGGCGGCTCCCTATAAGAACAGCCCAGTGGACTGATCCTCAGGCAGTGGTCAGGTTAGGAAGGAGATCATCAGAACATTCCGCCCCATTGTCAGCAGCATGGACACCTACCAGAAACCCGAGGACAAGGACCTGCAGGCCCTGAGGGATGTGGCCAACCGGCTGAGGATCCTCTCCATCCGGGCTACCTGTGCCTCCAACTCGGGGTAGGTGATCATCAATCAGCCCACGTGGTCCCCCCTGTACAGGCCGGTGTGTCACATCTAACACGTGCAGATTTAAATGCCCGGCCACGTGGGCGCTGCCCCCAGCATGGAGCATCGCTACAGCCTATGGAGGCGCGACTTAGATGACTTGTCCTTTGTCTATATAGCTACTGATCACCTTTTACTGCCATAGCCGGCATGGAAGGGGTTAATGGCAGCTCATTGATGTCTTCCTGACGTGTGCAGGAGGAGAAAGCTGGGCTCTCTCTGGCTGCAGGAGGAGAAAGCTGGGCTCTCTCTCTGTATGGCTGCAGGAGGAGAAAGCTGGGCTCTCTCTGTGTATGGCTGCAGGAGGAGAAAGCTGGGCTCTCTCTGTGTATGGCTGCAGGAGGAGAAAGCTGGGCTCTCTCTGTGTATGGCTGCAGGAGGAGAAAGCTGGGCTCTCTCTGTGTATGGCTGCAGGAGGAGAAAGCTGGGCTCTCTCTGTGTATGGCTGCAGGAGGAGAAAGCTGGGCTCTCTCTGTGTATGGCTGCAGGAGGAGAAAGCTGGGCTCTCTCTGTGTATGGCTGCAGGAGGAGAAAGCTGGGCTCTCTCTGTGTATGGCTGCAGGAGGAGAAAGCTGGGCTCTCTGTGTATGGCTGCAGGAGGAGAAAGCTGGGCTCTCTGTGTATGGCTGCAGGAGGAGAAAGCTGGGCTCTCTCTGTGTATGGCTGCAGGAGGAGAAAGCTGGGCTCTCTCTGTGTATGGCTGCAGGAGGAGAAAGCTGGGCTCTCTGTGTATGGCTGCAGGAGGAGAAAGCTGGGCTCTCTCTGTGTATGGCTGCAGGAGGAGAAAGCTGGGCTCTCTCTGTGTATGGCTGCAGGAGGAGAAAGCTGGGCTCTCTCTGTGTATGGCTGCAGGAGGAGAAAGCTGGGCTCTCTGTGTATGGCTGCAGGAGGAGAAAGCTGGGCTCTCTGTGTATGGCTGCAGGAGGAGAAAGCTGGGCTCTCTCTGTGTATGGCTGCAGGAGGAGAAAGCTGGGCTCTCTGTGTATGGCTGCAGGAGGAGAAAGCTGGGCTCTCTCTGTGTATGGCTGCAGGAGGAGAAAGCTGGGCTCTCTCTGTGTATGGCTGCAGTCCTCCCCTCCATCATTAGAAGAGGTCATTTATTTTATACGCTGAAAACTGCTTCTCTGCACCAGATCAGAAAATCTATAATTGGAGGAGATCGCTAATCAATGTTTAAATATATTTTATGCATTGAAAATTTGTATTTCTGCAGCAGAAAATTAAAATAAATGGGGCTGTTGCACCTGATTAGATCAATATTGTATGTGTATGTTGCAAACTGCATTTCTGAATCAAATCACTAGAGGTGCTCTACATTGGGGTCTCCAAACTACAAACCCCCTGGGCCACATGTGGGGCCCCTACTACAATGTATTTTGCCCTTCATATTCTCTGCCATGATGTAGAGAGGGAAGGGGACATTGATCCATTGGGCCATTTCCATCTGATTGCACCATAGAGGAGAGCGGGACATGGATCTGCCTGCTCAGCTGGGATCAGAGGAGAATTCCCCACTGACAAGCTGATTCTAAGACACCCATGTGCAAGGGGTCTAATGATGGGGCCTAACGAGAGAAAAAAATATATGTATATATAGCGCCAACAGTTTGCGCAGCGCTTTACAATTTGAGGGAAGACAATACAGGAGGAATTAGAGGGCCCTGCTCGTAGAGCTTACAATCTAGTGTGTATTATGTGTGTATATATATATGTGTGTGTGTGTATGTATGTATGTATGTATGTATGTGTGTGTGTGTGTGTGTGTGTGTGTGTATATATATATATATATATATATATATATATATATATATATATATATATATATATATATATATATATATATATATATATATATATATATATATATATATATATATATATATAATGTTGGTCAGCAGTCAGGACTGGGTTTCTTTCTTGGCATCCTGGACACTTGCAATCAGAATTTACTGTTGCAGCTGCTTGTATCATTTATATATGATATAGAAGTTGGCTGCTAAATGCATAGCTGTAAGGTATCCGATGTGTTACGCTGAGACAGCATGGGTTGCCTTACATGCAGCAAAGAGATATATGTATGTTTAAAAAAAAAAATATATACATGACAGGAAAAGTGTTGTAGTAGTTGTCTTGTCTACTTTTTGCAGGATTCTCTTAGCTTCAGGTTGAGCCTTTGGTATCTCTCTCCACCCCTGCCAGTCCATCATTCTAACTTTTGTGTGTTCCACATTGAACAGGCTGATGAAAGCTGATCCCATGGTCACAAGGATGAACACAATTACACAGGAGAACGCATTGCCCTTGAAGGCCTGCCTATTGTCTGTAGGGCCTCTGTGCTAGGCTGTTGTCTGTGACCTTTTTTTTTTTTTTTTTTTTTTAAGTTCAAAACTAAATAGACAGCTCTGCGGTTTAGACTTTGGATTCAGAATGTTTGAAGTAAAATTTTAGCTGAGGTCAGCATGCCGGGGACAAGATGGAGATACGTGCTTGGGTTGGTCCTTCCCATTGGTTACTGGTGACACTCCTGCTTTATTTGGCTTGGCGGAATATAAAGTTCACACCTGCGGGCGTGTTTTATGTTGTGTGCATGTGCTGCAATGCTTTGCAGTGTTTGGAAACACTCAATAAGAGTTAGGAGAGAGGAAAATAAAACTTTATGTAGCTCTTTGCACAGAAGTGCATTGTGATGCTGTAACACAGGGGTCACCAAACTATGGCCCTCCAGTTTAGGAACTACAATTCCCATCATGTAACACGGGGGTCTCCAAACTATGGCCCTCCAGTTTAGGAACTACAATTCCCATCATGTAACACGGGGGTCTTCAAACTATGGCCCTCCAGTTGTTTAGGAACTACAATTCCCATCATGTCTGTGAATGTCAGAGTTTTACAATGCCTTGTGGGATGTGTAGTTCTGCTACAGCCAGAGGGCCGTAGTTTGGAGATCCCTGCTGTAACACATTGCTAAAAAAAAAAGAAAAACCCATGCATACATTTTTGTGTATATGAATGCAATATGCAACTTCATCCAAGATAAATGTCTCAACCTTTTTGAGAAGGGGACTTGCTGTAACATTGGTGCAATAAGTTATTGTATCATCCTTGTTCACATTTAGGAGCCCTTTGAGTGTCCACTATACCTATTGCTATATAAAATATGTAGATTTGAATGGGGAGAGATGAATTGGAGCCCTGATGCTAAAACGTTAGCCCCTTTGGTACATGTTATGTATTCATTTATCAAGGGGTAATGGCAGAGACCTCTACTGTCGTCTATGCACCCCCATTGAAGTTTATGGGATCAAACAGTCGCACCTTTTTCAAAGGCCTGCATAGTTAACAGTCCCCATGGACATAATGGGATCCCTCTTGGGGTATTGTCTGTCACTGGCACAAACAAAAAATCATAAATCCTCAGCTGCAGCTATAAAGTTCTCACTCCAATGTGAAAAATAACAAATGCTATATATAGTGATAGTTGCGCTAATATCAAATAATTCAACATAAAAGTGGCTGATAATTCCTCTGATTTCAAAATCAAATGTGGTGCTGTGTGCACTAATCCACACCTCTGACCAAATCTTCTTACTCACCAGAGCTCCTCCAGTATAGGGCGATATTGGATCCACTATATCAGTGGTCCTCAGGGCACACTAACAGGCCAGATTTTAGGTTTTACCACGGGGAGATGCAGACTAGAGTACTGCAATCACTGAGCAGCAAATTATATCTGGGATGTATTTCAGTTATCTTGCAAACCTGGCCTGTTAGTGGGCCCTGTAGGCCAGGGTTGAGGACCACTGCACTATATTACTCAATGTATCTTTTAGATGTGTGTTTAGATATTCACAAAAGTGAGTACACCCCTCATATTTTTGTTAATAATTATCTTTTCATGTGACAACACTGAAGAAATTACACTTTACATTGTAGCAAAGAATTTACACTTTACATTGTAGCAAAGTAGTGAGTGTACAGCTTGTATAACAGTGTAAATTTTCTGTCCTCTCCAAAATAAACAGCCATTAATGTCTAAACTGCTGGCAACAAAAGTGAGTACACCCCTAAGTGAAAATGTCCAAATTGGGCCCAGTTTGCCATTTTCCCTCCCCAGTGTCATTTGACTCATTAGTGTTACCAAGGTCTCAGGTGTGAATGGGGAGCAGGTGTGTATCACTCATACTGGTCACTGGAAGTTCAACATGGCACCTCAAAGCAAAGAACTGAGGCGCTAAAAATTAAATTGTTGCTCTACATAAAGATGGCCTAGGCTTTAAGATTGCCAAGACCCTGAAACTGGGCTGCAGCCTGGTGGCCAAGACCATACAGGGTCTGCAGCATCCTTGTCACTGTGTCCCAATAGACATGAATGGAATTGCCTTCCTGGGGATACACAGGACAGCTGCGCATTTCCGTGTGGTTAAACGCGCCCTTCACGTGAGGTATGCATTGATGCATCCCATGTGTGAGGTCTTAAGGCCTTCGATTAAACTTGTTTGGCCATAGGAGAAACCACTTTCCTGTCACAATCTTCATGCAGAAGGCTTGTAGTTAGATTATGATGTACCTGGCGGATTGCTGGTGGTCGCCTTTTTATACTGGCCTTATAAAGCTTTAAGACTAAATAAGGCCTTTTCCCCCTGTCCTAAATATTTCATTGTATGAAACTGGAGCAGATTTGAGCTGGAACTGTTGCTCGCAACATCCAGTCAGATTTTGATGGTTAGGCCCGGTTCACGTATTCCTGTTTAACATGTATGTTGGCACGCACCAAAACACTTGTCTTGTAGGCCATGTTATACACTGCTCAAAAAATGAAAGGAACAGTTTTTTTTTTTTTTTTTTTTATCCATTTTTGACAGTTTCACAAGTTCTGCGTTTTGGCTAGCGTCAGTGTCACTACTAGTAGCATGAGGCAACACCTGGACACTTTTAGAGGTTCAGACACTGTATACAGTATATAGCATTTTCCTATATACCCATATAAGTGTGACTTGTGACCAGGTTTAGCGCTTGCGGACGTTCCTTTTATCCTTGGGATACCCGCCACCCCCCTCCCAATAAAGATTTACCCCCCCCCCCCCCCCGTCACATTGCACACTGATAAACAAGTAATATGCTATTTTATTGTATTTTCTATTAGTGTGATTGTGACTGGAGTTACTTTCTGTCCCAAGGAAGTCTAGGGTCCCCGCCACCCCCCCCCAATAAAGATTTAACCCTCTGATCACCCCTATACCCCCTGTCACAACACACTGTATACAGTATATAGAATTTTCCTATATACCGTATAAGTGTGACCAACTCCTCCAGGATGGCACGTCTCTGTGTGCCATTGCCAGGAGGTTTGCTGTGTCTCCCAGCAGTCTCAAGAGCATGGAGGAGATTCCAGGAAATGGGCAGTTACTCTACAAGGACAGGGTTGTAGAAGGTCCTTAACCCATCAGCAGGACCGGTATCTGCTCCTTTGTGCAAGGAGGAACAGGATGAGCACTGCCAGAGCCCTACAAAATGACTTCCAGCAGACCACTGGTGTGAATGTCTGATCACACAATCAGAAATGGGACTTCATGAGGGTGGCCTGACATCCTCTAGTTGAGCTTGATTGGCATTTGCTTTTGAACCCTGGAATTGGCAGGTCTGCCACTGGCACCCTGTGCTTTCACAGATGAGAGCAGGTTCACTCTTGTAATATTATTTAGCATGACCGGTTTGGTGGGTCCGTGAGTCTGGGGAGGCATATTCAAGGAGTGATGAACAGACCTCTACAGGCTAGACAATGGCACCCTGACTGCCATTAGGTATCGGGATGATATCCTTGGACCCATTGTCAGACCCTGTGCTGGTGCAGTGGGTCCTGGGTTCCTCTTGGTGCATGACAATGCCCGGCCTCATGTGGTGA
Organism: Pelophylax lessonae; assembly: GCF_965119305.1. Classification (NCBI taxonomy): domain Eukaryota; kingdom Metazoa; phylum Chordata; class Amphibia; order Anura; family Ranidae; genus Pelophylax; species Pelophylax lessonae. The sequence goes on from NC_138774.1 coordinate 238,135,452, forward strand.
GAGTATGCAGCCAGTCCATGAAGGAATAGATACCATAGAATGGTCCCCTCACTCGCCTGACCTAAATCCAATAGAACTCGGACATTGCAGTCCGCCACCAGGTAGCACCTCAGTCTGTTCTGGAGCTCAGTGATGCCCTGGTCCAGATCTGGGAGGAAATACCCCAGGACACCATCCATTGTCTCATTAGGAGCATGCCCCGAGTACCATGATATAAATTATTTCCCCATAGACTATGGATGGAGAAATACAAAATATTTGGCTGTCTTTTAACAAGAGGCAAGGGGTAAATTTTTCTGCAGTGACTGCTAAGCGGGGATTTCTGATGAACTTCTGGTCTCTGCAGGAAGTCATGAAACGGCATAAACATCCTAACGGGTTTTAATTAAAGATACACCCTGCAGAATAAACTGTCCCTGGATGGGGGTGATGTAATGGGAATTATGTACTGTTCTAATTTGGCAGGAGTGTTGTTTGGCATCTGGCATGCCTCCACTTCCAGCATATTGCTGTAGGCAGGTAGACTGAATCGTCTAGGGATTTTCCCTGCTGGCTGCAGATTAGGAAGGTGCTCTCTACACTTGGCGCATGTTTTTGTGCTGTCTGTTTTCACCAAAACTAGTGTCTCCATTGGAAGATTTCCCTTCTACTCTAATTCTGGTGACAACCGAAAATATAACTGCGAACAATGGCAAATGGAGAAGGTGGATCTCCCTAACTGGGGCACAGTCAGCAATAAAAACCTGACTGGTGATCTAATCCTGCTCCAATCTAGCCAACACTGAAAACCTGCCTTTGTTAGTTTGTACTCTATTCTGCCCTACACTGGTTGTCCCACAGCCCTTTACAAAGTATAGTTGCCCCCCCCCCATTCACACAAGCATTTTATTGCACGATTCCTGAAGTGACAATGTTCAAATAGAATCCCATTGTTTTCAAACAGCCTGTTCACACCAGAGCAGTGCTGCTCATCTGCTCTCTCAAAATACTTATTTTACATTATTTGGGGCAGAATCATGTATTTTTGGGCCCCATAGAATTTCATGAGAATGCTTTCTCCCACCCCCCCCCCCCCCCCCCCGTTGAGTCTTATGGCCAAAAATGCACAATTCTGCTGCTGTACTACAAGTCACATGTATGTACACCCCCTCCAAATCCCCTTCCTACACTTCCACAAAGGGTGAATGGGGAATTTAGGAGTTCCCTTTTTATATTGCTGTACAAATGTATCTCAAACATTACACAGCAGTCAGAAATTATCACTGTACTTTTGTTTAATAATTCCTGTGATTGACTCTAGCCAATGGCCATGATGCACTTTTTTTTTTTATTTTTTTTTTTTTTTTTTTGGGGGGGGGGGGGGGTTGCTGTCCCAGAAGTCTGCACTAAGATCTAAAGTCAAGATTTTGAGCAAAAATGTAATTACTGTATATAATCCCTCCTCTTTGCATCCACCTTGCATATGGACACAAACCACTTTCAAAAGTTAGGAATCTGCAACAGTTTGTTAAAATCCTCGCAATGTCCATAGATTACTCAGATGTGTCCCTTTGGCATGAGGCATCATGTGATCTGTAAATTGGGGCTTGTATCCTCCTGTTAACACTTAATATGCTTTGCTCCTTGTGACAGGCATCCCACATCCTGCTGCAGCGCTGCCGAAATCTTGTCTGTCCTCTTCTTCAACACCATGAGATACGATGCAGCTGACCCCGGCAACTTCAACAATGACCGCTTTGTTCTGTCAAAGGTGAGGATGGCTGGGAGGATTTGCTATATGGAAGTTGTATAATTCAATTTCTGGATGTGCTATGGTAATAATTTAAAGGCATAGCCCACCTTTTGCAAACAAAATAAATCATAAGTGCACCCAAAAATAACAAGGGGGGAAGTGTGTGTGTATATTTTGGGCACAATGCATGGGCTCCCTGCTCCGGTCCATACTTGGGTATGGACCTTCTTTACTGCGGCTGGAGGCAATAATGGATCTGCTGCTGTGGCAGATGGGACTTGTAGTCTTCACATTCACACATCTCTATGAAGTGGTGATCTGGCAAGCCTTAACTTCGCTTTAAGGGTTTAAAGAACCCTCAACCGGAGTTCCAGCCTTTTTTTATTTTTTTTTTATCACCCCTGTGATAGTTGCCAAATATGTCTTGGAAATCGGCATATGTCAATGTTTTCTGTGTTGGTACTCACTGTAACCATCTGAAGCCCACTAGGAGTCTCTTCCGGGATAAGGTGCTGCTGGCTACCCATCAAGCACCTCCTGATCTCGCACATGTGCAGTGGGACTTTCATGGCTGTAGCAATGAAGCCTAGCATCGCATAATTTCTGCTTTAGAAGTAACACTATGCTAGCTTCGTAGGATGCCCATTGGCTCCTGGGATTGCTTACACTGGTATTCCAGGAGCCATTGCAAAGAGGATATGACTTACTTTGCCGCGGCTGGGTTTTGACGGAAGTGGATCTTTTTTGGAAGAAAAGGTACTATATATATTAAAAAAATAAAATGACCCTATCCAAAAGGGAATGGCGGAGTGATCAGCAGCACATGTAGATTTAAATGCAAATTAGGGTGGAACTCCGCTTTAACCACTTTTTGACCATGCTATAGCTGAATGATGGCTACAGCAAAGTAGTCCAGCTCTGGGAGGACATTTTGCGTTTCCCCCCCCCCCAAAGCCATATCCTCCGCAGCACGTTCTGCAATTGCAGTGTCATTTGGACAGCTTATGTAGGAGGATTTTCTTCCTCTATTACATCATTGGGCATATTTAAAGCGGAATTCCACCCTAATTTGCATTTAAATCTGCACGTGCTGCTGATCACTCCGCCATTCCCTTTTGTATAATGTAATTTTTTTTTTTTTTTATGTATCCACTTCCATCCAAACCCAGTCGCGTCGAAGTACGTCATATCCTCTTTTGCAGTGGCTCCTGGGATTATGATAAAATCATAAACTCAATATGCCTTTTTTTTTTTTTTTTTTTTTTCATTTATTTAAAATAATAGCGTGTAAGTGCCGGTTCACACTTGTGCGATGCGGGAAGGCTGCAAATTTGCAGCCTGTTCCCGCATCGCATCCGCACAAGAGGCAGTTCACACTGCCATATGCGATACGCAGGGGGTGTCAAATGTTTACGACACCCCTGTTTAATCGCATATCGCACAGAATCAGATTGCACAAGTGTGAACCACTGTGCGATCCGATCCTGATGCTGCTGAAAAAAAGGTTGTGTGCGACTTTTGTGTGGGTGGTGCGCTTTCAGCCATACAAAGTGTATGGCTGAACTCGCATCCACACATGAGATCACATGTAATTTAGGAGCAGTGCGCTCTGAATTACATGCGATCAGCGCACCCGCAGTAGTGTGAACTGGCACTTAGTGCCGGTTCACACTTGTGCGGTTTGCGAGATCGCATGTAATTCGGAGCGCACTGCTCCTAAATTGCATGCGATCTCCTGTGCGGATGCGAGTTCAGCCATACACTTTGTATTGCTGAATTTGCAGCGCATCCGCAGCAAACTCGCACATGAGGCATTTCAGCCGCAGCAGAATTGGATCGCACAGTGGTTCACACTTGTGCGAACTTTCAGATCGCACTTCGATATGCGATCAAACTGGGGTGTCGTAAACATTTTAATTGACACCCCCTGCGTATTGCATGTGGCAGTGTGAACTGCCAGATGTGCGGATGCGATGCGGGAACAGGCTGCAAATTCGCAGCCTTCCTGCATTGCATAAATGTGAACCGAGGCTTATACCAAAACTTTTTTTTTTTTTTTTTTTTTTTTTTTTTTTAATTAAGCTCCTATATACTGTAAATAATATAATAAACGTTTATCTAGATAAAAGAGTTAATATTCCTTACAAGGTGCAATATTATAATAGAAAAATAAGTGAATAAACATCCATGTCAGCCATAGATATGAAATAGGGAGCATAGAAAGACCCCCTATATGTGCTATACGGATGTTTTTTAATCACTTATTTTTCTATTATAATATTGCACTTTAGAAGGAATATTAACTTTTATCTGGATAAGCTTTTATATTTTTTGGCGGGTTGCATTGACAGGACACTGTAACACTAAGCTCGGCACTCACGTTCTGTTGCTGCTTCTGTCCTCTTTTCTCCCTTACTTTGCTCTGACTCACTCCCTCACTGACGTCACAAAGAAGGCGGAGAGGAAAGGCTGAGGGAGGGGGGGGAAGTGCAGAGCTGTGAGAGACAGTGAATGCAGACGGAGCTCGCTGACAGGCGGGGAAAGAGCACAACTAATCGATAATGACGATTGTAATTATCGATTTAGTTGTTTCAGCCCTAGATGCAATGCGAGGCTCCATTGCTATGGCCGTAATAGTCCCACTGCACATGTGTGAGATCGGGAGATGCTTGCTGGGTAGCCAGCAGCATCTTATTTTGGAAGAGACTCCTTGTGGGCTTCAGATGCCCACACTCAGGATGGACACTTGTTGGATCAGGCTACAGTGAGTACTAACACTTGTGACACAGAAAACATCATATGCAGCATATGCCGATTTCCAATATGGTGAATATCATGGGGGTGATTTAAAAAAAAAAAAAAAAAAAAGCTGGAACTCCGTTTAACGAATTGGTGCTCCTGGCACAGTTACTAGTGCTTGATGGAAAACTGATTTCCAATCCTAGCGGTCACATGACCTTAAGCCTTACCTCCCGGCATGTAAAATCCCTTAAGGGGCCAGCTCCAAGGGGTTAAGGGCCCAGTCATGTTTTTGTGTATGGAGGTGTGCTGCGTTAAGGCAGCCAGTTTAAATTTTGGCTATCAACACCCATAAAAATGAATCTCTCAAGTTGGCCATACGCACGTCACTTAACTTATGGATTTCTTCTTTGATCGTTTCTGTTAGAAATAGTGTAATCTATAGTTGACAATCAATGTGTTTAGTTATTGATCACATCAGTTTCACTATGTGCATGAAAACGGATTGTATTTCAATCATAGCAAAGTATCTTGGTGCTGCGTATGCAAAAGCATGGAACCACTGCTGTTACACAGAGCAGAGGGCATTGCCGTGTTTTTAGTGCAGCTTTTTTTTTTTTTTTATATCCTATGTAAAGGGTGCTTTGAACCCCAAAGGTGTGACCACAGGTCTTTCTTGGAAAATGGGGAAGCGTTGTCACCTGGACAGGAAGTGAGGGAAAACAATGTCACCAGAACAGGAGTAGATTACACGGTGGAGACGGTCAAAGGTGACCAATCCCAACACCCTATTCCCCACTCATCACTGCCAAACTGAACTATTTTAAAAACGAAATCTGTTTGCATTAACCTTGATGCTGATTTTAGTTGGTGTTTCTGGATTGTTTGGCTTTCTCTTTTTTTTAAACCTGAAATTCTTCTTCTTCTATGTAGGGTCATGCTGCTCCCATCCTATATGCTGCATGGGCTGAAGCCGGTTATATTAAGGAATCCGACCTTCTCAACCTGAGGAAGATTGACTGCGACTTGGAGGGCCATCCAACACCGGTAACGCTCACAACTGTGTATTTAAAAAAAAAATTCATAAATAAATGTATTCTATCCTCACTGGTCTGAATAGTTGTGACCCTGAAAAAGAATCCCTGTGCTCACACCTCCTGGCCAAACATACTATAGTATTCCTGTTGTATTAAGCTGAGCAAAAACTAGCAGTTTAAACATGGTGCATCTCCAAAATTGTCTGGCTATCTTCATGAGAGCTTTCTTTTTGTGGTGTAAAACTACCATTTGCATGTAGTTTGCAAAAAAAGGGGGGGGGGGGGGTCACAGGACAAAATTACCTTTTTTGAGAAATTCTGAACGCTAAGGTCCTGTCCACCAGTAGCAGTCATCTATATCAGTGGTTCTCAACTCCGGTCCTCAGGGCACACTAACAGGCCAGATTTTAATTATTACCTTGGGGAGATGCAGACTAGAGTACTGCAATCACTGAGTAGAAAATATCACCTGTGATGTATTTCAGTTATCTTGCAAACCTGGCCTGTTAGTGGGCCCTGAGGACCAGGGTTGAGAAACACTGATCTAGATCACCCTTCTGAAAAATGTAATCCCCTAAGAGGACAGTAGAGCAGCAGCTCCTAGGAGGCAAAACTACCCTCGGTGGGTGGTAGTGGTGGTTTGGTTTTTCTGGATTCCAATGCTAAATTATTGGGGGGTGGAATTTTACTATCGCTGGCAACCAATTGGCTTCTTGTGTTGAAAATGAAGCTAGTTGGTTGTCACGCACAGCTGCTCCAGTCTTGGTAAAGTACCCCCTACATGCTGTAATGATGCTTAATCCCTTAGTTGGCACCTGCTGGCCCTTTAAGGGCTCAAGAATGCTGGGGCTTATGCTCATGTGACCCTCATGATTGGCTGTCGCATGATTGTAAAGCTCCCAATCGCAAGCAGCGAGCGGGAGTTTTCAGTTAATCTCACTGGCGGTATGATTATTATATACCAAAAGCGGTACAATTTTTTTGCATGGAAATTTGGCGTTATGTATTATAGGCCTACAATTCTTAGTAATTACTGACTTAAACCTGACCAAAACAAGAGTCTAGTAGACATCCCAGATGTAATAAATTTGAAACTCAAACGCATGAATTATAATCAAATTTTATTTTATATATATATATATATATATATATATATATATATATATATATATATATATATATATATATATATATATATATATATAATATTTTGATTAGATTATAATTCATGCAGTATATGTATAGGTTTGTGTTTTGTGCAACGTTTGAATTTCCCTCCCAGTTCCGCTCCCATGCACCATTGCTGCTGCAGGAAACGGAACCAGGAAGTCCTCATACCGACGGACGATCGGTGGATCTTGGCTGGCGATCACAGCAATGGGAGATCATTGCTGGATCGCAAGGAGAAGGTAAGGGACAGCGCTGCACGCTCTGCACATCCACCCCGAGCGTGACTTGGGGATACCGATAATAGCATGGAAAATCCACCCTGAGTCACGCTCAGGGATACCACTAAGGGGGTTAATCACTGCTAACTGTGCCAGGAGCACGCAGGCAAGTTCTATTGCATGCAAATGTGCAGCAGCTCGGCACCAAGGCCCGGCTGCTGAGGGGCCGCATATTTGCTTGCTCTTGGCGCAAAGAGGGTAAAATATATTTAGTTCCCAAAAAATTATATATTTTTTTTTTTTTTTTTGCTTACCATTTACATAATGCCCCTCACAATTGCCAAGTATCTTGGGTCTGCTTGGTAAATAAATTTCGATCCATCTAGTGCCCTTCTATAGGTAGACCTTCCTGTTGGTTCTTGTCCATGGTCCTGACTACAATATGCTGAGATAGTATGGCTGTAGTCCCTTAGTCAACCTGTAATGTGCAAGGCATGAATGCCCCCGTCCACCCCTACCCTGCTTAATTGACTATCAAGCAGGAATCGAGTAGGAAGAATCTACTACAGTGAGAAATGGGTGTTTGCATGTTATAGTGACTTTGTATGGCTTGACTTCATATATACTTACACAATGTTTTTGTTACAGAAACTGCCATTTGTTGATGTCGCTACTGGCTCTCTTGGACAAGGGCTGGGAGCATCCTGTGGCATGGCTTACACCGGGAAATACTTTGATAAGGCCAGGTATGTATGCCATTTCTCAAATGTATGTGTAGTGTACATATTTAATGGAGTTAAAGTGTTTTGTAAAGCTTCAAATTAGTCACTTGCCTGCTTTGAGCAAAGGTTTTGTACAGTAGAGCCTCCTTCTCAGGTCCCCTGTCGGCAGTTCTGGGTCCCACCTGACTTTTTCTGAAAATGCTAGCTGCCTGGATGTTTTGAACAGATTTGCGTCTTCCATGATGCATTATGAGGCAGCCAGCATTTTTTAGAAAGTAGATAGCAGGGGTATCCAACAGTTTTTCTTACTTACTGTTCTAGGCTGGCTGGGGTCTGCAACTTGTGTGACCTGGTGTTGTGCGTGTGCTTTGGTACTGAAAGCCCCAGCATGCCCTGCTGATGCATGGTTGGCCATAGACCAGCTTATGGTTGCAGATCATGGTAACTGGAAATCGTCAGCGGCATACTTTCTGAATATTGTGAAGAATGCATACATCTAATACTTAAAACCCAGAATAATTTCTCCTCCACTCCCCATACTCCCAACTATATGGGTAAGAAACATTTTCCAAAAATTCAGGTGTTAGTGATGTGGCAGTATAAGATAACACTGTAGTTCACTGCTCACCATACTATGTGGAGCTGTGTGCATAGATAACTTGGCAAGGATGGCCTGACAAATTGTGTGTGTGTGTGTGTGTGTGTGTGTGGGGGGGGGGGGGGGGGAGGGTTTCCCTTCACTATTTTCCAGGTATCGGCCATTTGTGGTTTTGAACAAAGAATAATAATGTTGTTGGTATGTGGTCATTTATCTTTTTGCAGTTATCGTGTCTATTGTCTGCTGGGTGACGGCGAGTCTTCTGAAGGCGCTGTATGGGAAGCCATGGCATTTGCCTCTCTTTATCATCTAGACAACCTGGTGGCCATCTTTGATGTAAACCGTCTGGGCCAGAGTGAAGCCGCCCCTCTCCAGCACCAGACTGAGATCTACAGGAAGAGATGTGAAGCTTTTGGGTGAGTGATCTTTTTTTGCACACTGAGAAGCCGTGTCGCAGTAACCTTGTTCAAACCTACATCTCTTGATTTTTAAAGTTGACCTGGAACCAAAGGTGAGGCACGGCATGATCGCTGGCTGAGTCTTGTGTTGGGATTAGAGCAAAAGATGTTCCCTGTGGCAGCCAGAACTCTGCTAGGAGGTCCAGCTCACCAACTATTGCACCAGTAACCCTTCCCAAATCTTTATACATCTTCTTAAAGAAATGCATAATGATTGCATGCAATAGATCAAGCTGCCTCCCCCTTGTTCTATCTGCCAAGTAATGAGCAGCATAAAACCAGCTATTGGGGCAATTTTGACAGGTTGTCAGGGTGTTTTTTTTTTTTTAAATAAACTCTTTCACTGCCAATGACTTGGGGCTTGGAGGTAGCACATGTTGCTAAACACTACCAGGGTTTTACACTTAAGCCGATTGTTTGCTTTCTATTGGAAGTGATTTAGGCAGATCAGTGAACATCCATTTTGCTGATCTTTCCTCTGGTGAATGAAGACGGAAGCAACAAGCTTTTCACCACTTCCATTTTAAGCTCTCATTCCCCGTCAGCACTGGCTGGGGAAGAAGCTTGTCAGCCCTTTGTGATGTCAGAGTTAAACTTGAAATTACATCCTCATATTTTACCCAAAATTGTGTAATGTTTGTGCACTAAAATTGGCCTAATGGAAAATATGGGTTTGATAAATCCTTCCAGGACTGGTGAGAGGAATTGCGTGCATCAAAGATGGTGGTTCTCAACTCCTGTCTTCATGACCCACTAACGGGCCAGACTTAAGTATTACCTTGGGGGGGGGGGGGGGGGGAATGCAGACTAGAATACTGCAATCACTGAGCAGCAAATGATATCACCTGTGATGTATTTCAGTTATCTTACAAACCTGGCCTGTTAGTGGGTCCTGAGGACTGGAGTTAAACACTGATTTTTAAAAGCATTTTTATCATATTTCATGGTCTCTGGTGTTTATCTTAAGGCCTGAAATGCACATTAGCAGCAAAAGGTTTAGTTGCCACCATGATGCTCCTGGGTTTAACCACTTGCCTACAGGGCATTTTCACCCCCTTCCTGCCCAGGCCATTTTTCAGCTTTCAGCGCTCTCACATCTTTGAATGACAATAGCGCGGTCATGCTACACCCATATGAAATTTTTATCATTTTTTTTCTCACACAAATGGACCTTTCTTTGGTGGTATTAATCACCTCTGGGTTTTTTATTTCTTACAAAAAAAAGAACAGAATTTTGAAGAGAATTTTTCTTTCTGTAATTTTTTTTCTCCTTCACTGATGAGGTACTAATATGCCGCACTGATGGGCAGCACCATCAGTGCCCATAGTGCTGCCAGTCAGTGCCTAGATGAGCAGGCACTGACTGGCAGCACTATGGGCAGTTATGGCATTTTATTTCACTCTTGTGTAATCGGGGGGGGGGGGGGGGGATGGTGATCAGTGCCCTGATTACATTTCTCTGTGTCCCCTATGAGGAGGAGAGCCGAATAACGGCACTTCCTCATTTACATGTGACCGGCTGTGATTGGACACAGCCGATCACATGAAGAGTCATGTCATTGACTCTTTACCGAGATCAGGATCGTGCCGTGTCCTAGCCACACGGGGCGGTCACGATCGCCGCTCCACTCGCCCCCCAGGGGCGCGCGAGAGAGGCTGTTCTGGTGCGCCGTCATATGACTCTGTCCCAGGATAATGGCTACACCGCTCAGCCATCGTCTGACGGCGGGCGGGTAGTCGGTGGTTAAGGAAGCTGTTTTAAAAAAAAAAAAAATAATAAATAAATGTAAAAATGCAAAATATTAGGTTTTGGTAAATGATCAACATTGGGCTCGATTATGAGAAGTCCCAGTCATTGCCCAGATCTGGTATGTCTCGCAGCCAACGAACCTGAAGACACTCCAATGCTGGGAGAGAAACTGAAATGAGGTTGGGTTTCTCCAAACAGTCAGACTGCAGTATCGTCTCTAGGAGTGACTGCTCGATCAGTGGACTTGTTTGTGAGAACTGGACATGGCAGGCATGGGAAAGCTGATACTGATAAAGATATGAATTGGGTAGATTGAAAGTCAGGCCAGTGAGGACAGGGGAGACAGTTCCTGGCTGGTGGCAATCTGGGAAACCAATTTAATGTTCTGTTTAGTCCATATAACATGATCTGGCAGTTTATAGAACAGAGGGAGGGTGGGATTCAGCCACAAGGGGGCATTCAGGGAAATGGCTGCGCTGGGGTGGCACTCGCATTTCAAGCCAGCACCCAGGCACGAATGGTGGTAAGCGATGGGGGGAGTTGGCGTATATAAGGTGCCCGGGGACCTCTTAATAAAAGAAGCTTGAGCGCTTCCAGGGAAGTGAGTTGAAGGGGCATGATCAGGCAGGTGCAGGTACACCGTATCAGAACAGCAGGGTTGGCAAATGCCAAGTCAATTTGGGAGGCTGTCCTTTTTATAGGAGGTTGTAAAATGGGAGTAAGAGCTAGTTGGAGATATAGTTAGATGTATCTTCCAACACCAAACCTGACACGCCTGCCGCCTGAGCCTAGAAACGTTTAGGAGCGGGTCTATCCAGAGCAGAGTCAAGGATGGCAACAATATAGTAAAAAATATATACAGCGCTATATAAAACCAATAAAGTGACAATGTGCTTAATAAAAGATAAATAATACAATTTATCTAAAGGTGCATATATAAAGTGTCCAAAAAATATATTCCAAAATTAAGGTGCAATAGGAAAAGTCCAATCCACAAAATATCCAAAAAGTGAGATAAATGTAAAGTGCTTGATGGGTGTCTCAATACTAAATTAGTGCTCCAAAACACCACCACCGTCTAGCCACAAGATGGCCTCTCACCTCACTATATTATTGTAACTATCTGCATGGTCCACACAAGCCTTATTGTGCCATACATGTGAGTGGATTTTTATCATTTATTCAATAAAGGGTTATTCTAGCAGTAAGCACTTAGATCGTGTGTATATATTTTTTACATTTCTTCCTGCATACGGAGCCCATGAGAGTACCAGCCCTGCCAAAGGTATCCATAGATCTGCATTGAGGATTTACTGCATTTAAATCATCTCAGTGAGGTGAGACGCCATCTTGTGGCTAGACGGTGGTGGTGTTTTGGAGCACTAATTTAGTATTGAGACACCTATCAAGCACTTTACATTTATCTCACTTTTTGGATATTTTGTGGATTGGACTTTTCTATTGCGCCTTAATTTTGGAATATATGTTTTGGACACTTATATATGTATATGTGTGTATATATATATATATATATATATGCACCTTAAGATAAATTGTAATTATCTTTTATTAAGCACATTGTCACTTTATTGGTTTTATATAGCGCTGTATATTTTTTTACTATATTGATCCATCTTGCTTCCGTTTGTGAGGAAGCCTCGTATAGCTGCTGTATGTTCATTTGCACAGGTTTTGCTGAATTTGCACTTTTATTTGTGAAATAGCACTGTTACTTTATATTGATTACATACTTTTCACACATCAAGGATGGCATGCCCACATTTAATAGTTGGCTGGATAAGGTGGGGTGACCCTCTCCAGCAAGCCATACAATAACACACTGGAGAAGGGGGGAGAAACCTAAACGCCAACAATGATACATTTCTGATTCTCCACCCCCCATAGCATGAAAACTGACACATTTGCCCTGAGGGTCTGTATGAATGTGTTCCATTACCAAGGCAGTGACTTGTTAGTTTAATATTGAGACCCCTCTGGCAAATGTTGAAAAGGAGGCATGACACGCCCTCTGAATCCATGGCTTCCTCAGTGCCAACAGCTTACTGCCCATGAGATGTGTCTTCTGCAAAAGCACTATACGTGGGGAGTGGGTTGCTAAGTAGCGGAAGGCTACGAATGAAGTGAAGGCCACGAATATTCCATGATGGAGAATTCTGCCTCATCATGTGGCAACATTGGAATGGTGGGGAACATGACTCGGGACACAAAGTGGTGGGACAACAGAATGCAACTCAAGGACAGCAGACAGCGGAGGAGACATGAAAACACAGTAAAAGCTCAGCGCATACACAACTAACAAAACCTAACCACCTGGTGTCAAAGCACCTACCCTGCTCTTGTCTGACTCCATCTAAAAACAAGGCAGGCTTAGATCTCAAAAACCTAACCAAGCAATTAGCCAACAGTGGTACTTTGTCCTATATGGTGAGGGTAGTAATTGTCCCTCAGGTAGCACATGCGACTAGGAGTATTGGGGAATAGAGAGACAATAATTTTATGGACTTACTTCTCCAAAAGGCAAGATGGGATTGCTTCCAGTGCGCTCAGCAGAAGCCAAGTTCCCGAGGTAGGCTAGTAAAGCTGAGTAAGTGGAACTAATCAGTCTGTGAAGGTTGTACCGGAGCTCTAGTAGGTAGTCGCCAAGCAGTACCTGATGAAGATGTGGATGTGAGTACATGAAATTAGTAAAAATGGAGGCTAACTTCTGCCTGAAAACCAAGGGCAAAGGCCAACAACCAGTTGTAGGCCGATGGATCTCTTAGCGGGTGTCCAACCAGGCTGAGGCAGCAGCTGGAGTATTGAAGAAGTGTGTCTGATTCCCCCTCAGTGATGCGCAGCCTGCTAGGATACAGGAGACTAAAGTGGAGACCCTTGTGGACTTCCATGAAGGACTTGGCAGCGTTGCTGGACCTCCTGGGAAAAACAGCAGCCTGGTGTTCATAAATGGTATATCAGGCTTGGCCCAAGCGGCAGTCAGTATACGGTCCCCGATAGCGGTGATTCAAGAGGCGTTGCAGAAAAGCCCTGGGGGGGGCAGGTTTGGGTGGTATTGGTGGGACCCTATGCGCCCGTTCCACCACAAAGGTGGGAGGCAAGTTGAAGAGGGTGTAGTCGGGAGGTGTTCGGCAAATTCCACAGGCCTCGACCCTTTAGCCTGCTCTGGGAGACCAAGGAGATGGATGTTTCCTGAGACAGTTCTCAGGGTCTATGGCACGCTCTTGCAGCTGCAGGGCCTGCAACTCCCTGGAGTCAGACCGAGTTCTCCAGCGTGGAGACCCGGTCCTCTACCTCAGACCATGGTACAAAACTAATCCTGGTGGATTACGCTAAAATCAGTAGCCAGGAAATCTATTTTCTCCATAGTCTCCCTGTAGGCAGTTATTGCAGCCAGGATGTCTGCGCCTGAGGGAGAATCAACCAATGGGGGGAGGTACAGGAGATCTGTGTGCTGGCTACCATGGTAGGTTTAGTTGTCCTCGTGGGCAAGATGGCCACCGCTGCAGAGTAGCGAGGATCTGGCTTCAATATTCTTGTGGACTGGGTCTGGTGCTGGGACATCGGCGCTGAGCAGGGGGGAGTCAGGATAGGTAAGACGGGATCTGTGCTTCGGTGCCGCGCATCTGGTCCGTTCACAGCCCGTGCATGCACCTTTACTTTACATATCATCTAAATTATACGCATTTTTCTTCTTTTTTTTTTTTTTTTTTTTTTTTTTTTATTATCCGGTTAGTCGATTGAAGAAATAATAATCAGCCGATTAATCGATTATGAAAATAATCAGTTGCAGCCCTAATCAACATGCATTTTAAGATTTGTTTTTAGGCGGCTGTTTCTCTGTTGCATCACCCATGATTGTGCCACATGGTGGCAGTATTTGTCAATCTGTCTTTAGGTCATTTTATTTTTTTTTTTATTTTTTTTTTATATTCCCCCCCCCCCCCCCCCCGGCTTCATAGCGGAGGTCCCACTTCATTTCCAGGCCCCCCCCTCCCTATTGCATCATATTCCACTCCATTTACATCAGCCCCGGCATCAGAGGCTTCTCACCCAGGGCTAACTGGATTTTGTGCATGCATCACTCTGAGGAATCCAAAGAGCACCCCAGGGAGCTGCAGTTTTCCTGTTAACACTGACTTGTTGTTGTGTTTGCAGATGGAACACCTACATTGTGGATGGCCATGATGTGGCGGAATTGTGCTATGCTCTCTGGCAGGCGGCCAACGTAAAAGACAAGCCCACGGCAATCATTGCTAAAACCTACAAAGGAAAAGGCATTACAGGTAACGTTCGGACTGTGCTGTTCATACATTGACAGCTGTAAGAAATATGTACACTTGTTACTATTTTTGTTCCTCTCCAGGTGTTGAAAATCAAGATAACTGGCATGGAAAGCCTATGCCTAAAGACAAGGTGGAGTCCATTATTAATGAGATCCAGAATCAGACCCAGACCAATAAGAAACTGACTCCCTTAGCTCCCATCAAAGATGCTCCTGAGGTCAGCATTGACAACATTACAATGCCCACTCCTCCAAGTTACAAAGTTGGAGACAAGGTGAGTTTCATCTTTGTGTATTATCCGAGAAGTCCTATTTCCTATCTGAATGATGAGCAATGTACAGTCAGTCACATGTCTTACAGTTAAATGCTACCTGCAAAACTATGCAAGAAAAATAGATGCTGGATTTGGAGCTTAGTTTTGTGTGTTGCGCGCGCGCCCCCCCCCCCCCCCCCCCCCCCCCCCTCAGAAGTAAGTTGCTAGTGGGGCCCACCCTACTTGAAGATTTAGGTGAATGGAAAAGGGTGCCAAATGATCAGAAGTTTTTTAATGAAACTGAGTCCTTATCTGTTGATAGCCAAGTCAAAACCAATGGGAAAATTAGTCAACATATTTCAGGTGTCAAAGCATCCCTTCATCGGGTATCAAACTTGCTTGGTAAAAGCATTAGAAGCTTAGTATTAGCTATTACACGACTACACAGCCACTAGAATCCACTTGCTTACCTGTGTCTACTAAAGATTCTTGCCTGGAAGTAACCCTAAGGCTCTGTTCCATTTACGGAGCCGTGCTCAGTGGGGGATCGATCCGCTGAGCAGGCAGATGACGGCTCCGTCTCTGCTCTGTGTGCGGAGACGGAGGTGTCAGATCCCCGCTCTCCTCTATGGGGGAATTGGATGAGAACGGACAGCCTGTCCTTATCTGATCTGCCAGACAGATGGAAAATGGGGTTTCCATCCGTCTGGATTTGACGGACAGGATGTCAGTGGACATGTCTCCGCTGACATCCAATGCCCCATAGAGATGCATGGGGCATCTGTTCAGATCTGCCTGGAAATCTGACAGGCGGGTCTGAAGGGTCCGCAAGTGTGAAAGGGGCCTTAAGATTTTTTTCTCTGCTAATGTGACTTTACTATCAAGTCCAGTATAAGATATCTGCACTTTCAAGAGCACCAAGTGATCAATCGGGAGTCCAGATATCCTTTTATTCCTGATAGCAAAGTTAGAATCAGTAGATATTTTAATCTATCCCAACACATTTAAGGCCATAGTACAAGCTTGTTAAAAATTCTTTAAGAACCTTGTGGTATCCTCCAACAAAAACATTTTAGTAGACATAGTGGCTGTGTGCTTTAAAATAAGCAAGCTTGAGCCCTGATGAAGGGATGCTTTGGCCCCTGAAACACATTGGATATGTTTCCTACCGGTTGTAACTTTGTTATGAAACCTTAAGGATATATGGAGCTCTGTGCCCCCCCCCCCCTTTTTTTGATTCCTTCAATTTGCCTGCAAAACTGACTCATGGCAAGACCTATTGCACTGCATATGGTGTTTGGCTGCCGGTACTGGTTAGATTGCAGCTTGGTTGCAGTCAGAAGTTAAATGATCTGCATATAATTCTAGCTAACATAGGTCTGACGGCATAATGTGTACACAGTGCAGCAGCAACAATTAAACTCTAGACCAATTGGTATCTGGGTTCTTCATTACATTCTGAATGCCCTGAGTGGCTGCTGATGCCTCAAGCCCAACAGAGTGACACTCATGGTCCATGTACATTTTTTGTAAGATCCGGCTTCCCTTGCTCAGAGTGCTAAAGTTTGGCCAAAAGTATTGATCTTCATGCATGCTGGTGCCAATGTTAATGTTTTTAATATCTATTTTTAAGCTTTACAGTTGGGATCCATTCCTTTATGGTAGCCAATGCTCAGGGTCGGGATCCATTCCTTTATGGTAGCCAATGCTCAGGGTCGGGATCCATTCCTTTATGGTAGCCAATGCTCAGGGTCGGGATCCATTCCTTTATGGTAGCCAATGCTCAGGGTTGCGATCCATTCCTTTATGGTAGCCAATGCTCAGGGTTGCGATCCATTCCTTTATGGTAGCCAATGGTCAGGGTTGCGATCCATTCCTTTATGGTATCCAATGCTCAGGGTCAGGATCCATTCCTTTATGGTAGCCAATGCTCAGGGTCACGATGTCCTAAGTCCCTCACTAGTTATGATTTCTCTGTATTGGTAACATTGGCTTGAAGTGTGTCCTGCATGTTGAAATCCACTCCTGCATAACTCCTTTCCAACATTTTTAGATTGCAACACGTAAAGCTTATGGCCTGGCTCTTGCTAAACTTGGACATGCGAACAGCCGGGTTGTTGCCCTTGATGGGGACACCAAAAACTCCACCTTCTCTGAGATCTTCAAGAATGAGCATCCTGACCGCTTTATAGAGTGCTACATTGCTGAGCAGAATATGGTAAGACATTCATTATTTGGATGCATTGTCCTCATCGTAGCTGGACCTGAGTATCCTGTACTTGTTATAAATGTCTAATCGCATTGTTTAAAAATGACATTTAGTCTGTTCTGGGTTTTTTTTTAAATTGTATTACAAATTTTAGGCCAAAAAGCATGCTTTATACACCCGTGTGAAGTGTATGTGGAACTTGCTATGTTTGCACATTATGAGACTTGCTTGTCAAGCAAGAGCCCTCCAAGTCTGTGCTGTCGCCTCTCCAGCAGGTCCCGCACTCTTCCACCTTGTCCAGGTCTTCCATGTTCGCGCTCCTGCCTAGTCTGTCTTGTTTTCTGGCCATGCAGTAATGACATCACTCGCGAATGCATGCGGCAATTACTTCATCATGGCAGAGCGGGTGCTGTAAATGTGGGCTCAAATTGCATTACTACTGACAGAGGTGATATGACAGGAGACCGCTTGTGTGTGGTTTTTTTTTTTTTTTTTTTTTTTTTTTCCGTTTGCCGCAAAAAAAAAAAAAACTCAGTGGTGATCAAATGCCACCAAACGGAAAGCGTGAAAATGTATCTAAATTTAGTTTGGGTACAGCGTTGCATGGCCATACAATTGTCTGTTTTTTAAAGTACCGTAGCACAATGCAATGTCAAACTTTACAGCCTTAATATGCATGCCCCCTAGTGGTGAAATATAAGTAGGCTATATGGGGGTGTCATGAAAGATGCTGTGTTAGAATGTACCTATACCGAATTTTTCATTTTGGACACTCGGGAAGGATTAGAACCTGTCATGTTTTGGGTATAGATACTCGCCAATAAAATGTCTATCGAATCGTTGGAACAGTTTGTGCATATGGACAAGTTTGTGCATGGATATTGTTATGATCATACAATTGCAAAATGCTGGATGATATTGTGAAAACTTGCACACACCTAATCACAAGTATTGTCTAGATGTAGATGTGACCTGTATGTATGTAGTCTAGATGTGACCTGTATGTATGTAGTCTAGATGTGACCTGTATGTATGTAGTCTAGATGTGACGTGTGTATGTATGTATGTATGTATGTCCTAGATGTGACCAGTGTATAATAGAGCTTGGTAAGGGGAATAAGTCTACCATTTAGGATTTTATCTTGCCCATAAATGTTTGGCTTTTAAAAGTTGTATTGGCTTGATCCATCCTCCCTCCTGCACCTGAGCAGGGCTTGGCACTGGGCCCTGAGTATCAATAACCTGAGGTTCCAGCTTCTACTGATCATTATCTGGACATCTATTTGGAGGTACCCATGACCTTTTTTGGAGGCTAGACAAAAAAATAATCCAGATGTTAAAATACAGTAGCTGATTGGGTTGACCGTTTTTCAGAATGCTGAATTTGTGACAGTAATCGTGTTTGTTTTTTTTTTTTTTGTCTTACAGGTTAGTGTTGCAATGGGCTGCGCCACCCGCAATCGCACTGTTGCATTTGCCAGCACATTTGCTGCCTTCCTCTCCAGAGCATATGACCACATTCGTATGGGGGCCATTTCTCAATCCAATGTTAACCTGTGTGGCTCACACTGCGGAGTTTCTATTGGTGAGTTATCCTTCTAATTTACCACAATTTTTTTGCCTTGGGTATCTTGCCATAACTTGTTCACCATAATGGCATGTAAATAAAGCATTGCTGCAATTCAGCATTTTTCCTGAAGTGGTTTGGGCACCTGTAAAGACTGATCTCTTCCACATTGTTGTAAGTTTGACTCCTTATCCCTGCCATGTGCCCTGGGATTAGCTTTTTCTCCAAGGAAGCCCTGGGTGTCCAGAAGGGGCTTTAAGATGGGGAAATGGCAGGGAAAAAAATATTTACTGATCTCTGCTGAAGAACATGAAACCTAAACATTTTTGGTTACCTCCTGCACTTTTATGTGATGGGGACTTGTCATCCCCTTTTGATGGCAATAGTAAATCGGCCTGGTGCCTTCTGTGGAACACATGTAGCACCAAAAGGTTGGGCTTTAAAGTGATTTAAGTGTCGGGTTTTTTAGTAGACATGTTATACTTGCCTTCTCTGTGCAGTTGGTTTTGCACAGGGCAACCTGGATCCTCTTCTCGGGTCCCTTGTTGCTGCTCCTGGCCCTTCCCTCCTGTCAAGTGCCTCCACAGCAAGCGGCTTGCTATGGGGACACCTGAGCCGAGCTGCAGCTCCATGTCATTTCAGACACTGAGCTGCCGTTCAGTGCCCCCCCCCCCCCCCCATGGCCTCTTAGCCAGTAATAAAAATTCATATATTTACATATATAGCACATTTGTGATCTACATGGCCAATTGTATGCCATGTCATGGGATCATGGCTCAATGTGCAAACCTAAGAATTGGAGCTGCTACCCTTCATCAGACTGCAACAAGGACTCCTCTTTTCTTGGGGATCCTTGTGTGCTCCTGGTTTGTTCCATAGGCTTCCATTACCACAATTCCAGGGACAGACCTTTCTAGCCGCCCTCAATCTGTAGTACTGCATGTTTATTCTCTAGCCAATTTAAAATTGATGCATCTGCTCCTGAGGAAGTAAAGTAAATCCATGAAAATGTTGTGCCTTTTTGGATGCATTTGTCTTTAATAGACGGTGCTGGTTTTTTTTTTTTTTTCCAACACTTGTTAGTTCTGCAATTTTTTAATTGATCCCATGACATGGAATATAAATGGCTTACATCATATATCGCAATGTGCTAGTGTTAGGTAAATACATGATTTTTATTGCAGTGTATGCATGTGTACATACTGCATGTGTTACTTTAATATTCTTTCAGACAATATCATTTTATAGTGACTATTCAGCCTTGTACCATAGGGTTAATGTTAGTGACACTGTAGGGATTGGGAAGGATGCTGGGAATGGAAATCGGGAAGCAAGCAGGCAGCCTTGTAAATTTTATTTGCAGATACAGGGCACTGGGCAGGTCAGGGTTAATGTGGTAACATCAATTACTCAGTGACAGTCAGTCAGTGTCAGTGTGGACTCGATCAGATTATACAGTGACAGACAGTCTCTCATAGTGGTGGTGGTAGGAGCCTGGAAAGGAGCACAGCCGCATACATACATTACTCACTCGTGCACTGCAGCCCGCCCCACACATTCAGTGAGTCTTACTCTCCTCCCTAGTTTTTTTCAATGGCACATTCAGGAAGCCAATCACGCCGTGAGTAGCGGCACAGCGGAACCAATCAGGTGTGCAGGCACGCGTGATTGGTTCGCTGTGCAGCTAATCACGGCGTGATTGGCTCCCTGAATGTGCCATTGAACAAACTAGGGAGGAGAGTAAGACTCACTGAATGTGTGGGGCAGGCTGCAGTGCACGAGTGAGTAATGTATGTATGCTCACCGCTTAAGTGTCCCGGCTTCCCCTGCCTAACACAGAAGTCTGTGAGTCCTCCTCGGAGTCCCTTCCCCCTGCCTATGTAAATATCGTGACCTCGGCGATATGAATATCGCCTACGGCCACAGAACGATAGTCGATATCATATCGACTATCGTTCAGCCCTATTGTTCGGCACAAATTCATTCGGCCTTTTTACTTGGCCGAACACCGAAAGTGCTTTTTTTGCTATTTTCGGCCGAATAATGTTCGGTTGACGAACATTCGGTGCATCCCTAGTTTAAATGCTGGGGTATCTTCCTGACATTCTTTTGAACTGAAGTGGCTTGGTAAGCTATGAAACGCCTTTCAACATTACAGAACCAGTTGAATGTGACTAAATTCTAACTATGACCTTTCAGAGGTTTTAAGATCCTGCCCACATTTCGGCTATGGCCAGAATTTCTGCCAAAAAAAAATCTGCTTCATGGTTTGGGACAACTCGTGCAGCTCCCCAGCTTTACTATTTTGCAGTTTACAGGTTTCACGTTCTGTGAAAATGTGGCATTCATATATCCAGATTTTTTGTAAGCAGTGGGGTGGATGTTTTAAAGTTGCTTTGAGGGGATGAGGACTTTTTACATTCGAAAACTGAACTTCTGATGTGTAATTGTGCAACTTGGAATGAATACAAATGTCTTTTTGTACGGTCAGGTGAGGATGGTCCTTCTCAGATGGCTTTGGAGGATATTGCCATGTTCCGTGCTATCCCATCCTGTACAGTCTTCTATCCCAGTGATGGGGTTTCCACAGAATATGCAGTCACACTGGCTGCCAACACTCCAGTAAGTGTCATATTCAGTAATGCAGTATTATGCAAAGCCGATATTAAAATGGGTGTATGGTCTTCAGAATAAACTCCCCATGATGGGTTCTCTTATGGGGCAATGGTAATGGCTATGTGCGAGTGTCTGTGTTTTTGTTTTGTTTTTTTTTTCTCCAGCAATCTCAAAATAACTTTTCACAGCCAGCAGTGGTTCTGTGAATTAAATGGGTTTTCTTGGGTCTTACTCCCAACCTGAGGGATTCAATTAGGAGAGGCATGCATTCTTCTGGTTTAGTTTCAGTTTTGGGAGGGGGATCAGCTTCAAGCAGACCCCAGAAATGGCAGGAAGGGCAAGAGGGAGATGCAGATGCAGGATGATGGAAAGTCGGCTTGACAAGAACAGGCCGGATCAACCAGGTATTATACTCTATGGAAAAGGATAAATAACACAGGGTGACTTATTTGCACATAACGAATTGATTGAAGGAAGGAACCTAGCCTTGATCAAATGATTTAAGTCACTGTATAGCTATAATTGTTTAACACTTTGCAGAAGTAATTTAGGATTTTGAAATTTTAGTTAAACTAAATAAAGCTCTTTAAATTTGTTTTAAAAAGTGCCATGGGAAAGTATAGAATATGGTTCTGTTGGCTGCTCTCTCCAAAGAGTAAACTCTGGGAGACACCAACTTTAACAGTGGGGGGGGGGGGGGGAAGCAGCTGCCGGGGATTTGTTGTTCAACTGAGAGGCGGGGAGGAGATTGGCTTTACACACATTATGGAATGATGTAGAGAGGTAACTGGTGATGAGGCTTGTAATCTGACCACTATAATGGATTAGAAGCCATGATGAACATAATGCCCCGTACACACGTGCAGATTATCTGCAGACTTTTGTCTGCAGACTTACCTTTTCTATGTAGTGCAAGGGCCTGCCGGATTGCATACAAATTGAAAGTGTTTAGGTTTGACCTCACATTATATGGTTTTGGTAAGTCTGCAGATAATCTGCACGTGTGTATGGGGCATTAGTTTAAACAAGGGACCACAGAAGCTGGCAGGATCAACCAGGTATTGTACAACATAGAAAGGGACAGTTGGCATGACAAAGGCACTGTTATCTCATGCCTTAAAGGAACAGGGATGTTTGTGTGGGCTCCCATCTCGTGTATGTGTTTTTACAGCCATTTTAAGGCTCTGTTCACATTTGGTGTTTTTGGGATCTCATGATTCTGTGCGTGAGCCCAAACCTCACTATAATTGTAAAACACGTTTTGAGCGCCATGTGTTTTTGCAATTGGGAGTAGAATCGGTGATTCTGCCAGAGATCCCAAAATGCCAATTATAAGGTCACCCGATCTGTCAGCCATGTCTTTGTCTAGAACTGCAGCTTGCTGGATAAAACCATTGTTTTAATTCCTTGTGTGTAATAAGCTTTGCTTCAGGCATATTCTAATCGGCTTTCATTTTTACATTTTAGGGCATATGTTTTATTAGAACCAGCAGACCAGATACTGCGATCATCTACTCTCCCGAGGAAAAGTTTGAAATTGGACAAGCAAAGGTAATGAGGCATAAGATGGCTTTGATGCCCTCTAATTTTAGTAAGTGTGTGAAAGAGACATTTTCTCCCTTAACGTTGCTATTGTCTTAAAGGTTGTACGTCAGAGCGATTCAGACAGGGTGACAGTGATCGGGGCGGGTGTCACATTGCATGAGGCACTGGCAGCTGCAGATGAGCTTGCCAAACAAGGTCAGTCCGTCTTCTATGTGCTAAGATTGCTTTTTAATTGCAGCCTTTGCCACCATCAGTAATTCTATGCATGGGGAGATTAGCATTAATTGAGCGAGCTCTAGATCTACACTAGACATCATCCACTGTATGAGTACATGCCAGCAATCTTGTATACAAATGCCAACTTGAATCTGTGGGAGTGCGCATGTTTATGTGCCCTGACTGATCGAACAGCCAGTGGTAGTAAAGCTACATAAACATACAGCTGCAGAGCAAACTCCTTTGCACAATTGAGCAGTGCTGGAGCACAGCTTAGCAGGGAATCCCTATACAAATGACGACTTGGGTCCCTTGAGCTGGATTTGTAATAGACCTGCCATTGCATTGATGAGCTTTTTTGCATCCTCTTTTTTCCAGTTTACTTGGGAAAGTGCAGGTTGGTGCATTGAAGATATGGGGGGGTGTGGGGTTCCTCTCAATAATGAGGACCATTCTAGTCTACATTTTATTTATTCTCAACTTTGGTATGGCTTTTAGATGTTGTTGACGGCAATCCTCACTTGGACTTGCCTGGTAGACTTGTAGTCAAAGGCGGCATTTATTTCTGCTCCAGATTAGTTTGGGGAAGTTCAGGAATTCAGGCTCCCTGTGTCCCGGTCATTTTTGCTAATAAAATCCTAATGTTAAAATACATCATTCTGTAAGACAAATATTGGCCTCCGTGAATAATTTTTATTTCCTCCTGAGTGCTACTCCTAATGCATGCTGCTGGTTTATTTTTTATTTTTTTTTTTGTGTGGGGAATGAAAACCATTTTAAGTTTCCCAAAATGGTGATGTTCAAGGCATGCAATAAATGTAAAACTGAGTTTGTATGCTCAGCAGAACTGTCTAGCCATGGCTGCTGTCAGAACTGATATGTGCAGCACCATGGAGATGAAGGCAATGGGGGGGGGTCATTGGTTCCACTTAAGTAATGGCTCCTGTCTAAATTGACCCGAGTATATGTATGAATGGGAGTTGGGGACCTTAGATTGGGAGCTCCTTAAGTGTAGGGGACCTTAGATTGGGAGCTCCTTAAGTGTAGGGGACCTTAGTAAATGTACAATATGTAAATTGAAAGCCATATATAGGTACTTGTCATCTGTTATGTAGTGTATTATGCTTTGCCCAAAGCCTCTAATGGTCTCATCTATTTTTTTTTTTTTTTTTAAAAGGCATCAATGTCCGAGTGATTGATCCATTCACCATTAAACCTCTGGATGCCGCTACCATTATATCCAGTGGCAGAGCTACAGGTGGTCATATCATTACTGTAGAGGATCATTACAAGGAAGGTAAGATCTCTGTACAGCTGGATTATGTGCCAGCTATGTTTGGGTTCAGTAGATGGAATATGGGACCTCCTGGGTTTTTTAGAATTGCCAAGAGCCCTGAAAGCCAAGTCAAACCAAAACTGGGATTGCCTAAATATTTTGGTGCAGAGGATCAAACTTGCTTGTCCTATATTTTCTGTTGTGCTCATTCCAAAGTACAGTCTCCTGTACCCTTAATTATTCTGCCAGTCTTGTGATCCAGTTGGCATAGATGAATAGATGCCGCCACATTCTCTGCCTAGGTTCTATTTCAGCTTTTACTTTTTATTTTTTTCCCCACTTGCCTTGTCATTGGATGGTCAATCTGCAACATGAGGCTTGCTTGTAGTCTGATCAAGTATATGACCCTGGAAATTGCAGTGTAGAAAAAAAACAGTTGTGGTCCAATGCTGGGGAATCTTAAGAATGTTTAAAATGCACAAGTGGACCAAGCTCATGTTTAAACACATTTTGTACAAGAAACAAAGGGCATTTATTTATTTTTAGAGGAGCCTGCAACGTATTGCACCCGTTATCATTGAATGGTGGGTGCAGTGTCTGGTATCTGGAACACTTTCTCCAGCTCTCTGCCTTTATCTCTGTACAGGCTTTCAGTAGCTGAGCTGGTGGAAGTGTTGATGGGACTATGGGCGCTCTACTTGAGCCTTGATGTGGCAGACAGGACTTGTAGTTCTTTCAGATGTTTGTCCCCCCCCCCCCCCTCGCCCATACATTGCCACAAGAGGTGGGTGGTGTAAGGGTGCAGGGGGAACATTTGCACCATGTTGCAAGAGGTGAACTTGGCCTTCAGAGCAATTAATCTGAAATGGTTTATGAAGCGGCTTAATGATTTCAAGTCCTTGAAGTTAACCCTTTGTTTCATGGAGATTGTCTGCCTGTTTATGGCCATCCTTGCTGCAAGACCTGCTTGCACTAAACATGGATTGCATTGTAAACTCAGTTCATTTTAATTTGACTTGCAACGATCTATAGCTATAGTTTGGGAACACTTTGTATTTGGCAGGGACAAGCAGCAGAAGGGGATAAATAGTGGCTGAAGCTGTCTAGTTGTAAATGACCTTTTTAATGGTGAACTTATTTAACTTTTTTTTTTTTTTTTTTTTTTTTTTTCCCTCTCCAGGGGGCATCGGGGATGCAGTGGCCTCAGCCTTGGCCGGAGAGCCCGGATTCATAGTCCAAAGTCTGGCAGTCAAAGGAGTTCCTCGTAGTGGAAAGCCTACAGAGTTGTTAGAAATGTTCGGCATCAGTTCCAAGTGCATTGTTGAAGCAGTAAAGTCCACCTTTGCAAATTAATGAAGCTAGTAGTGCTACAGAATGTTGCCAGTAGAAAAGTAGATCAGCTGATTAGTTTGTTGAAGGAAACCTGTACAGGAAACCTGTACAGAAAATTACAAAGGCTGTCATTACAGACCTTCAGAAAATACTAACTGCCTGGCTGTTGTGTTAAGCCAAATGGCTACTGACAGTAAAAATGCAAATGAGGTCAAAGCTTCCAACAGACATACTAGTCGCTGACTCTAAAGTACTAAAGGAGAGGCATAATGGACAGCTACCATTTTTAGAAGGGCAGGATGGCAGTAGCAGCCTTCATACTATTACAGGTTACTATTAGCATAGTTTTGATGCCATGTTTACTAGGCTCTTAACATTACCATTTCTGTTCTACTACCTCAGTGTGACCATAACGGTGTACTGACCTGACCACACCAACGGTTCATTCCATGATTTGTCTTCTGTTTCCACCTCTGAGCACTTAATAAAGACTCATCTGTTATGTTAAGCTGCAGAAAACTGGTCTGGTTCTTGAATTGTATAACTCATAGCCTGCTGTTCCAGCAAATATGTGGGGTGGGAAATGGATAGAGCCTTAACATTTTTATGGCTGACGGTTTATAGAACTGTCACCAAGATTTTGGGTCCAAAGGCTCCTTTAATGGTCAAAGTGTGTGTGTGTGTAAAGGAAAAAACCCTACAGACCAAAAACAGTGGGGTTACATAGTTAGTCAGGTTGAAAAAAGACACAAGTTCAACCAAAACAATTAAACAGTATTGAAAACGCAACCATACAATCCCATATACACAATCATATACCCGCTGTTGATCCAAAGGAAGGCGAAAATAAACCCCAGCAAAGCATGATCCAATTTACTACAGCAGGGGAAAAAAAATTCCTTCCTGATCCCCCGAGAGCCAATCGGATATTCCCTGGATCAACTTTAGGCAGTTGATTTACTAAAGGCAAATGCACTTGCTCCATAGCTTAGTATGTGGGGGCAAAGCTTCACGGAGTGTTTGCAATCACATGCAAAGAAAACAAAACTGCATTTTTTGCTTGCACAGGAGTTAATGGAAAGCGACTGCTTCCTCTCGAATCTAGAGCAACTACAATTGCAGTGCAAAGTGGGGTTGTTACTCTAAAACTGGAGAGTGCAAAATCTGCTGAAGCTGTGCATGTTTACCAATCCACTTCTAACTTCAGCATGTTCAGTTAAGCTTTGACAAAAACCTGGAAGCTGGCTGGTTTCGATGCAGAGCTGCACCAGATTTTGCACATCCTAGTTTTGGTAAAAAAAATCAGTATAGTTTGCCTTTTAGTAAATAAACCTCTGTTATGAAAACATCACTTATGTACTGTTGAAGGGGATCCCTCCATTAATGGGGATCAATTCCAACACCCAAAACCCTCATTCTATCAGAACTAAAGGTAACTTATTTTTTTTTCTGGGGGCGGGGGGTGGTTAGTGTAAGGGAGGAATGGAGAAAAGTTGTTCCAAGTTGTCATAGTAGACCAGAAAACCACCTGACGCGTGTCCAGAAAAATCTCAGTTGTCGAGCCTTCTGCGTGGCAAAGAATTCCAAAGCTGGTACACAAACCTTACTAGTGGATGGAATCTTTTCTGGGTTGATCTTGAGAATTGGTGCTTATTCAAGAAGTCCCCCAATGCTCACTGATGTATCAATCTGAATCTGTTAGAGTTGAGGGGGAAAGCCAGAAGAAATTACCAAGGTTGGTAAAGGGGGGCCTCTGTCCTCAATTCACTTTCTGTCCTATAGCCAAAACTGGGTGGGAGGAAATCCATTCCATGCTGGTCACCAGAACTAGTGTCCCCATTTGAAAGATTTTGTCTCTTGCTTTTCCAGGGACAACCCAAATGTTTTTAAATGGGCAACAGGACAATTGGAGGGTGAACCTCCCTAGCGGGGATGCAGATCTCCACTTTATCCAAAACTAAAAAGCCTTCCTTTTTTACAGGTACGGTGCCTTGAAAGTATTTATACCCCCCTTGATGTTCCACATTGTCAGGTTACAACCAAAAATGTATTTTATTGGGATTTTGTGATGGACCAAAGGCCAAGAGGCACATTTGTGATGTGGAATGAAATTGTTTTCCACACTTTTGTTAAAAAAATAATGTGAAGTGTGGCATGCATTTGTGTTCAGCCCCACTTACGCAATACTGTGTAAAACTACCTTTCACTGCAAGTCTTTTTGGGATGTCTCTACCGGCTTTGCACATCTAGAGACCTTTTTTTTGCCCATTCTTTGCAAAATAGCTCCAGCTCTGTACAGATTGGATGGAGAGCATCTGTTTAACAAATTTCAAGTCTTATTTTTCACGTCTTGCCACAGATTCTCAATTGGGTTTAGGTCTGGGCAAAACACATGAATATGCTTTAATCTAAACTATTTAATTGTAGCTCTGGCTATGTTTTGGGTCATTGTCCTGCTTGAAGGTGAACCGCCACCCAAGTCTTTTGCAGACTCTAACAAGTTTTCTTCTAAGATTGCTCTGTATTTGGCTCCATCCATCTTCCCATCAACTGACCAGCTTCCCTGTCCCTGCTGAAGAAAAGCATCTCCAGAACATGATGCTGCCATCACCATTTTTCATGGTGGGGATGGTGTGTTAAGGGTGATGTGCAGTGATTTCTGCCACACATAGCTTTTAGACCAGTGATGGTGAACCTTGCACCCCAGATGTTTTAAAACGTAATTTTCTATGATGATCATGAACTCTGCAGTGTAGTTGAGCATCATGAGAAATGTAGTGCCCAAACATCTGGGGTGCCAAGGTTTGCCATCACTGGTTTAGGCCAAAAAGTTCAATTTTGGTCTTGTGACCAGAGTGCTTTCTTCCACATGTGTCCTGTGTCCTTCCCCCCCCCCCCCCCCCCCCCCCCCATGGCTTCTCACAAACTACAAATGGGATTTCTTATGGCTTTCTTCTTGCCACACTTCCATAAAGGCCAGGTTTGTGGAGTGCATGACTAATAGATCTGTGAACAGATTCTCCCACCTGAGCTGTGGATCTCTGCAGCTCCTCCAGAGTTACTATGGGCCTCTTGGCTGAGTCTCTGCTTAATTCTGGCCTGTCTGTTTAGGTGGACGGCCATTTCTTGGTAGGTTTGCAGTTGTCTCCAATTCTTTTCATTTTTGGATGATGGATTGAGCAGTGCTCTGGGAGATGTTCAAAGCTTGGGATTTCTTTTTTTTTTTTTTTTTTTTTTTTTTTTTTAAACCTAACCCTGCTTTTAAACTTCAACTTTATCCCTGACCTGGCTGGTGTGTTCCTTGGCCTTCATGATTCGGTTTGTTCACAAAGGTTCTCTAACAAACCACTAAAGGGCTTCAGAGCACAGCTGTATTTATACTCAGATTAAATTACACACAGGTGGACTCTATTTACTAATTAGGCAAGATTTGGACAGTGATTGGATGTGGGGCTTGAAGGAGAGTTGAGTCCAGGACTACACCTAGGACCTTGGCATGTGGGGGGTGGGCTGATAGTTGTGCCATTTTGACAGAGATCAGGGGAAGGGGCACGTGGTGGAGGAAAAAAATTAAAGTTCGGTTTTGGATGATTGAGTTTGAGGAAGTGGTGTGGCATCCAGACTGATATATCTGCTAGTAAATTAGTGATACATGAGGAGACTGAGTGAGTTGAGGGCTTGATAAATGGGTTTGGGTATCGTCGGCATAGAGATGGTATTGGAAGCCATGGGAGGCTTTTAGCTGACCCAGAGGAGGTGTAGATTGAAAATGGGAGAGGTCCAAGAACAGAACCTTGGGGGACCCCAACAGAAAGGGAGAGGAAGTAGAATTATAAGTAACGCTAAAGGTGTTGGATAAGTAGGAAGAGAACCAGTGAAGAGTACAGTAACGAAGACCAAAGGCATGGGGGTTTTTTTGAGGGGGAGGTCAACTAAATCAGACAGCAGAAAGGTCCAAGAGAAGGAGTACAGAATAGTGTCCAAGAGAAGGAGTACAGAATAGTGTCAGTTTGTTTTGGCCATTAGTAGATCGTTTGTTAGTTTTAGGAGAGCAGTTTCTGTGGAGTGTTGAGGCCGAAATCCAGGGGATAAAGAAGGCTGTTCTTGGCAAGGTGGTTGCTCAGTTGGTTGTAGACTAGATATTCAAGGGTTATAAAGGAGCAAGGAGATAAAGCGTAGGTTAAGATTGGTTGGGGTCCTGTGAGGGCTTTTGAAGTATGGGGCTGATGGTGAATGTTTTAGAGTTGGGGAAGATGCCAGAAGAGACGGAGAGATTGAAGATGTGGGTTAGAGTGTAGAATAGAGCCAGAGGGTGAACGTAGCATTTGCGAGGGAACAGGATCCAGAGGGTAGGTGGTTAGCTGGATGTTGGTAAGTAGTTTAGCAACCTCATCTATAGTGGTGGGGTTGGATGAGGGAAGTAGTGAATGGTACCTGTGGGCATGAAGTGTAAAGAGTGGAAGATTACAGAAGATTGATACAAATCGTGAGGCAATGTCTGCTGTTCAATTTGCAGTGATTGGCAATCTCCTGGGCAGTGAGTTAGTGGGTGGAGGACGAAGTATAGAAGAGTTACCAGGAATGGGATTAGTTGTTGATTAGAGCAGTGGTCCTCAACTCTGGCCTACAGGGCCCACTAACAGGCCAGATTTTAGGTATTACCTTGGGGAGATGCAGACTAGAGTACTGCAATCACTGAGCAGCAAATGATATCACCTGGGATGTATTTCAGTTATCTTGAAAATCTGGCCTGTTAGTGGGCCCTGTAGGGCAGGTTTGAGGACCACTGGATTAAAGTGATAAAATAGGTCTGCTTGGCAGTGTGGAGACTTAAATTGTATTTTTGGAGGGCAGATTTATATTGGTTGAAATCTTTGAGACCTAGTTTTATGAGCTCCATGGACTTCCTGGTGAATATACCTGATCAACATCTCTGGTTACAAACTTCTTTTTATCCATTTGTGGAAGAGACCCTGGGCCGTGAGGACACATGTCATCCTCAGTGTAAGTCTGCTCATCATTTTGTGTAATAAAGTGTTATCTGCTACATTCAGAGCCGCCTTTCTTCTTCCTAGTTTTACGCCATAGGAGCTCAAGAGCACGGCTTCACTTTTTCAGACTTCTAGTGTTATCTGTTTTCCAAGGTTGAAGGGGTTGGGGCCTGATTCGATGTGTAGTGGGCGGGGGGGGGGGGGGGGACAGTGTGTTCAGGGAGGCTAAAAGTGAAGTGTTGTAGACAGAAGTGGCTAGGTTGGTTTAGGAAAGAGGTGTGCTTTTTGTCAGGTGGTCGGTAGCAGAATAGAGAAGAGAAGGCGTAGGTTTCTACGGGTAACTGTAAGGCAGTTGGCGAGGGAGAGAGTGAAACTAATAAGGTAGTGATCAGAGAGCAGGGAAGGATAGTTTTGAGAGGTTGCATGGAGTGCATAGGTGGGAGAAAACAAGGTCAAGGATATTGCCTTCAGAGTGAGTAGAAGCATGTATCCATTGCTTGGGTTTTTTTTTTTTTGCGCTATAAACAGAGCGTAAATTTTGAAAAAAATAACAATATTCACATTTTTATTTTTTGAAATTCCCCCAAAAAATGTAAACAAATTTTTAACATTTTTGGCCCAATTTGTTTTCTGCTACATATTTTTGGTAAAAAAAAAATCGCAATAAGCGTATTTTGATTGGTTTGTGCAAAAGTTATTGCGTTTACTAACTAAGGGAAAGATTTCTGTCGTTTTTAACGAGTAATGGCGGCGATCTGCGATTTTGCCTGACTGCGACATTGCGGCGGACAGATCGGACCCTTGACCTGACTGACATTTTTGACACTTTTGGGGTTACCAGTGACATTACTACAGTAATCAGTGCTATACATATGCACTGTTACTGTAAAAATGACACTGGCAGGGAAGGGGTTAACTTTATTGGTGATCAAGGGGTTAAGTGTGTCCCTAGGGGCGTGCTTCTAACTGTAAGGGGTGTGGCTAGTGGTGTAACAGACCTACGATCCTACATAGCAGGACCGTATGATCTCTGTTACACAGGGGAGAATGACAGGCGGCTTAGGGAATGAGTGGGAGTGTGCCTCTGGCGGCGCGTGCTCGCCCCCTAGAGGCTCACAGGCTAGCGACACAGTCCTACGTCACTTTGTCTGTGAGAGGCTGACCACCGCCGTAAATAGTCGTGTGGTGGTCGGCAAGCAGTTAATAGGGATGTTGAAGTTGCTGAGAATGTGGGGGATTTCAGAAGAGAAAAAGTAGGGTAGCCAGGCAGAGAAGTCATCAAGAAAGGTTGATACTGGTCCAGGGGGGTGGTAGATCACAGCTATCCTTAGAGAAACAAGATGAATGCAGTGTGCTTCAAATGAGTAGAGTGACAGAGAGGGAGGTGGGTGAAGTACCTGAAAGGTGCTGTGTGGGGCTAGGATTCCGACACCCCCTCCCTTGTGTCCATTGGGTCTGGGAGTCCAGAGAAGACCACCTTGGAATAGGGCTGCAGAAGACGCAGTGTCGGATTCATGAAGCCAAGTTTCGGTGATGGTGAGTAGATAAATGAGTTAGTGATAAAGAGGTGAGTTTATTACAGACAGAGCGGGCGTTCCAAAGGGCGCAAGAGAAAGTGAGTCTGGTCTTGGGAAGAAGAGCGATGGGAACTAAACTGTGCTGATTGCAGCTGCAGCCAGAGAGTGCAGGGTAATGGGTGTGTTGAGTACAGGTAAATGATGGAGGCCCAGGGTTTGGGGGGGAATATATCTCCAGAGGTTAGGAGAAGTAGAAAGGTGAGCGAGGTAATATGAGTGTAATTTATATGAAGGGATAGGCCCCAGTGTCCTGGAGATTGTATGCGTGTGGATTTAGAAATAGGAGATGGTTAAGTGCAGAAATAAGGCGAGGACAGAAGCAAGGCTGATATATAAGCTGTGGAATGGAGAAGAGGGGTGAAGGAGAGAGAGAGTTCAAGGATAGAGGACACAGCTGTCAGAGGGGGTAGAGAGTGCATGTTACAAGGAGAAGGCTGAAGGGGTAAACAAAGTCGTCTGTGGTATTTATCTCAAGTCATCTGTAGTCTGGTATTTATCGCAGCTTTTCCTATGTTCATTCACTGTGCAATCGCTGAAATGCAGATGTTGCAGAACTACAAGTTCCATAAGGCATAGCAAGACTCTGACAGCCACAAGGATGACATGCAGAGGCATGATGGGACATGTAGTTTTTCAATAGCTGGAGGGCCACAGTTTGCATATCCCTGGTCTATAGCATAAAATCCCAATAAAAGACATTTACATTTTTTTGCTGTAACATGAAAAAGGTGTCCGTTTTATGAAACAAGCCGTGATCCCTGGTGTATACCGGTTTATGTAGCTGGGATGGGAAGCAGAGAACATGTTCTCAGCTTTTCATCACAGTACATGACCATTCTGTCACAAACTGACAGTTTATGAATGTGAGCTCTGAAATATCTCCTTCCCAGATTCGTGAGCTCAGAGGTGGAGAATCTGGGAGAGAAGCTGGTGCGAATAGAGGAAGACTTCTTTCTTCCTATACATCAGCACTAGTGGGTTAAAACTTTATACAAACTATATATATATATATATATATATATGCAAAAGTTTTTTTTTTTTTGGCCTTGATTTGCAAGTGCTGTCTTGATATATGAGCAGTAGTTTTAATGTAAAAAAAAAAAAAAAAAATTTATACTCACAATGTTAACCACTTGCTGACCGCCGCAAGTACATATACTGCGGCGGTCAACCCGTCACAGGCAAAGTGACGTAGGGGTATGTCACTAGCCTGTGAGGCTCTGGGGAGCAAGCGTGCACCACCGGATGTGCGCTCCCGCTCAGTCACGGAACACCCTCCCCCCCCCCCTCCACACGCGTGTGCCCGGCGGACCCAATGTCTGCCGATCGCTCGCGATCGCCCATTACACCGGGAGAAAAGCAGGCGGCTAATGTAAACAAAGCCGCCTGTCATTCTCCCCTGTGTAAGAATAGTGATCATACAGTTCTGCTATGTAGGACCGTTGATCTCTGTTCTTACACCTCAAGCCACAACCAATCACAGTTAGAAACACGCCCCTAGGGACACTTAACCCCTCCCTCTCAAAAGTTAACCCCTTCACTGCCAGTGTCATTTTTATAGTAACAGTGCATATGTATAGCACTGATTACTGTAGTAATGTCACTGGTAACCCCAAAAGTGTCAAAAATATCAGTCAAGGGTCCGATCTGTCTGTCGCAGTCCCACAAAAAAAAAATCGCAGATCGCCGCCAATACGCGTTAAAAAAAAAAACAACAAAAAGTAAACGCAATAACTTTTGCGCAAACCAATCAAAATACACTTTTTGCCATTTTTGCAAACCAAAAATATGTAGCATAAAACAAATTGGCAATGTCCAGCATGAATCACATTCAGCAGCGCTTAATATGTATTCAACATATCCTGATCATATAGTCCTCATGTAAGAGAGTTATACTGCCAAAACAGTCTCTAATAAAACAAGCCTGTTATTTCTCCAATATTTGGTGTTCCCGGTGTTCTGAAATACTTAATCCGGTATATGCCTTCACCACACCATTAGTGACCCCTTAAGAGTGGGCACTCACCAGAAATAACATGAAAATGCGCCTGTAAGCATTGGTTGCTTGGACCCTTGATACTCCGGGCCACCTCTGCTCTCACCAGAAGGACTCCGCTTACCAGTCTTAGTCGGGGATCAGCTCATAACCATAAAGGATAGGAAAGATAGGAGGCACAATAGTGTGATACCGTTTCAAAGAAGCTTTATTTAGTACCCACACTTTCACATAAAAAACCCCCCACATCCAATATGCTTACATCAAGATAGAAGTATTCAAGCCTGTAATTAGTAATCACGATGTGATGGCCTGCTCACCGTTCCTACACAGGATCTGACCGTGTGGCTGTGGGTAAGCTCCGGAATTCGACCAAGACCTCGGTGACCACCAGGGAAACGGCGTGCCTGTGTCCTGATGCGTTTCGTCGTGTGCGACTTCAACAGAGGACCAATGCTTACAGGCGCATTTTCATGTTATTTTTGGTGAGTGCCCACTCTTAAGGGGTCACTAATGGTGTGGTGAAGGCATATACCGGATTAAGTATTTCAGAACACCGGGAACACCAAATATTGGAGAAATAACAGGCTTGTTTTATTAGAGACTGTTTTGGCGGTATAACTCTCTTACATGAGGACTATATGATCAGGATATGTTGAATACATATTAAGCGCTGCTGAATGTGATTCATGTGATTCATGCTGGACATTGCTAGTTTTTGTATTTATTACTTTTCATTTTTTTGGATGTGATTTATGCTGGACATTGCTAGTTTTAGTATTTATTACATTTCATTTTAGACTGCTTTCTTTTACAGTAGCTGCGATCAGCAAAACTTTTATGATATTTTATACTGAGTCTTTTATGGTTATGTGGTTTTTATTCTCGGATTTTAAGCGCTGGGCGAGTGTTTGACAATTCCCTTGTGTATTTCAACCACTTTTATTACAATAAAACAAATTGGCCTAAAATGTTTTTTTTTGGGGAATTTCATATAAAAAAAAATGTGAAAAATATTGTTATTTTTGCAAAATTGGCGCTATTTTTTGTTTATAGCGCATGATCAAAAAATTGCACAGGTGATCAAATACCACCAAAAGAAAGCTCTGTTTGTTGGAAAAAAAGGATGTCAAATTAGTTTAGGTACAGCGTCGCAGTTGTCCCTTAAAGTCACGCAGTGCCGAATCGCAAAATAGGCCCTGGTCAGGAAGGGGGTAAAATCTTCCGGGGCTTAAGTGGTTAAAGAGTGGGTGGGTGGGCGACATTCAGAGCACCTGGAAGTGACTTCAACACTTCCCAAGTGTCTCCCGAGTTCTGCAGGAAGCGTTGGGAGCCACTATCGCCCCTGGACCTCTGGCCACATACAGAACTGTATACTGTGCACCGGTGGCTTTGGAATTGCACCAGACTCCTAACCATTGTTGGTGTACTGTAATTCTTTTTTTGTATTGCCTCATTATATGAATAAATGGTTGTGGAACAAATCATCTGAGTTCCCCTTAATTTTTATGGGGAAATTTGCTTTGATATACATGCGCTTTAGATTGCAAGTATGTTTCCGGAACTAATTATGCTCGCAAACCAAAGTGTTACTGTACACACACACACGTGTGTATGTGTGTGTGTGTATATATATATATATATATATATATATATATATATATATATTTATATTTATTTGTTAATTATCATGTGTCTATACATGTCATTACGTGTTCTTTTTTTTTATCTTTGGTTTCACTTTTTAAACTGGGTGGCACTGTAATCTCGCAATGTCTTGCGAGATTACAGACAGCCAACCTATTTTTACATGGATCTCAGCTGTTTTCAGAGGAAAAACTTCTGAAGTTCTCCAGTTCATAAACCGGGTGCCAGAGGAGAGAATTTTTCATCTGAGAATGGCCAAGAAGTGAACGGAGAGAAAACTACTCGGTTTCATAAACGTACACCAAAATGTGAAGAGGTGTGAATACTTTTTTAAGACCTATATGGCTACATTTTGGACTTTAAGGGGACCCGGTACCATCAAGTGAGGAGTTTAGATCCTGATTCCTGCAACTAGCACTTTTACTAGTGACAGATAAGCAATAGAAAAAGCATAGTATATCACTTTTCTCTTTGCCATTCTTCTAAGAATGGGGGATTGTTGTGCAATTAGTGCTTTATATGCAAGGTAAAGAAAATAATAAAAATCTTAGTCTGCTTTGATTGGTCAGGAAGATTGTCTCAATTTGACTGTGTGATGGACTCACAACAAATGCCAATACCAAATTCCATACCAATGTAGGGGCACTATTCCTTCTGGTTATGTAATGTTTTTTTTAACTGACACCGGGGCATTTTCTACTCCCACTGGCCTCTCCGGCCCCCCTTCAAGTCTGAAGGACCATAAACTTGCCACTATTTAGAAATTTGAGACCCCTGCTTTACAGGATAGTTAGAATAGCCTTAGAATGGGGGTGGGAGCCGGTTTAGGTATAGATATTGAACTGAAATTCTACTTTAGGTTCCTGGGTGTACCCATATGAGTATTTAGGTATTAAAAAAAAAAAAAAAATCAGTTTAGGCAGACCTAGGAGACTGAACAAAGATTAGCAAAGAAGTCTATACCTCATGGATCACTAGATTATACTGTACAAAGGAATCCTTAGACAAGGTCTTGCAGAGACCAATTACAAGGATCCTTCCCTTTGGTACATACCTGGATTTCCAAGATGTATCTGGAGGACTCCCTGGCTTATTTTACAGGCTGTGGACAGTTGGCAATGGAGCCCCAAGTTGGTGGACATGGCCCAAAAATCAACCAGTACTGCACAAGAAATAAGATATTGACTCATTCTATTACTAACATCCATGTTCTTAGGACTGCTCACAGAGCCCTCTTTAATGAACTGGTTATTGAGATCTCCAAACACTTTTAGACACTGATGTTTTTTTTTTTTTAAATGCTCCTGGCAGCAAAAAATGGCCATCACTAGAGCTTGGATATCTTCTGTGGTAGAAGGTTCTGCTACAAAAAAATAAATTCTCTGGGATTATGCTTCATAAACATCATGTCAGTCTTTTCAGATGACACCAAGCTTTGCAGTGGAATAACTTCTTTACAGGATGTCTCCAACTTACAAGCTGACCTCAATGCACTGTTTCATTGGGTAACTGTGTGGCAAATGAGGTTTAATGTTGATAAATGTAAAGTTATGCACTTGGGGGCTAAGAATATGCATGCATCATACATACTAGGTGGAGTAGAACTGGGGAAATCCATAGCGGAGAAGGATCTGGGTGTTCTGGTAGATCATATGCTTAATAATAGCATGCAATGCCAAGCTGCTCCAGCAGACGTCCTCTGACGAAATGCGTAGGGTGGAGTCGAATACGTCATACGTCACTTCCGGTTTGTGGAGCTTGGGCCATGGAACGTGGAAGCTTCCCGGCTACCACGCTGATCTATAGCAGCCGATACTGTGAGTTACTATGTGTCCTTGTTACATTGACTGAATTTATACCTTGCTTTATGGGGTCTCCTTTTTTCGCTTGAGCACTTAGAGAACCTGCCCTTTGCTCTTTTGGACTGGAAGGAACCCCGAATACTTGATACAGCTTTGCTATTACCAAACCAAGCACACAGGTCGTACACACGGTGCGACACCTAGTGGCCATACTGGTGCACGCAACCTTTTTTCTTTCTTTTCCTTTTTATTTTTGATATTTATTTTTGAATTTCATTTTTTTGAACTTTGTTTCATTTATTCCAACAAAGTTCCTTCACCATCTTGCACTCAGCACTTTCAGAAAGAAGTCCATATTTATTTATCTTCACTTACACATCAATTATATACTTTGGGAATACGGTGAGCACCATACCCTCACTTGAACTTGCACTGTATATTATCTTTGTTTTTGGAATAAAATTTATCACCGTTATTGTTTATTTATTTGCACTTGGCACTTTATTTATTTATGGTACATTGTCTGGTCTAGGGCAAAAACTGAGTACCTTCCCCTAGTGAAGTGGGATAATTTCATCACTTGTGCACTTTATATTTATAAGCAGATAAATTTTGTTTTGTCACTTGTGCACTTTATGTGAATAAACCACGCAATTTCTGGTGCACTTTATGCAAATAAGTCACACATATTCTGTTTTAACTATTTGTTGGGTACACCATTTGGTTTTAGCATTTCATCACCAATAGGTAGCGCCTTTATCAACCTCTTTGTTTTCTATATTCACCTTTAACCCTTAGGGGTTCGGTTGTTGGCAGCTTACACCTTTAATACCCATTTTTCATAGATTTTCCCACTTACTCCATAGCGCTGGTCACCTTTGCTTTATTAATGCCAAGCTGCTGTTTCCAAAGCAAGCAAATTCCTTTCTTGTATTAACAGAGGCATGGACTCCAGAGAGAGAGAGATATCATTTTGCCCCTGTACAAATCATTAGTAAGACCTCATCTGGAATATGCAGTTCAGTTTTGGGCACCAGTTCACAAAAAGGATATCGGGGCAACCAAACTGATAAGAGGCATGGAGGAGCTCAGCTATGAGGAAAGATTAGAGGAACTGAATTTATTCTCTCTTGAGAAGAGGAGATTAAGGGGGGATATGATCAACATGTATAAATACGAAAGGGGGCCATATAGTGAACTTGGTGTTGAGTTGTTCACTTTAAGGTCAACACAGAGGACAAGGGGGCACTCTTTACTTCTAGAGGAAAACAGATTTCGTCTCCAAACACGGAAAGGTTTCTTCACCGTAAGAGCTGTGAAAATGTGGAATAGACTCTCTCCAGAGGTGGTTCTGGCCAGCTCACTAGATTTCTTTAAAAAAGGTCTGGATTCTTTCCTAGGTGTACATAATATAAATGGGTACTAAACATTTTTTTAGGTAAAGTTGATCCAGGGAATATCTGATTGCCACTCGGGGGATCAGGAAGGAATTTTTTTCCCCTGCTTTAGAAAATCGGATCAAGCTTTGCTGGGGTTTATTTTCGCCTTCCTCTGGATCAACAACGGGTATAGGATTGTGTATATGGGATTGTATGGTTGGGTTTTCAATACTGGTTTTTGTTTTTTTTGGTTGAACCCGATGGACTTGTGTCTTTTTTTTCAACCTGACTAACTATGTAACTATATTAGCATATCATTTTTTGTGAGAAGGCCTAGAGTCCATGAATGTGCCCAGTTGAGTGTTCGGGGGCCATTAGAGTCAAGAAGAGAGCTGTCTACCCCCCTCCCCTTTTCTGATTTCACTTTTTAACATGGTTGTTTCTCTTGTTTGGAACATCTGTTCCTTTTGCTATATGTAATGAATAGCACACCGTTGGCACTGGACAACTGAAGGCTTGGGATGGTACTCGAGGCCATGGTGAGGCTTTTAGACCTACCTTCCCCCAACCTTTCCTTCATTACTGTTTAATTGACCACTGTGCAAAGACATCAACCCCATTCAAAGCTTGAACTGACCTAATGACCATTTGTTATCTCCTGTACTTACATTTCTCATTATGCTTTTAGTGTAAAAAAAAAAATAGACTGACATCCAATGGTTTGTACATTCTCTTTATTAAACTCAATAACAATCACTGCAACAGAAAAAAGCAGTTTGGCCCGGGTCATCATTTTAGGCCCAAGTCATTACAATTAAAGGGGAATACATAAGATGTAATATTCAAATACATACAGTACTAGACTATAAATACATATGGTTTATTGGTAATATAGCGTGCACTTATAAATACAAACTATTTGTTGAAAGACCGTTTGAGTAGGACAAAGCTTTTTCCATTATTTTTTGAATAATACATTTCCTCCAAAAAAGCCATATATAAATCTGCATAGCTAGGCACAAACCTTATCTTCATCGCTGTTCTCCTTAGCTGTAAATAAAGTGATTCCAGGAATAAGAAATTATGTGTTAAAATAAATTCCATGGGCCTGCGCAAAAAACGCTTTTTGATTGTAAGGCATGAATGGGAGCCAAAGGGAGATAAGGAGAGGCTGCCACAATTCTCAAGACGGGCCTAATCAGGGACTGCCCATAGGCGTAGTCAAGCTTTTTCCTGCCTAGTGTCCTACTCCTGTAGGGGGCAGTATAACCCAATGGTTAAGAAGAATCGGGAGCTGTGTCCATCAATGAACATCAGAAAATGGATTTTACGGTAAGTCAAAAATCCCATTTTTATTAAAAATATTTGAGAAACATATACAAAAATAGGAATAAAAAAAATATAAAAGCCACCAAACTGGAAACGAAAATCAGTTAAGCAGGACCAAAAATAAAACAAACCCCAATTCCCCCCCCCCCCCCCCTTCTATGTGCCATACCCACAAGATTCAAGGATAAGTCATGTACTAGATCTTATAAGACAATTGTTTGTAGCCAATATACCATGGCAGTATGAGTGTCCCAGTTCCAGGAATATACACAACCCCACATTCAAGACAAGATAGATGGACATGTTCAGTCTAACCATCCCACAGTAACAATGGAGGGACTACCCATTAGTATCCACCGTAGATGTCCAGCTACCCAAGACCTTTTTGAATTTATTGGGAGAGGTGATATTTTTTCTCCCCCTGTAGCCGGTGCTCTCCTTTCATTGTCCCAGATCCTGAGATGTGTGTGACCCTCAGCTTCCCCACATAATTAAAAACAATGAAGGTCCTCTTTGGCTTGCCCATTTTTGGTTCCTTTCACCTTCCTATTAGCACCAAGATTTTGTAGCTAATAGCAGAAAGGTGGACTAGGCAGGTTACTGGTCATTTCTTTTTTTCTTTATTAAATAACTGTTGAAGGCTCTAGGAGGCTTCTGAATTGCTTTAAAGTGGTATTGAAGGCTATATATATATATATATATATATATATATATATATATATATATATATAATTTTTTTTTTTTAAATAAAAAAGAGGTTATACTTACCTGCTCTGTGCAACAATATTGCACAAAAAGATCCCCAACCACCTCTTCTGGAGTGTCCTACTAGCACTATCCACTCCTCCCT
Organism: Pelophylax lessonae; assembly: GCF_965119305.1. NCBI lineage: Eukaryota > Metazoa > Chordata > Amphibia > Anura > Ranidae > Pelophylax > Pelophylax lessonae. Next base: position 238,176,762 of record NC_138774.1, read on the forward strand.
CATCTTGGTGCCTTCTTAGCAAGCCAGGTACTCCTGAGCTGGGCTGTGTGCATCTATAGACACACACAGTGTCGGTAAGCCACCCCACCAGCTCTCTCCTAAAGAAGTATGACTGACTGCAGCAGGAAGTAAGAGGAGCAGTGCTGAAGCTGGGACTGTGCTGGAGCGGTGACATGGGCCAGGTGAGTGTTTAGATATGGGAAGTGGGTAGGACTAATAGTGGGATGTTTTTTTACCTTATAGGATAAGTCCACTCTAAAAATAAAATCCCTGCATCTATAGATCACCACGTTCTAACACTAACCTATCTAGCCCTGTAAAGAAGAAATCAGTATACTTACCTTTTTGAAGCCGATCCGACCCAATCCCACGCTGAGCTGTCAGCGGTGGCTTCGCTGTGGAGGCGATTGCAGAAGACACAGCCGATAGCGGAAGCCCCATAGTAACTCTATGGGTGACACCCCATTCATTTCACAGCCGCTGTCTGCCATGTCCTCTGCAGAGCTTCCGCCGCTGGAGATCGGGTCGGATCTGCTTAAAAAAAGGTATGTATACGGATTTCATCTACAGGGCAAGATAGGTTAGTGCTAGAACCTGGAGATCTATAGATGCAGGGATTTTAGTTTTAGGGTGGACTTATCCTTTAATGCAGAGAATGCATTAAGATAAAAAAAAAAAACAGACTTTAGAACCACTTTAATTAATCATGTGATAAAGGTTTCCTAACACTGAAATTGCAGTTAATAGTTTTCCCTGACTTGCACTTGACTGCATACTTCATCCAGTGAGTTAGGATTGACTTCCCTACCCTATACCCAGGACTTTTTTCCAGCTGGAACTTTGTGGAACTCCGTTCCACCATCTCTGGCTCAGGCCCTCGGCTCCCTGCTCACCACCAGGGGCAGACTGAGCGGTCGGGCATTTCGGACGTGGTCCGAGGGCCCGGTCGGGAAGGGGGACTCGCCGCCCACTACAGCATTAATTCACCCGATGTTGTCTCAGAGACAACATCGGGCTATTGGGGCCCGGCAGCCAGCGCTCTGGAAGTGGGAGGAGAGGCCAGGCGGCCATCGCTATGGAGGGGAGGGGCCCTGCGGCCGGCGCTGCTTCCGTGGGAAGAGGGGCCCGGCTGGGGTTTCCATGGTGTCCTCAGTGAGCGCGGGCGTGGCAGCGTCGATGTCAACAGGTAGGTAATTTCTCTAAGTAGATAACGGTCTAAGAATGATGGTACAGTACATGTTTTGTTCAAGCCAATGCAAGCCCAACTAAATGCCAGATCCACTGACACCCCCACCAATATATGATCTCCCCCAAATTCACCATGGTACAGCTGTGGTGAATTTGGGGGAGATCACACATTGGTGGGGGTGTGAGACAGTGGTGGTGGGGGATGACACAGCAGTGGTGAATTTGGGGGCGATCACATATTGGTGGGGGTGTCAGTGGATGTGTAGGGGGGAGGGGTTTGACACAGAGGAGGTGTCACCACGCTGTCATACCCCCCCTACACCACCACTGACACCCCCACCAATATGTGATCTCCCCCCCAAATTCACCACTGTGTCATACCCCCCCCCCCCACACCCCTTCACCACACAATTCACCACTGACACCCCCACCAATATGTAATGTCACCAAATTCACCACTGCTGTGTCATCCCCCACCACCCAACACATTTCACCACTGTCACCCCCCCACCCCAACATGTGATGATCTCCCCACCAGATTCACCTCCACTGTATCATACCCCCCCCCCCCCCCACACACACACACACACACAATTCACCACTGATCTCCTCACCAAATTCGGGGGGAATGACACAGCAGTGGTGAATTTGGTGAGGAGATCAGTGGTGAATTATGTGGGGGGGTATGATACAGTGGTGGTGTAGGGCCCCCCCTGCCAAACCACATAATTCACCACTGACACCCCCCACTCTAATATGTGATCGCCCCACCAAATTCACCACTGCTGTGTCACCCTCCCCCCTTTACACCACACAATTCACTACCGACACCCCACCAATATGTGATTCCCCCCCCCCCAAATTCACCACCGCTCTTTCCCCACCACACAATTCACCACTGACACTCGAGGCTGACGATCCAGCACTGCCCCCCTCCCCCCACCAATATATGATTTCCCCACAAATTCACTGCCACCCCATTCCCAACCTCCACTGATACTACCTGAGTTTATATTGGTGTATCCATAACATCCTATTCCATCAGTCCCTTTAAATGCAACACCATCTGTCATACTACAAATACCGCTTATAGGTGTCTGCAGAAAACTGCATACCCTACCCCCTACCCCCAGACCTGGTAATTCTCCACTGCGCCCCCCACTGCTACAATGTAATTCTCCCCCTGACGTTACAATTCACTATTGAACCTCACCCCCATTGCCACTATTTAATTCCTGCCCTTCCTTTAGGGTTGCCACCTCATCCCTTTAACCACTTCAGCCCCAGAAGATTTTTCCCCTTTCCTGACAAATAGAGCTTTCTTTTGGTGATAATTCTGAAAAAAAAAAAACTATATTTTTCACATTCTGCTATGTGACATTCTCAAAAAAAAAAAAACACTGTATTTACCTGGTATTCTGTGGGGAAAGGGGAAAATCTATCAAATAAGCGTATTTTGATTGGTTTGTGCAAAAGTTATCCCGTCTACTAACTACGGGAAAGATTTATGTAATTTTTTATTGGGTTTTATTTATTTTTTTTTTACTAGTAATGGCGGCGATCTGCAATTTTTAGCGGGACTGCGACATTGCAGCGGACAGATCGGACCCTTGACTGACATTTTTGACACTTTTGGGGGTACCAGTGACATTACTACAGTAATCAGTGCTAAAAATATGTACGGTTACTGTACTAATGCCATTGGCAGGGAAGGGGTTAATACTGTTGGTGATCAAGGGGTTAAATGTGAGCCTAGGGGGAGTGATTCTAACTGTGGAGGGGAGGGGCGGGGCTTGTGAGATGATCACAGAGACATGCGATCCTATATAGCAGGATCACAGGCACTCTGTGATTATTGCAGGGAGAAGGACAGACGGCTGTGTTTACAACAGCCGACCGTCCTTCTCTCTCAGCGGGGAGAGATTGCGGGTGTCAGGCGGCAATCGGAGGCGCCTGACACACGCACTGGTTTCCCCGCTGACAAGCGGGGGTGGGAATGCACGGGAATGCGTGGCGGCGCGTGTTTGCCCCTAGACTCCCCAGAGCGAGCGCCGTACATGTATGGCGATTTGCCTGGGAGCGGCTGCCTGCCGCAGTACATCTGTGGTGGGCAGTCGGCAAGCAGTTAAACCAGGACACATATTAATTACACAGGTTCTGTGGCTGATTAAGGTGGTAATTAAACTCATTTGGTGCCTTTTCTGCAGCTTATTGGCAAGGTAGAAGTATTCATAGTGGCACTGGGGAGCATTTATAAATATACAGCAGGTACATTTTAAATGTCCTAATGTATGTATTTGAAGTGCCAGTTTACAGCATTTGTGGTGCGAGAATGTGCCCAGAAAAACGCATTTTCCCCCATCACAGAGAAACCCACTGCTATCTGCAGACTGCCCAGGTCTGTATGGATAGTAGCACTGCTCTTCTGTTTTCATTTTAGACTGCACAGGTGCTATTATTTCTTAATGGCCCCCCACACATCTCGTGGGTGCATTTTGCAGCCACCAAATCACACCTGTCATACTTTCTGCGTGAAAAACACGCATGTTCGGGCGTACCAATATGGTGTGATCGATCCCTTAGTGTCTCTAACTAACTTTTTGTTTTTAGGAACTTTAAAACCACAACTCTGGGCTAAATATTTTTAAATGTCCCCAGGTAGGGGACAAGAAAAGAAGTAGCTCTAGTGGCAATACTCACCTCTTCACCATGGCTGTCCCCTGCAGTACCTATTTTTCTCCACTAGATGTCTTTAGTTGTCATTTAAGCTAGGAGACAGAAAATTGTACCAAATACTTACCGTAATTTTCCTTTCCTGGCGCCAACCCATGGCGGCATACTACCACATGTATGCTGCCATGTTGGCGCCCAGAAAAGATATTGTGAGTGGAGGACATTATGCACCACCTTGTGGGGGCCCCACCATGGAGCCATGAACTCAGTGTAATGATGCAGAGAATAGCGCTGATGTCATTACTGAAGATCACCCACTGCTAAGAAGTCCAAGATCAACAGTACCTCATTCAAAAAGACTGAAAGCATCTGCAAAAAATAAAAAAGAAATAAATAAGCAAACAAATTCAAAGGAAACAGGATAGGAGAGTTGATTTTTGGAGATGGAAGCCCAGAAACGGGCTTTACCTAAGGCACATGTGTCAAACACAAGGCCCGGGGGCCGAATCCGGCCCTCCTGGCCATTTCATGTGGCCCTCATATCTCTTCTGCAGCTGCAGCATCCCCTTCGACTCCACCCCCACCTTGTCTCAGCAGTCAGCAGCAGAGAGGACAGAACTCCGGCTACAGATCCTGTGCTTCTCCCTGCAACCACAGGGAGGCTTGTCTTGGTCCCCTCTCCTTGTCAGCAGCAGTGAGGAGGGCAGAACTCCTGCTCCAGATCCTGCACCCCTTAATCTCCACCTCCCCTAATCTCAGCATTCAGCTGACTCCAGCCCTCCTCTGGTCCTCCTTCAGACCCTGCACTTTCTGCTTCCCAACTTTGCAGTAGCACAAGGAAAGGGGGGTGCACTGTAATGTAAGGGAGGTGGGGAGACTCTTGACTTTGAATGGTGGGGGGGTGCTCTGGGATTCTAGTTCTACAGATACAACCGTCCCCTTGAGGGCAACCATGATGAAAGTGAGTTTGACTCCCCTGACCTAAGGAAAGAAAAGGGAAAAATTAGAAAATAAGCCTTGTACTGCATACTGTAAATGCTTCTATTAATCTCATCCTCCTCCAAATCTCCAATTTTTTAAAATTTGTATTCTGCTGTGATGTGACTTCCTGTTAGAGGGTGGCTACGTTCATTCTCCATGGTCCCACTGTATGAAGGACCGTAGCCACACTCTCTTGCTCCCTCCTAAAATGGACTGTGGACTATGAGATGTGTAGTGTGCATAGAGCAGTGCATTGCAATATGTTCACTGCTCATTCTGAATGGAAGTGAGGGGGGAAAGGAGAGGTTCAGGAGCTCACAGTGGACAGAAATACACAGGAATAAACATTTTCATGAAAGAGTAATTACAGTATAAGGCCATTGAGTAGTGGATGTGGATGGATTATTTGTGGAAAATAAGGTCATCGTTTAGTGTCACTTTAAGACATGTGTTGACCTTGACATTTTTGGGTTAACCGCTTCAGCCCCGGAAGGTTTTACCCCCTTAATAACCAGGCTATTACCAGGCGTTACTCTGACAACTGCGCGGTCGTGCGACGCTGTACCCAAAATAATTGATTTCCTTTTTTTCCACAAACAGAGCTTTCTTTTGGTGGTATTTGATCACCTGTGCGGTTTTAATTTTTTGTGCTATAAACAAAAAAAAGCGACAATTTTGGGAAAAAAAAAAAACAATACTTCTTGCTCTCTGCTATAAAACACATCCAATAAAAAAAAATGTAATAACTTCAATAAACTTCATAAAGTTAAGCCAATGTGTATTCTGCTACATATTTTTGGTAAAAACCCCAATAATTGTATATTGATTGGTTTCCGCAAAAGGTATTGCTTCTACAAACTATAGGATATTGTTATGGCATTTTTATTTATTTATTTTTTACTAGTTACGTCGGCAATTAGCAATTTTTAGCGGGACTGCGACATTGCGGCGGACAAATCGGACATCTAACTGACATTTTCTTGGGGACCGGTGACATTATTACAGTGATCAGTGCTAAAAAAAATGCAACATTAAGGCTGATCATACATTGTACAATTGTCTATTTAAATACAATTGAAAGTTGTTCAGCTTTGACCTCATACTGTATTCTATGGTTTTTGGTAGATCTAAAAGGAAAAATTGTACAAGACGATTGAACATTAATGGCCAGCCTTACTGTACTAATGACACTGGCAGGGAAGGTGTTAATATCAGGGGCGATGAAAGGGTCAAATGTGTCCCTAGGGAGTGCTTGCTAACTGTGTAGGGGCTGCTTTGACTGGGGGAATACAGAGATCTGTGTTCCTGCTTAGCAGAAACACAAGACATCTATCTTCTCCCCTGTCAGAACGGCGATCTGCCTTGTTTACATATACAGACCGCTGTTCTGCCTCTCTTGGGAACGATCACGGATGCCCGGCGGACATCGGCTCCACCGCACCCGCTAAATGGCTCCCCCTCTGTCTAATCAGCATGCGTTTGTGCTTCTGGCGGTGCGCCCGCCCCCTAGTGGCTATTGCATGAAATGACGTTCCTGTACGCGATTTCGCGCAATAGAGCCGACCTGCCGCAGTAAATTTACGTTAGGCGATCGGCAAGTGGTTAAGGATTAATACACATTTTCATCAGGAGGAGGGAGTTTCCTCTCCCTATATTACAGTGTGTGATTGTTTGTTGACAGTGGAATATCCAGCAGGAGACACGCATTGCTCCAGAGAAGTATTTCTCTGTGTTTATTCTTAGCATAGCTTCATTATACCAGCCTATGTATATGGATTCGATTCCCGGATTCACTGGCTGCCAAGGCTGATTATGTTACTGATGTGTATGTGGACTAACAGATAGATTACCTGTGCATGCTATACCCCCTGTTACATTCCCATTGATGTCAGTCTTTTCTGGCATACCAAAGCTCAGCCACAGGTGTCAAACTAGCGGCCCTCCAGCTGTTGCAAAACTACAAATCCCACAACACATTGCATGGCTGACAGTTACAAGCATGACTCCCCAGGCAGAGGAATGATGGGACTTGTAGTTCTGCAGCTGGAGGGGCGCTAGTTTGACACTGTTTACTTGTTTCAATTAAAAGCACTAAGCCCAGGTTCACCCTGGGGCAGGCCCGGATTGGCCAATCGGGAGCACCGGGACTTCTCACGGTGGGCCAGTCGGTCCGAGGGCCTTTCCACTGGGTTGCCTTAAGATTTAAAAATGGCGCTGCACCGGCGTCAACATGTCACTGCGCATGCGCCGCCGCTCGGGAAAAGCCGTACACGTTCGGCTATTCCTGAGAATGGCCGAACAAATACGAGCTTTCCCGAGCAGCGGCGGCGCATGCGTAACGACGTGTTGGCGCCGGGCGGCGCCAATTTTAAATCTATGTGGCCCTCGGGAACAGGTGAGACTCCTCCACTGCCTGCCATTATGCTGGACTGGATGCATACTACAAGAGATGCAGTGCTGAGGGCATGGTACACCTGTACTATGCCCACAGCACTGCATCTCCTGTACCACTCACTGCACTGGGGCCATTTTGAAATCGTACAAGTTCAGCTGAACTCGCACAATTTCAAACCGGCATTTCAGTCCGACTTCGGAAGCGATTTCACAGACATCTGTGCGGGTTCGCTGCAAAGTCGGCATTGCACGGATTCGGACGGTGCAACTGCCGACAATTGGCTCCATTGTGAAATGCGATTTGACATGTCAAATCGGACCAATGTGAAAGTGGGCTAAGGCTGGCCATACATGGGTTGAATTTTGAAAGAATTTTCTTTTTCGAAAATCTTATCTAAGAATTTTTCGTTCAAGTTTCGCACAATTAGTGGGCCGCAGCAACAGCCGATTTTCGTGCAGTCATCGAATTTGAGTGATTGGGCATGTTGGAAACTTTCTGAAAAATGAACAATTTTCTAATCGATGATGGGAGAATCATGCTAGAAATATAACTGAAAAAGAAATGCGCATGAGTGCAAGAAAAGAAAATTCCCGGAAAGAAAAGAAGATTCCCAGCCACGAAAATTATTTTCTGTAGCAATATGAGGTGAAATCGAAGGCTTGGTTGGTCGAATCTTCAAAATCAATGGTGGCACCATCGAATCACAAAATGCACAAAATTTTCTGAAGAATATTTTTTCCAAATTCGACCCATGTATGACCAGCCTAATGCTGGCCATACACTAGCCGAAAAACCGTTCGAAAATCTGTCATTTGGTCCATTCATTCATTTTTTGTCCACTGATAGAAAATCGGTTTTAAGTTTTCATAGCCAAAAAATCGAAGGAGCAGTTTGGAAAATTCTGCCGAATGAACGATAAATTGAAAGGTTTATGTGTTTCTCACCTGAACTGTTTGCACTAGGCATATGTGACAAAATTAACGAAAAACTGATTCATTTATGTCCATTGAACAATTTATTGATCAAAATGTGATCATTACATGATGGCACGATCGTCGGCTCTCACGGCTGAATGTTCGTTTTTCGAAAATGCGTTAGAACGATTTTTCATATAGTCTATGGCCAGCTATAGGGGGAGATTTACTGAAACTGGTGCACACAGAATCTGGCGCAGCTGTGCATAGTAACCAATCAGCTTAGAGGGTTTTAGCCTAGGTTCAGCCTCATGCACACGGGATGTTTGTAAAAACGAGCTTCAAAGCCAGTTCTGACGCCAGGAATAAGCAGCTGTAAAAAAGTGCTTTTAGAAGTGTTTTGTATTGGAGTTATTGTACGTTTAGCCACGTTTAGCAGTGTTAGGCCCCTTTCACACAGGGAGTTCGTCAGGCGGACTCCGTTTTTTTCAGCGGGGGATCGATCCGCCCATCCCCCGCTGAGCAGGAGGATGGCAGCTCTGTCTCCGTGCTGTGTGCAGAGACGGAGCTGTCAGGTCCCCATGCATCTCTATGGGGAATCGTTTGTCCGTTCTCATCCGATCTGATCTGCCAGACAGATGGAAAATAGGGTTTCCATCCGTCCGGTTTTGATGGATTGGTTTGGATCGGATGTCAGCGGACATGTCTCCGCTGACATCCGATGCCCTATTAGAGATGCATGGGGCATTCGTTCAGATCCGCCAAAAAAACTGACAGGCAGATCTGAACGGACTCCCTCTGGAAAAGCGGCCTTAGTGTTTTGCAGCCTTTCTCTGTCCTCTTCCATTTTCCAACCTCAAATCCAACTACTACAGCTTAAAAATGTCTGACGTGGCCTAACGCTGAATGCAGCCTTTAGTAGCATCAGGCGTTTTTACAGCCTAATGCTGCTGCTTCAGAACGCGCTAGCCCTGGGTTTTTTTTTTTACAGCTTAAAAATGCCTATGCCACTTACAGCTCCCAAAAACCTGTGTGTGCATGAGACCATAGAATAACATGGAGGGGCCTTTTTAACTTTCTCCCATCCGCGCTACAGTCTATATACGGCTGCAGCGCGGACTCGAATTTTCGGGAGGCCGTTTTTAAACGGCCTCCCAGAAGCAGGCTCCCCGCGCGCTCCCGCGAGCGCGCATCGGGGAGAATCTGTGTCGGCCGTGTCCCTTGGATTGGCCATTCACCACGTGATCGGACCATCCAATGAGAGATGATCCCATCAGTGCTCATCAGTGCCATCCGTCAGTTTCCATCAGTGCCATCCGCCAGTGCCCATCAGTGCCGCCTCTCAGTGCCCATCAGTGCCGCCCGTCAGTGCCGCCTCTCAGTGCCCAGCAGTGCCACCTCAGTGCCCAGCAGTGCCGCCTATCAGTGCCACCTATCAGTGCACATCAGTGCGGCATATTAGTACCTCCTCATCAGTGCCCATAAGTGCCACCTCATCAGTGCCCATCAGTGCAGCCCATCAGTGCAGCCTATCAGTGCCCATCAGTGCCGCCTCATCAGCGCACATCAGTGAAGGAGAAAATTTTATTTTCAAAATTTACTCGCAGAAAATAAGAAAAACTTTTTTTTTTTTTTCAACATTTTCTGTCTTTATTCTTTTTTTTTGTAAAAAATAAAAAAACCCAGAGATGATTAAATACCACCAAAAGAAAGCTCTATGTGTGTGAAAAAAATGATAAAAATTTCATATGGGTACAGTGTAGCATGACCGCGCAATTGTCAGTCAAAGTGTGACAGCGCTGAAAGCTGAAAATTGGCCTGGATGGGAAGGGGGTTTAAGTGCACAGAAGGCAAGTGGTTAAGCTGCAAAAAAAAAAAAAGCCCGTTATCCCTAAAAGCAGCTGTAAAAACGCCCTGTGTGCATAAGTCCTAAATGCGGGTTTGAAATCGTGAGAGTTCAGGTGAACACGATTTTAAACCGGCATTTTAGTCCTACTTCTGGGGTGATTTGAGAGGCATCTGTGTGGGTTCATGCACAGATGTGTATTAAAATCGCCCCCGAAGTCGCCAAAAGTAGTGCAGAAACTACTTTTGGGAATCGGTGCAGAGCTGCAAAGTCAGCGTTGCACCGATTCAGACGATGCCATTGCCGGCAATAGGAGCTGATTTGCCATGTGATAAAATCAATAAAAAAGGCAGCGCTAACAGGTAAATATAATAAATATATCCGTATGACTGTGTTCAAAAAAAAGTGCATATCGTGATCAATGGGTATAAAATTCATACATATTAAAGTGCAAATATATATGCACTTTACTCTATATGTATTTTTGGATTTTTGAACACAGTCATACGGATATATTTATTATATTTACCTGTTAGCGCTGCCTTTTTTTATTGATTTTATCACATTCTGATCTTTTACTTAGTGAGCAGCAGCTCCAGGAAGCACAGTTTTATTCACATTTTTTTACATTTATACACTTTTTAGCGCGGGTTTTAACTATTTCGTTTTCACATGATTTGCCATGCGATTCGACATATCAAATCACCCCGGGGTGAACGGGGGCTTATTATCAAAGCATAATTGAACAAGTTGGAGTTAGAAGCTGATTGGTTACTATGCACAACTGCCACCAGATTGTGTGTGCACCAGTTTTAGTAAATATACCTCTAAGTGTAATTTCTGTCTGCTGTTTCGTTCCTCTGCTATCAAGTTTTCCTGACACCAAGAGAAAAAAAGGTGACAGGGGAGGGACCTCCAGCTGATTGAAAGCCTCAGCTCTGTTCCTGTGTGCTGCGTGGATGGGGTGTGTCTCTTCTCTCCAATCAGCTCTCAGAGCTCCCTGCACTGAGCAGAGCGTGACTTCATCTCTCCACCACCTTTTTTCTAAACTCTCAGACAAGCTATATAAATTCAGCACTTTAATCGGTTGTAGAGAAGAAATGGCTTCAGAAAAACAAGTACAACTTATGTAGGAGGATTTGTTTCACCTCTATGTCCCACCTGAGGATAGTCCCTTTATTGTATATGTGAGGGTTTACAACCACTTTAACCTCTTCGCATTGCGCCTCCTGGCTCCTTAAGAGGTTTAAGATGGTGGGAGGTGGGGCGTGGCTTAAGATCATGTGATCGCCATAACTGGCTGTCACGACAGTCACATGATCTGAAAACTTCCGATAGCTTTCGGTTAGACGCCGGTCACTGTGCCGGAAGCGCTGGGCGCGCACGCTCTCGGGACAGCGCTCTTGATCGCAATTCACGCAAATGTGCAGCCTCTCAGTGCCACGGCCCAGGCGGCTTTTGCCAAGGGGTTAAGAATCTTAAGTGTTTATGATGTCAACCCAGTCTGACCAGCCTCTGGCCTCATAGGTTAGTTGGTATAGAGAAGTCAATTTTAACAAGGTTTACAGAAACCCCCGGGGTTCCTCCAGATGTTGCTGGGGGTTCCTTGAGCTATGACTGAATGTCCTCCCATGGATGGTGCCTGTATTCTTCCAGGGGCCAGCACTGCTTGAGCCCTTGAGCAATGATCTTTTTTTAGCTATCCGTAACAGGGCAATCTTCTCACTCACCACCAATGTAAGGGCTGGTTTTGCATTGACCTCCAATTAATTGATTCTAGTAAGGGTTTTCCAAGATCTGAAAAAAACTTTAGGGGTTCTCCTGGGGTATGAAGGCTGGGTTAGAGGGAGAACTTGATTTCCCCACCCTTTTCTAATAGGAAAGTTTCTCGGGTTTGTATAAGTGCAGGGAAGAGGTTAACATTTACTGAGACTTAGAGGTCAAGTATCATGATGCAGGTTTAGACTTGGAATCCAAAATTAGACCTCTTTCCAGGACATGGTTAACTTGTGTAATGCCAATACTGGCAGCGTAATATATGTTTGCTATACGAGGCTGAAACAAGAGGAGGTTGTACCAAAATGGATATAAATATGAGTAGTTACAAGAATAGAAAAGGGAGAAAAAACCCCACAAGACTAAATTATAAAATGTATCTTAAAACCAGCATTTCTCAGGGATGAAATCTTTTTGTGCAACAATCTGCGTTAAATGCATACAAAATTGCGTGATAGCTACTAGCACAGGCCAATAGATAAACCCAAATGTACGTATATGCAAATGTACTGCGCTAATCAACAAAACAAGTTAACCATAATTGTGAAAAAATTGTCTCTAGACTCAGTGAGAGCATTAAAAACCAACACCATAAAAATGTTAACAACATATATATATATATATATATTTATATATATATATATATATATATATATATATATATATATGCAATAAATAATGTGTCCAAAATGGTGACAATTCATATAAAAGCAAAACAAGTGCAAAAAAAAATAATTGTTAATAATAAAAAGATAAAAAAAAGGGGCTCAAAAGTGAATTCCACAGAAAAAAAAAAGAGAGGATCTGTAGAAACATGCAGAAGAAAAGGATCAACTTCCCAAAACTTCTCCATGGATCAACACCAATAAGTGAATGGCTGCTTACCAGTAGTGATGGGCCGAACACCCCCCTGTTCAGTTCGCACCAGAACATCTCGAACAGGGGAAAAGTTCTAGTGAACATGCAAACTCTACTAAAGTCTATGGGACACAGATATGAAAAATCAAAAGTCCTCATTTTAAAGACTTATATGCAAGTTATTGCCATAAAAAGTGTATGGGGGTCCAGGTACTGCCCTGGGGGGGACATGTATCAATGCAAAAAAAAACAAAACATTTCAAATGATGGTTTTACAGGAGCAGTCATTTTAATGCTGCTTAACCACTTGCCTACAGTGCACTTTCACCCCCTTCCTGCCCAGGCCAATTTTCAGCTTTCAGCGCTCTCACACTTTGAATGACAATTGCGCGGTCATGCTACACTGCATCCATATGAAATTTTTATCATTTTTTTTCACACAAATAGAGCTTTCTTTTGGTGGTATTTAATCACCTCTGGGTTTTTTATTTCTTACAAAAAAAAAAAGAAAAAAGACAGAAAATTTGGAAAATTTAAAAAGTTTCTTATTTTCTGTGAGTAAATTTTGAAATGAAATAAATTTTTCTCCTTCACTGATGTGCGCTGATGAGGCGGCACTGATGGGCACTGATGAGGTGGTACTAATATGCCGCACTGCTGGGCACTGAGAGGCGGCACTGCTGGGCACTGAGAGGCGGCACTGCTGGGCACTGAGAGGTGGCACTGATGGGCACTGAGAGGTGGCACTGATGGGTGGCACTGATTGACACTGGCGGGTGGCACTGATTAGCACTGATGGGCAGCACCATCAGTGCCCACACACAGTGCCCATAGTGCTGCCAGTCAGTGCCCATCAGTGCCTAGATGAGCAGGCACTGATGGGCACTGACTGGCAGCGCTATGGGCACTGATTGTGGGCACTGATGGCGGGCAGTTATGGCATTTTATTTCACTCCTGTGTAATCAGGGCACTGGTGATCAGTGCCCTGATTACATTTCTCTGTGTCCCCTATGAGGAGGAGCCGCTGATCGGCTCTCCTCGCCTCACAAACTGACAGTGTGAGCCGAGGAGAGCCGAATAACGGCACTTCCTCATTTACATGTGACCGGCTGTGATTGGACACAGCCGATCACATGGGTAAAGAGTCACGTCATTGACTCTTTACCGGGATCGCGCTGTGTCCTAGCAAACACGGCGCGGTCACCATCGCCGCTCCGCTCGCCCCCGGGGGCTCGCGAGAGAGGCTGTTCTGGTGTGCCGTCATATGACGGCGTCCCAGGATAATAGCTACACCGCTCCGCCGTCATTTGACGGCGGGCGGTTAGTAAGCGGTTAAAGTAAAACGTTAAAAATTAAAAAAATCCTTTAAATATCGTGCCTGGGGGATCCCTTAATGTGCCTCTAAAGTGGCGCATTTGTATGATGTATGGAGCCTGCTGCAGCAACACTGACATTTCTAAAGGAAAAAATGTAATTTAAACTTGCACGCGGCTATAATGTATTGTAAGCTCCCGGCAATACAGATAAAAAACATGAAAAAAACAGCGTAGGATCCCCCCCCCCCCTCTTAGTCCATACCAGGCATCTGGTATGGATTTTAAGGGGAACTCCACGCCAAAATTTGAGGTCAGAAGGGGGCAGTGCCCCTGGGTCACGTAATCGGGTGGCCCAGCCCCTTGTCTATAAATTTGAAAAAAAACTGAAATTGCTTAAATTTTTTTTAAATAAAGGGCTTGTCAAAAATGTCTTATGTGGTTTTTTCCTTTTTTAAATTTTTTTTGTGAATGGGTGGTGGTATGATGTACCCAATACTGGAATGGGTATGGGGGGGGGGGGGCGGGATCTTGGGGCCCTCTTGTTAAAGGGGGCTTCCAGATTCTGATAAGCCCCCTGCCTGCAGAAATGTGGATGGCTTCGTAAGCTGTTATTAGTACTTTGAATTTTATTTGTTGGGTGGGCGGAAGCCAATGGAGGGATTGACAGAGAGGGATGAAGGACGCTGAATGGTTGGTAAGGTGGATGAGTCTGGCTGCAGTTTTTGTGAAGGACTGAAAGGGGGATAGCCTATGTAAAGGTAAGCCAATGAGAAGGAAGTTGCAGTAGTTGAGGCGATCCATAACCAGGGAGTGAATTAGAAGCTTAGTGGTGTCACTGGTTAGACAGAGGCATATTCTTCAGATGCTGCGGAGGTCGAGGCGGCATCATTTGGACAGGGATTGGTTGTGGGCCTGAAAGGACACTTCACCCCTAGCACCCTGGCATGTGGGGACGGACTGATGATTGTGCCACTGATCTTGACAGAGAAGTCAGGGGAAGCAATATGACGCTATATATTTTGGTTTTCATTTGCTAATATTTTTTTTCCCCATGAAAGTAGAGTTACCTTTTAAAGACTTTTCATAACGTGCGTATTTCAGTATACTACACATGTAAATGAAGCCTCAGGACTGTTCAGTTTATTCCTATAGTTATCAAAGCAATATTATACCCAAAAACAAATATTTAATACATTGCACTTTTTTATGTGAAGGTTGCATTTGTTTCCTTTTTTTATCTGTTAATCCGGCCAGTAGGGTCGGCCATACACAGAGCAAATGGGTTGCAGGAAAGAAATTTGCTCGATTCCTCCATTAACACAGACAGTGTTGATGTGGGATTCCCCCCTGCCAAGCCACTGTCTTGGCCGGTTTAGCAGGAACCGATTGCAAGGGCAGGCTGAATGTATCGATCAACTTGGGTACAACCAGCATGTCGGGATTTGCCTGTGATTATTGCTAGCGGCGACCCCCCCCCCCCCCCCGGAGAAGACAATGATTGTTGGCAACGGCTAAAGCAGCTGCTAGCGATAATCGCAGGCAAAATCCGGCATGCTGGTTGTACCCAAGTTGATTACCTTGATGCCTTCAGCCTGCCCTTACACAGTTCGAATCTCGTCTGTTCCTGCAAAACCGGCCAAGATTCTAACCTTGCATGGCCTGCCTCAGTCTGTTATTTTTTAATTCCTTTATCGGACCAAGCTGTCCAATAAAAGTAGCAGTTAGATGGGAGAGACAAACCATTTAACACTGACAGTGGTGTTTACAAGGATTAGTTGCAAGGTTTTATGTGGCCCTCTGATGTCTAATGTGGACCCTGATGTAAGAGGGAACTCGGATGTAAGGGAGACTTTGATGGGGATTCTGATGGGCACTCCAATGCAAGGGAGGATTCTGATGTAAGAGGGAGAATTTAGATGTAAGGGAGACTTTGATGGGGACTCTGATGCGGAATCCCGTGTAAGGGGGACCCTAATGTAAGAGAGAACTCGGATGTAAGAGAGACTTTAATGGGTCCTCTGATGTAAGGGGGGACTCGGATGTAAGGGAGACTTTAACTTCTTCCGGACCGCCCGCCGCAGATACACTGCGGCAGGCTGGCCCTCCTGCGCGAACCTCCGTAGCCCTACATCAGTCGCGCGCCTGCTGCTAGGGGGCAAGCGTGTGCCCCCGGTGGCACGCTCCCGCCCCCCACTCGGGAGCAGGGACTGCGATGCACGGGGCTGGCGGCCCAGATGGCCGCTGGCCACCCACGATCGCTCCCCCCGCTGAGAGAAGAAAGGTCAGCTGTTGTAAACACAGCTGACCGTTCTCTCTGGAATGATCACAAAGTGCCTGTGATTCTTCTATATAGGATCATAGGTTTCTGTGATCATTTCAAAAGCCCATCCCCCCTACAGATAGAAAACACTTCCCTAGGCTCACATTTAACCCCTTGACCACCCACCCTTCCCTGCCAGTGTCATTGTTACAGTAACAGTGCATATTTTTAGCACTGATTACTGTACTAATGTCACTGGTCCCCCCCCCCCCCAAAAGTGTAAAAAATGTCAGTTAGGGTTCCGATCTGTCCGCCACAATGTCGCAGTCCCGCTAGAAATCGCTGATCACCGTCATTACTAGTTAAAAAAAAAAAAACAATAAAAATTACATAAATCTTTATCTATAGATCTTTATAATAGAATATTATACAGTATAAGACCTAATAAAACACAGTGGACCAACACCAGGAGATGACATGGCTTCCCAAATCTTCACTGACTGTGGAAACTTCACACTGATCATCATGTAACTTGGATTCTGCGGCTCTCCACTCTTCCTCCAGACTCTGGGACCTTGGTTTCCAAATGAAATGCTAAATTTTCTACAATCAGTGATGATTTGGGGAGCCATGTCACCTGCTATGTTGGCCCACTGTGTTTTATCAAGTCCAAAGTCAGTGCAGCCCTCTACCAGGAAATTCTAGAGCACTTCATGCTTCCCTCTGCTGACCAGCATTATGGAGATGCTAATTTCATTTTCCAGCAGGATTTGGCACCTCCCACACTGCCAAAAGTACCATTACCTGGTTTAATGATCATAGTATCACTGTGCTTAATTGGCCAGCAAACTCACCTGACCTAAACCCCATAGAGAATCTGTGGGGTATGGTCAAGAGGAAGATGAGAGACACCAGACCCCAACAATGCAGATGAGCTGAAGGCCGCTATCAAAGCAACCTGGGCTTCCATAACACCTCAGCAGTGCCACAGGCTGATCGCCTCCATGCCACACCGCATTGATGCACTAATTTATGAAAAAGGAGCCCCGACCAAGTAGTACTGAGTGCTCACTATACTGTACATGGACATACTTTTCATTAAGCCAATATTTCTGTATTAAAAATCCTTTTTTTTTATTATTATGTAATATTCTCATTTTCTGAGATACTGAATTGTGGGAATTCACTAGCTGTAACCCATAATCATCACAATAAATAAATGCTTGCAATATATCACTCTGTGTGTAACGCATCTATATATAATATACGAGTTCACTTTTTGAATTGAATTACTTAAATAAATAACTTTTTAAGGATATTCTAATTTTATGAGATGCACCTGATCAAACCCGTATGAAAGGTATATATATTAAAGTAGGGGTCTACAAAATGTTCCTCTCTACTCTTCCTCCAGACTCTTGGACCTTGATTTCCAAATGAAATGTTACATTTTAAATTCAAGTACTGAGTGCATACTATACTGTACATGGAGCCAACATTTCAGTATTAAAAATCTATTTTAGTATTGGTCTTATGCACAGGCGTGCGCAGGGGGTGTGCCAGGGCACACCCTTTTTCAGAGGCAGTGCCAAGGGAGCACTTGGGTTAACTCATCTCTGCACCAATCTCTGTTACCAAGAGCAAGGGCTGCCCTTGACTCTCTTTCCCAGCTGCATTGTCCCTCTAGTGTCTGCACACAGCATCCTGAGGCTTGCTGTGTGTGTGTGTGTGTGTGTGTGTGTGTATATATATATATATATATATATATATATATATACACATACATACATACACACACACATATATATATATATATATATATATATATACACACACACACACACACACACACACACACACAGACACACGTGTTTTTGAGCTTAGGGGTGAACACACTAATGCAATAGGCTGCGCACGCCTATGTAATAGTCTAATTTTCTAAGATACTGAATTTTGGGGTTTTCACTAGCTGTAAGCCATACTCAGCAAAATTAAAAGAAAGAAATGCTTGAAATATATCACTCTGTGTGGAACGCATCTATATAAAATATGAGTTTCACTTTTTTAATTAAATTACTGAAAAAAAATTACATTTTTGATGATATTCTAATTTTATAAATGTATTAGTCTGGAAGGTTGTGTTATTTTGTTATTGCACTTAAGGCCCGGACACGCAATAAGAAAATCGGAAGTTAAATTTTGTGCAACAAAGGATCTGCCGGTTTTCGGATCATTAGTATAGTGGTTTCGACAGCCGATTATGAATTTTCGTGCGTCAAAAACTGGATGTGGAGGCTATACATTTTTTATCGTATGTGAACACAACGTCTGATTTTCGTTTAATTAGTACGGTTTTCATCCGAAAAAAAATCATAAGAGCAAGACTAGGCATGCTCAGAAACGAAAGAATACATGACATCACTTCTGAAGTTGAATTCTGTCGCAGGAGAATTTTTCGTATGAAAGTAACCTCTTCACTTTCCATATGAGACCAGCATGCAACATGAAAAACTAAAGAAAATTTGTCCGATAATCTGATCGTGTCTACGAGGCTTTAGGTGTTTGGGTGGTAGATGTTTATACAATTGCAAGAAGCAATTTTACATATTATTTTAACACTTTTTGCTAAAAGTTTTTAGTTTTTAGAAATAGAGTTTCTAAGACCTTGCTCATTCAATCCAATAAATAAATTATTAAAAAAAATATTTTAAAAATTTACAAAAACCATAATATGTTTGTTTTATCTGGTCATTTTTTTACACTGATCACAGTCAGATTTACATGCTTCGATACACACGAAATAAAACATGCCTTCACACAATGTTAACAATCTGTACTATGATTTCCCCTTTCTTAGGCTGATTAATTCTGAACTTTACAAGGCATTTCAACCAAATGAACATGACATCTGGGAATGCCATAAACTTCCCTGCTCTTCTCTTCTCTGGAGAGACAAGTACAGCTGAACAAACTCATAAGACGGCCGGGTGATTCCACACTTCCCATTGGGCCACATCCACACGCCTTATTTAGCTCTCTTGGGTGCGGCAGAAAACTTAACAACTGGAGCCCATAAACCTCTTTTGTATTAGAATAGAAAATCATTGCTAATTATACAGACTGATCCTGTAATGCTGGCACTATGAGAGACAGAGTAAAGTTCATGAAGTGGTGCGTGAAAATCCCAAGGAAAAAATCCTCAAAGGCTTCAGTGCAATTAGACACCAACCACCAAGATGAGATTGGTGTCTAATTGCACTGAAGCCTTTGAGGATTTTTTCCTTGGGATTTTCTAGCACCACTTCATGAACTTTACTATTATAATATTGTCAATATTATATTTAGTTGGCAGCTTATTCTTTTTTTTATCATTTTTATGCAATTTTAGTGTGGATTTTTTACCAATTTTTTACTATGAGGGACAGGAATGAGCCACATTCACTGGTTGGATGCTGTTCATATCTACAACTCACTCTACAAACGATCAGATATTTTTTAGATTGTAAGCTCTTACGAGCAAGTTCCCCTGATTCCGCCTGTATTGAATTGTATTGTAACTGTACTGATTGCCGTAACA
This sequence comes from Pelophylax lessonae, assembly GCF_965119305.1. Classification (NCBI taxonomy): domain Eukaryota; kingdom Metazoa; phylum Chordata; class Amphibia; order Anura; family Ranidae; genus Pelophylax; species Pelophylax lessonae. The sequence continues at coordinate 238,196,547 of NC_138774.1, forward strand.
CTGTAAGTCTCGGTTCACACTAGGTCGCCTCCAACTTAGGGGGCGACCTGTGAAGTCGCGTGCAGCGCGACTTCGGCGCGACTTGCACGGACTTCATAAAATGAATGTCTATGCAAGTCGCCTCCAGGTAGCCCCGAAGTAGTACAGGACCCTTTTTCTAAGTCGGAGCGACTTGTGTCGCTCCTATTAGAACGGCTCCTGTACTACACAATAGGAGCGTGACGGACCGCGACTTGTCAGGCTGACAAGTCGCGGTCCAAGTCGGATCAATGTGAATGCGGTCTAAAGGGCTGTGCAAACTGTTGGCGCTATATAAATCCTGTATATTATTAATAATTATCCTTTTACTGTCAGCGACATTTTTGCATTTTTTTGCACACGTTTTTCTGAAAGCAGATGTCGTAGAGAATAAAATAGTGGGCATTCCAATTTTTTAGGTCACGAAATATTAGTGCAATGGTTTATGAAATGCGGAGTTTCAGTAAATAATACACTAGTGCCCTAAATTTTATTCAAAACACTGCACCACAGATTTATCTTTAAGAACTTTTACTTGACTTTTAGTTGCATCTCTTCCCACTATTAGGTGCCAATCACACTAAGATGTTAAACCAAATTTACCAAAATGGATGAGCGCTAGGTATCAATGCATATCCATATACATCACATTTCTAATAAAATTGTGCAACAAAAAGTGTGTTAAAAATAACAATAAACTGACACTAATAATAATGTGCGGTAAGACATAAAAGTTCAAAAATGTCCTAAAAGTTCATTGATAAATGTGCTTGAAATCCTATTTAACGTGCTCCATACAATTCATGCAGATGAAAAGTGCTTTCCAAACAGTGCTCTTCAGTGGTTCCATACCAAAAGCTATAACTCACCAGATTCTTAAGTGGGGTACACTACACACTATAAGAAAATTGGGCGAACGATTGTCCAATTTTTTCTGGTTGTTTCACAGCACATCAGAAGCGATAATTCGTACGAAAATTCTCGTAAGACAAAGGCTTTTTTTTTTTGTTTAATGTTTCTGATCATGCGCAGTCTTTCTTTTCTGATTTTCCTTCTACAAAAATCGTACGAAAACGGTGCACATTTAACAAAAATTGTTTGTTTTTTCCCCGCTTGAGATACATTTTGGAGTTTGTCCCTTCGAGAATTTTTGTACGAAAATTCTGAATCGGCTGTAGAAAGTTGTGTACACACTATACGAAAATCGTGCGACAATTCTTTGGATGAAAATGGTCACCCGATTTTCTTATTGTGTGTTCTAGCCTTTAGACCCAGGGTTTAGGTGGGTCTAAAGTGGGGTACACACTATAAGAAAATCGGGTGACCATTTTCGTCCAAAGAATTGTCGCACGATTTTCGTATAGTGTATACACACTTTTTTACAGCCAATTTAGAAATTTCCTGAGAAAATCCTCAAAGGGACAAACTCCAAAATGTATCTCAAGCGGGAAAAAACAAACGATTTTTGTTAAATGTGCACCGTTTTCGTACAATCGTCCGATTTTCCTCGTTGGTTCACAGCAAGTCAGAACCGATGAACGAAAATTCGTTAGAAAATTCTCGTACAACAAAGGCTTTTTTTTTGTTAATTATTGTTTCTGATCATGCATAGTCTTTCTTTTCTGATTTTTCCTGTACAAAAATCGTACGAAAACAGAACACATTATACGAAAATCGTTCGTTTTTTTCCCGTACGAGAAAAATTTTGGAGTTTGTCCCTTTGGACGAAAATGTTCACCCGATTTTCTTATAGTGTGTACTAGCCTTTAAAGTGCTTTGGTTGGTTTTCAAATCAGGATATCAGTGTAGTTAGCTTCCTTATAGTCCCCTTTTCTGTCTTTACAGCTCAGGAATAGCAAACCAAACACAAGATCATCAACTCATTTATTAAAATGAAGCTCAAACAAAAGATCAAAATAATACCGATAATGCTAATGACAGCAAAAGGCATAGAAATGGGGTTACGTTTCATCTGACATCACTTCCGGTGATGTCGTTTTCCGAGATGGTGGAACGCATGGCACTTCGCCAAACTGCAGCAGATGGCAGTTCCTTTAGAGTGTACACTGCTGGATTCTGCTGGTTGCCAGCTTTGGTTCTTATACAAGATAAATAATTCAAGATCGATGGCACAACTATCAGCCCATCCCCACATGTCAAGGTGTAATCCTGGACTATGATCTATCCTTTAAGCTCCACATTCAATCATTATCCAAATCTTGCCACCTCAACCTCCCCAACATCTCCAAAATACGCCCCTTTCTCACCAATGACACCACAAAGCTCCTAGTTCACTCCCTGGTCATCTCTTGCCTTGACTACTGCAACTCACTTCTTATTGACTTACCTTTACATACACTATCCCCCGTTCAGTCCATCATGAATGCTGCTGCCAGGTTCATACATCTTACCAACCGCTCCGTGCCAGCTACTCCTCTCTGCCAATCCCTCCATTGGCTTCCACTCACCCAATGAATTCAATTCAAAATACTAACAATAACTTACGTAGTTACATCGTGGGTAAGGTTGAATAAAGACAATAGTCCATCTAGTTACAAAGCCATTCACAACTCAGCCCCCAGCTACATCACTAGCCTTGTCTCAAAATACCAACCTAATCGTTCTCTCCTTATTCCTCCCAAGGCCTCCTGCTCTCTAGCTCCCTCATCACCTCCTTCAATGCTCGCGTCCAGAATTTTTCCAGAGCCTCTCTCATCCTATGGAACTCCCTACCCAATCCAATTATCTCCTACTCTGTTTGCTTTTAGATGATCCCTCAAAACCCTCCTCTTCAGAGAAGCTTATCCTGCTTTCACCTAACAACTGAACTATGATTTTCTCCATCAGCTCACCCCCCCCCCCCCCCCCCCAGTTATTACCTTTTGTATCATTTGGCCCTTCCTTCTAGACTGTAAGCTCTAACGAGCAGGGCCCTCTGATTCCTCCCATATTGAATTGTATCATAACTGTACTGTCTGCCCTTGAGTTGTAAAGCGATGTGCAAACTGTTGGCGCTATATAAAGCCCATATAATAATAACAATACATGTGAGTGGAACATTTTTACCTTTTGTTTGAACCTCATTTTATTAAATAGGTTGCACAATGATCTTGTGTTTGATTTTCCCATTACCGAGCTGTAAAGACAGAGAAGAGAACTATAAAGCCCCGTACACACGATCAGATTATCCAACGATCTGTCGTCCGTTTTTTGTGGCATGCTAGTCTAATGTGGAAAGTGAAGAGGTTATTTTCATACGAATTTTCCCGTACGACAGAATTCTTCTTCAGAAGTGATGTCATGTGTTGGATTGCTTTGTATGTGTTCTTTCTCTCTGAGCATGCCTAGTCTTGCTCTTAAGATTTTTTTTTCTGTCTAAATCTGTACTAATGAGACGAAAATCGGACGTTGTATTATGGACAACAAAAATTTTATAGCCTGCACATGAGGATTTTGTCAGCCGAAAAGTCGGAGTTGGCTGTCAAAAGCACCATACTAACAATCCGAAAATCGACAGATCGGTCGTCGGACGAATTTTCCCTACAGATTTTCTTATCGTGTTTACGGGCCTTTAGGAAGCTGGCTATACTGATATGCTGATTTGAAAATCAACCAAAGCACTTTTAGACCCACCTAAACCCTGGGTCTAAGGATCTGGTGAGTTGTAGCCCGTGAGAGGGTTTTGGTGTGGAACCACTGAAGAGCACTGTTTGGAAAGCATTTTTTAAGCACAAGGATTTCATACACATTTATTAATTAGCTTTTAGGACACGTATGATCTTTTATGTCTTACTGCACATTATTATTAGTGTCAATAGTGTTATTGGTATTTTAACACATTTTTTTGTTGCACAATTTCATCAGAAATGTGATGTGTATGGATATGTATTGATACCTAGGGCCCTAAATTTACTTTTAGTGTATTTTTTTACTGAAATTTAGCATATTTATTATATGCAATATATTACCCACTCTTTGTTAAAAATGAATAGATGAGGTTGCGCCAAGTAAATTGATACGCAACATTTTAACCCTAGATACGCAAAATGTTGCATGTACCCATGAAACGACAACACCTACATCTTTCATTCGTGACACTTTTTAAAAGTCCCTACAGGCCATTATTTTGGAGTTAATCATGGATATTAGTGTTTCTCCCTGCTACCTGGCGGGACCTGCCATGCTGGTCTGGATTACCCAATGGGCATGCAGAGTCTGGGAAAAATTGCATACTGGGAGGGGGGGGGTCCAAGGAGGGGATCCAGTGGCTGCAGAGCTGCTAGATCACTTCCATCTGACAGTCAACAGAGTCAGATTGTCTGTGCATATGTGGGCATCCTCCAAAGTCCAGGGACAGCTTTAAATTTTGAGAGCATATTAGAAAAAAAACAATTGACTGCTATGACTATGAAACACAAAACTTTTTTATACAGAAATAGGAAATGATTTTAATCCCAGTCATGTTTGTCCATCTGTTTCCCACGGAGAGAGATTTCACTTTACTTCTTAAAATAGATCCAAATACATTGCTTATTTTGGATAGAGTAAGGGAGGCTTATAACCCGTTTCTATTTTTTTTTTTTTTTTATTGCCACCTGTGTCCCATTGGGGAAACTTGAACAATGTAGGCTATGTGGGACTTTAGGTGAGACACCAGCAGGTAATGCCCAGCGTCTCCATCCCTGTATCAGAAAAAACGTAGGTTGAAAAGGATTAAAAGAGGTGCATGGAAGTCAGCCAGCCCCCAGTCTGATGTGCTCACCCTCCAGTCTGCCACCAACCAAGTCCCCTGTCTCATGATATAGATAAAGAACAGGGGATTAGTTGACACGCATTTGCAAACGCATGTGTAAGCTGCAGAGCCATGACACGGCACCCTGTTTTACCTGCAGTCCTAACAATTTTAATTTGAGTATCTCCACTCTGGGAGCACATGGCTGCTAATGGATGGATAGATGGCAGGTGGGAGGGAGCAGCCCAAACCTCCCCCATCCATGACTGGTCTAGTATCTCAAAACTCTAATAGCGATGTTATGCAATGGTACAAACTGAAAACGACCAGCTGAGAAGCATACACCTCCAACCCCTTGGTGGATGCAGTGTAAAACACTGGAAACTTCCCTTCACTTCCTCTCTCATAGGCGAAACAGAAAGTGAGGGAATCCCTGGTTTTCACCAGATCTAGTGTCCCCATTAGAAAATTTCCCCTGTTCTAGTGTCAACCCATAACTTGGGATATTGTTTCACTGTCACTCTCGACAAAAAACAGGACAAATAGAGGGGGTGGGGGGGGGGGTGAATCTCCCTAACGGAGATACAAACAACAATAAAAATTTGACAAGTGTTCTTATCCCTCTCCACTTTAGTTATACTTTAAGTTGGTCATGCACGGAGCACATTTTGATGGATTCTTGATGAAAATGGGGCTATGAGTGGCCTTTTTTTAACACCATTATGCCTGAAATCCTTCAAACTGAAAACTGAAGGAGCTGGGTGGAAAATTGACCAGCTGAACAGTGGCTTCATCTGATTGGATTGGGTATTCTTACAGCTGTGGGTGCCAAATGTCAGAATACAATAGGCAGCAGAAGTTGGGGGATGAACGAGGGAAAATCGTACAGTGTATGGCCAGCTTTAGCCTGTAGAAATAACAAATGTGAGGAAATCTCTCCAAAGTGAGGGGAAATCCCCTTTCACAAGGACAAAGGTCACCGTTTAAAGATTTACCCTCTTTTCCTGCACTGCTGACAACATAAAATGTTGGGCTTTCCCTCACTTTCATGTGACAATGGTCTCCAAGAAAGATAGAGGGGGAAATTCAATAGCTAGGACATATACAGCAATAAAAACTGACAGGGGTTTAAACCTTCCCTTTGCTCTCTAAACCTGAAAGACATTTTTTTTTTGCCTTGAGACAGTACAAACTGAAGATCTTCCCTTCCCCCTGCACTCACACTACCAGGCCCACTTGATTCCTAGGGGGAAGTATGTGTATATGAATAGCTACCACCACCTGTCCCGCTCTCATTAAGGAGTGCAATGCTGGTCATAAAATTTAACCCATCAGGTCCCCTTTTTCCAAGAATAGTTTTCCCAAAGATGTCTAGTTTACCAATGGTGCAGGTACTCTAAAGGTAGCCTGATCATCCTCAAATCAAACCGTGTATAAAAATTATGAACCAAGTTTAGACATGAAGGGTAGTCAGATCTTTCCACCTGTAGGTAGATCTTTCCACCTTTAGTCAAAACTTTCCACCTGTAGTCAGATCTTTTCACCTACAGATGGTACAGGAACTCTACAGGTAGCTTAATCCTCCTTGATAAATGTGTGTATAAAATGTATGAACCAAGCCGTTGACATAAAGGGCAGTCAGATCTTTTCACTTGTAGAAAGATATTTCCACCTGTAGGCACGAAAGTTCCACCTATAGACGCAATCTTTACAATTATAGTCAGATCTTTCCACTTATAGTCAGATCTTATCAATTGTAGTCAGATCTTTCCAATTATAGGCACAATTTTTCCACCTGTAATCAGATCTTTAAACCTGTAATCAGATCTTTAAACCTGTAGTCAGATATTTCCACCTACAGATGGTACAGGAACTCTACAGGTAGCTTGATCCTCCTTGATAAATGTCTGTATAAAATGTATGAACCAAGCCATAGACATAAAGGGCAGTCAGATCTTTCCACCTGTAGTGAGATCTTTCCACTTGTAGAAAGATATTTCCACCTGTAGGCACAAAATTTCCACCAATAGGCGCAATCTTTCCAGTTACAGTCATATCTTTCAACTTGTAGTCAGATCTTATCAATTGTAGTCAGATCTTTCCAATTATAGGCACGATTTTTCCACCTGTAGTCAGATCCTTCCACCTGTAGATAGATCTTTTCACCTGTAGTCAGATCTTTCCACTTGTAGTCAGATCTTTCCAATTATAGGCACGATTTTTCCACCTGTAGTCAGATCCTTCCACCTGTAGATAGATCTTTTCACCTGTAGTCAGATCTTTCCACTTGTAGTCAGATCTTTCTACCGGTAGGCACAATTTTCCCACCTGTAGACAGATTCTTCCACCTATAGGCGAGATCTTTCCACCTGTAGTCAGATCTTTCCACCTGTAGTCAGATCTTTCCACCTGTAGTCAGATCTTTCCACCTGTAGTCAGATCTTTCCACCTGTAGTCAGATCTTTCCACTTGTAGTCAGATCTTTCTACCTGTTGGCACAATTTTTCTACCTGTAGACAGATTCTTCTACCTAAAGGCGTAATCTTTCCCCCCTGTAGTCAGATCTTTCCACCTGTAGGTAAGATCTTTCTACCTGTAGGCACAATTTTTCTACCTGTAGACAGCTTCTTCTACCGAAAGGCACGATCTTTCCCCCCTGTAGTTAGATCTTTCCACCTGTAGGCAAGATCTTTCTACCGGTAGGCATGATTTTCCCACCTGTAGACAGATTCTTCCACCTATAGGCGAGATCTTTCCCCCCTGTAGTCAGATCTTTCAACCTGTAGGCAAGATCTTTCCACCTGTAGGCCGATCCTTCAACCTATAGGTGCAATCTTTCCACCTGTAGCCAGATCTTTCCACCTGTAGGCACGATTCAGGCTTTCATCAATACAGGCGGGAAATTAAGTGTAGCTGGACACCCCCCCAGGACTAGTTTCAGGGAAAATCTATATCAATTGAACATATACTAAGTATGGGTGAACACTAGTTTACCCAAGATGGGCCAGTCAAGTATATAAGGGACAATCTGCAGGTGTCTACACCAGTGTTTCTCAACTCTGGTCCTCAGGACACACTAACAGGCCAGATTATAAGTATTACCTTGGGGAGATGCAGAGTAGAGTACTGCAATCACTGAGCTGCAAATTATATCACCTGTGATGTATTTCAGTTTTCTTGCAAACCTGGCCTGTTAGTGTGCCCTGAGGACCGGAGTTGAGAAACACTGGTCTACACTAATGAAGCTATAACCAACTGAGCCAGGCTAGGAACATTTTAGGTTTATGCATCCCCTTACCATACCTACCTACATCAATGAGCCAGTTGGCATATTGTGCACGAAACAGCATTAATGTTCCCTCATGCATGTTTTGCTTTCTTCTCTAGAAAGAGGGAAGGAGAGCACCCTGTTGACAACCCCAATGCAGACTATCTCAGGAAAGACCAATAGCGGCCGGCATGGAGATATTTATCCTGGTCAATTGACTCCCCGCCCAAGAAGGCATGACCAAAAAGTGACAGGGCAGGCCTACAGACATAAAAACATTCCCTGATCTGACCATAAATGGCCAGAATCTAATAATTGTAGGTACCTATAGATAACTTTTTTCCAATCTATGTTTGGCAACCATTAGTCTACAGAGTAGCAATCATAGTCCAGAATACTGGCTTCTTTTCCATTAGAAAACATTTTGTCAACTATTTTGAGTGAATTAGATATTTATCATTAGTGAGCATCAAACCTAAAGCTGTCACCCAGTCCCGCCTCTTGGTACATAACACACTTGTGCTTACCATGTGGTCTTTCCCATCTTGGGAGACAGGTCACTTGATGGATGGTCTCTTTTACCAGCTAGCATATCCCTTACACTTCTTCTGCGGCATGCAGATAATGAGTAAAACAGAAACGCTTTTCCTTAACCCTTGATGGCCCTGCAGCAGAAAAATAAGATCTTTGAATGCTGAAACTTGTTGAAGTCCCATTTCTGTACAAAAACAATTATAATAATAATAATAAAGATTAAATTCAAGAAATGCTCCAACAGAAAGGAGATCTGTCACTGAGATGTTTAAGTGACATTTGATAACTTCAGATTATGAGGTTCTAATCCATAATTAAACTGCAAACAGTTATCAGCTGTTCATATAACCACTAACTACCTGAGAAGGGGCTAACATCTCTGAAACCACATCCGTGTTAAGTACTAAGGTGGCAGTCTGATGGGAATTTTTACAAAAATCAAAGTATTTTGCTTTACAGATAAATAATATAGATATAAGATTAAGGCCCCGTTCACATAGGGGCGATCCGACCTCGGGTGGCGACCTCCGAGGTCGCGGTGCGAGCAGCGCGCCGCGACCTCGGAGCGGCCGCCACGGACTTCATAACATTGAAGTCTATGGCGGTCGCCTCCGGGTCGCCCCAAAGAAGCTCCGGACCCTTTTTCTAAGTCGGAGGGACTTGTGTCGCTCCTATTAGAACGGGTCCGCAGCTTCCCTATGGAAGGCGACCTACGGCGACCTGTGAGGCGACCAGGTCGCCTCACAGGTCGCCTTAGTGTGAACGGGGGCTAAGAAGAAAACAAAAAATAATAATAATACAAATAGAAAATGAAAGCGGTTGTTTCAGAACATGTGTTGAGTTTTAAACATTATTAATGTGAAATAAAATTTTGGGCTGCTGGGCCTCAATACATACTGGGGTTGACTTACTAAAGGCAAACAGATGGTACGCTTTGCAAGTGCATTTTCCCCAGTGTTTAGTAAATGAGGGGAAGCTCTGTTGACTTCCATCATCCGCATATGTACAAGCAAAAATTCATTTTTTATTTTTCCTTGCATGAGATTGGTATTCTTTACAAATTGAAGCTTTATCTCATTTACTAAGCTCTGGAGCAAACGCCCTTGCATAGTGCACCGTCTATTTGCCTTTAGTAAATTAAACCCAATGTTTTATATAGGGTATTCTAACCACTCCTACCCTCCGTGAATTGTTAAGCAAGTGTTTGTTTGATTTTCTAATTGTCAGTTGGGGTAAATTGATGAAGCAGTAAAGAGAAAATTCTAAGAATTGGAATGGAAAACATTCCTCGAACACAGACATTTCTAACAGTGAATGTGGTTTTTGTTTGGTAAAGCCCATTTGTTCTGAAATTGAATGGTAAAAGCAAACAAAACTTGGAAACACTTTCGGACAATATTCATCAAGTCCTCGAATGTACTAAGAAATATTTTGTCTTCGGACGAACGCTCGTTTTTAAAATGTTAGTGTATACCCAGCTTTAGTGTTCAATAGTCAAATCCATTAATAATACTAATAATAATGATGATATAATATATGTTTATTAAAAAAAAAAAAAAAAAAGACCACTCTTGAACCAGACAAATTGCAATCCATCTATGACTGGCCTAAGAGTAAAGGGCATTCTACTTTCAATCTACCAAAACTATATAATATGGGGACAAACCTAAACAATGCTTTAAATTTATATTTATTACATTTATATTATTTTATAATCAGGCAGGCCCTAGTACTACACAGTAGATAGTAGATCTAAAGGAGATTGTGCAATCAGATTGTGCATGGCAACTGAAGCTTCCATTTCTGGATACCAGTTGTGATAATCTAGTTTGTATAAAAGTTGAACAGAAACATATCAGATGGTCGGAGTTTATCATTAGTACACTGCAGAGTGTCCATGTGCACAACAATACAGAAATTCTCCAACATACTGAATTAGATCTGATTTATTGCAATGCCTGTGCAGCAGCGCTGGAGTGTAAAAGGAAGAAGCAGCACAAAGAGCCAATCAGTTTATGAGTTGACAAGAAGCATGCTAATAGGAGGAGAAAGGAGGCCCAGGGTCACTTGGGCTCAGAGGAAGTGGGCTGGTCATCAGACATCTAGCAGCAGAAAAAAGGACTACAGGGGGAAATCCCTGGATACAAGGTAAATATTGCAACAAAACTGTTATACTTTACCCCTGCTCTCACTGGTGCAGCTTTAAAATCGCGCTACTTCAGCGTAATTTCAAAACTTTGCCCTTTGCACTGCCGATTTCATTGTGGTTTGCAAATTCATACAACAGAAGTCTATGCAAGTTGCAATTAAATCGACAAAAAGTAGTGCAGGCAGGGCTGGCGCTACCAGTAAGGCGACCTAGGCAGCCGCCTAGGGCGCAACTTAGCAGGGGGCGCCAGTGGAGCCTGACCCGAGGTAAGTGACTTACCGTGAGTCACTGAAGGGGTTTTAACCAGTGGCGGCCGGCCCGTCCATTAGGGACACAGGGGTGCTGCCCCCCTATCCATGCATCCAGCCCTGTAATCTACATGCAGGGCGCCGGATGCACGTGGATTCCAATGACGGTTGTTTTGTTTTTTTTGAAGCAGAGGCTCTAATAGGCTTCAAAAAAGGGTGGGCTCAGGGCGCAGAGCATTATACCCGTGGCCAGGTCCGTCTGTCCCCCCCCCCCCCCCGACCAATGGAGAACCAGCCGCCACTGGTTTTAACCCCTTCAGCAACTTGGGATGGGGGGTGGGAGAGCATATGGGGGGGCGGCAATTATTTTTTTGCCTAGGGTGGCAAAAATCCTTGCAACGGCCCTAAATGCAGGAACCTTTTTCACAGTCGATGCGACATAAGTCACAGCTATTTGAATGGTACCATTGCTGACAACGGGGTGTGACTTGGCATGCGATTTGGAAATTTGGATTTGTCAAATCGTGTGACAAATCGCACCGGTGTAAATGGAGGCTAAATAGTCTATTGTCTTTTATCCTGTCATTTTTTGCCTAGAGATCAGCTTTAAAGTGTAAGTCCAGCCAAAAGGGTTTTTTTCTGGGGGGGGGTTTGGGAATCATAAGAACCCCTGTCAGATATTTACGGATATTCAGGGCTCCAATTACAGAATTTTTCTTTGAACAATAAAGTTTATTGCATTTGCATATTGCAACGAAAGATAACAAAGATACAAAGATACAGATCCAAACATGCACATACATTCAAAACAACACTATAGGACCCTTTATACAAAAATGTAGCCATAGGAAAGACAAAGACGCCGTGCAGGTGAGATGCACGTGATTGATAACATCAAAAATAGTGGACAGGACCCCTTTACACTTCGTGCTAAATCGCATTGCCCTGGACAATGGATGTTTCCAAAATAAGTAATGGACAGGGCATATCCGGAGGGCTAAAATACAGATCAAATTCTAAAATAAGAAAAAGACATGCAGCCCATCACAAGAAATCCCAGATTAGAAAATGGAATCAGTGGAAACAGTAAAGTCCAATCAATGGTAAAGTCCAAAAGTGAGCAGAATTCCTCCAGTATATTAAGGTCCACTTCAAGCAGGATAATCCAAACAGATTGCCATCCACCACACCCAGTGAGATAGGAACAGCACTCCCCCAAGGTAATGAACGTACCAGAATGCTGGCAAATTACTGCACAACAAGCCCATCTCTTATGGTGGCCATACACTAGCAGAAAAATTGGCCGTGCAAATTTTCTAAAATCGAACGATTTATTGGAATGGCAAAAGATACTACCATCATGGAACGATCAAATTTTGAAAGATAAACGTTCCATGAACATAAATTAACCATTTTATCGTTAGTTTTCGTGAAACCAGAAGGGAAATGACGACATGAAAGTGACCTCTACATGTAACTTCCAGGTTATACTCACTCTCATTTCCGGAACTTTAACAATGGATCAACTGGATGAGAGTACCATTGCCATAGCAATGCTTGGAGTAATTGCTATACAATAGGCAAATGCTAAGAAGAGGAAGAGAAGTCAATGGACCAAGCAATGGAAGGAAGCGTGATCAATATTCACATATGACCTTGCATAAAACGTTTTTTCGTGGATCAGACATTTCTTTTATTATTATGATCATTCTCTAATATGTCTACCTTCCAGGTTAAAGGTTTTGGCACATGCGCAAGAAAAGTCGCACGATTGTTCTCGGGCGAGGCAGCCACAAAACACAAGAATGTCGGTAGATCAGCAAAAATATTTCCAATTTCTCAAACGAAGTTGAAAGCCGTTACCGTTCGTCACCCACGAACTATAAGAATATCGGGCGAACGATCGCTATTATAGATTTTCTACCGATTTTTCTGCTAGTGTATGGCCACCATTAGAGGGCTATATCGTTGGACAATCCTTAGATTAACAGCAGCTTGTATCCATATGAAAAATACAAAATAGGGAGGACCATAGCGTGATATTGCCAACACTGTAATTCATTTAAAAGGAAGAAAATGGTTTCACTCACATGTGAACAATGTAAAAGCGCATAGACTGATAACCACCAACAGCCGTGACTGAATCCAGGCAGCGGAGGACCATCAGAACACCGTAAGTCACACTCATCAGCTGCCTGGGGACTGTCACTTCCGGTCAGGTGAAGTGTGTCTGTAATCACCTCTTGTTGCCGTACAAAGCCGATCCCGACATGTTTCGTCATAAAGACTTAATCATGGAGCAGTCCCCATGTGAGTGAAACCATTTTCTTCCTTTTAAATAAATCTCAGTGTTTGCAATATTACGCTATGGTTCTCCCTATTTTGTATTTTTCCTATGGATACAAGCTGCTGTTAATCTAAAGATTGTGCAATGATATAGCCCTCTAAGAGATGGGCTTGTTGTGCAGTAATTTGCCAGCATTCTGGTAAGTTCATTACCTTGGGGGAGTGCTGTTCCTATCTCACTGGGTTTGGTGGATGGCAATCTGTTTGGATTATCCTGTTTGGAGTGGACCTTAATATACTGGAGGAATTCTGCTCACTTTTGGACTTTACCATTGATTGGACTTTACTGTTTCCACTGATTCCATTTTTCTAATCTGGGATTTCTTGTGATGCGCTGCATGTCTTTTTCTTATTTTAGAATTTGATCTGTATTTTATTATTGATATTTAATGCTAGCTATCATCAGTTCAATTCATCTTTTACTACCAGAGTTTACCGATTCTGTTAGTTTGTATTTTCTGCAATTGGCGCTGTGGTAGGAATCATCCTTTTGGGGGCCAGTTTTTGATGTTCCTTATTTTTTTTTATATCCGGAGGGCTGTATGATATGGAACTTGTATCAGTGTCTAGGAGTGGGGGACATCTTAAGCTGTAAAGGGCCAACATGACCCGGAGTCTTTCATACACATAACTGTTTTGAGTTCCTTGGCCCTCTCCCTGATGGAGGGGATGGTGGTTGCCTTCCAATGTCTGGGGATGAGAGCATGGGCTGCTGTGATGAGGAAATAGAAGATGCTCTTTACGAGTCGGGCTATAGGGTTGGGTATAACCGAGATTAGTGACACCTCTGGGATAAGTGGCCTGTTATCTGGTGGTGTAATTTAGGGTAGTAGGGTACCGTCCACTTCCCCACAGAGCCAGCAGCTATTAGGAACAGTTTTAGAAGTCATATATAAGGCTACTGGACTTCTATGTATAGAAAAAACGTGCAGCGCTACAAGTTGTGCAAAATGCATACAAGTACAAAAGTAATAAAGTGCTATGCAATGCAGTGAAAAATTCATCTAGTGCCAAAATCACTTCAAAAAAACGTATGCAATAATCAATAAAGGCTTATGCATATACAGCGCTAATAACCAGGGCCGTCCCTACCATGGGCCCCACATGGTCCATTGGACTGAGGCAGCAAATTGACGCCCAAGACAGTGGCAGAACTGCTATTGGGACTGGGCTTTGGAGTTCCACCACTGTGCTTAACGCCCTTCCCCACCCAGCTTGCCCTGCCCCACTCCGCTGCTGCCTTCATTGTGGAGGGGGGCCCGGCCCCACAACTGTTATAGGTAATGATGGGAGTCAGCAAAGCACTGGCTGCCATACACACACAGCGGACCACCAGTTCATCCTCTCTGCGGCTCCCTCCATTGCTGCAGACAGATGTCATGTCGGGACAGGCGGTGGTTACCGGAGGAGAATGGCCAACAGCATGACCCCATGTTGGAAGAGGCATCACTGGAGGCATGACTGACTCTGAGAGCAAGTAAGTGCCAGTGCCACATATCCCATCCCCACCACCACCGCCTCTGTCTAAAACCCCACCACTGCTGCCTCTGACTGAACCCCCCCAACACCACCCCCGCTGCCTCTGACTGAACTTCCCCTCCACCACTACTGCTGCCTCTGACTGAACCCCACCCCCCCACCACCACCACTGCTACCTCTGAATGAACACCCCCCCCCCCACCACCACCACTACAGCTGCCTCAGACTAACCCCCCCACCCCCACCACCACCACCACCACTATGCATGTAAATCTGGCTTCCTGATAAATTAAATTTTAGTTTTAATTATCATGATATAAAATAATGGATGTGGGTGCCTTTTGGTGGGTGTGATTTTTTTTTTTTGGGGGGGGGGGGTGGGCACAACAACAGCATCTCATTCTTGGCCCCAGGCAGCACAATGTCTTGGCAAGCTCTGCTAATAGTAAGAAATTACAAAAAATCCTAAAAAGAGAGTAAACCAAAACCAATCCTTTGGATAAGTGAAAAAGGTGGTTGCAAGTAGCTGCTACACAGGAAAAAACACAGTCAATATAAATTTGGAATATCACCCAAAAATAGAGTGTGCGAATCAGGGATAGACCGAATCGGTGGCCGATATGCACTTTCCCCGATATATCGGTATTGGCCCCAGAACTGGCCGATATTGCCGATATTTTTGTAACGTCATTCTGCCTTCTTAGGCAGCCTCCCTCGCCTTGGACAGCCTCATCTGGAGTCAGGACTAGTCTCGTGGGAGTGTATCACAGCCATACACCCACCCACAGCAGCCCGGTGCCAACCAGCCACCCACAGCCACAGCCCCTGTACCAGCCAGCCACAGGCACTGTACCAGCAAGCCAGCCAGCCACCCACCCACCCACAGGCTCTGTACCAGCCAGCAAACCACCCACAGGCCCTGTACCAGCCAGCCACAAGCACTGTACCAGCCAGCCAGTTACCCACAGGCCCTGTACCAGCCAGCCACCCACAGCCTCTGTGCCAGCCAGTCACCCATCACAGGGTGCCAGCCAGCCACCCACCCACCACAGTGAGCCAGACAGCCAGCCAGCCACCCACCACAGGGTGCCAGACAGCCAGCCACCCACTACAGGGTGCCAGACAGCCAGCCACCCACAGACAGGGGCCATACAGCAAACCACCCACAGGCCCTGTACCAGCCAGCCGCAGGCACTGTACCAGCCAGCCAGCCAACCACAGGTCCTGTACCAGCCAGCCACCCACAGCCCCTGTGCCAGCCACCCACCACAGGGTGCCAGACAGCCAGCCACCCACCACAGGGTGCCAGCCACCCACCACAGGGTGCCAGACAGCCAGCCACCCACAGGCCCTGTACCAGCCAGCTGCAGGCACTGTACCAGCCAGCCGCCCACAGGCCCTGTAACAGCCAGCCACCCACAGCCCCTGTGTCAGCCACCCACCTACCACAGGGTGCCAGCCAGCCAACCACCACAGGGTGCCAGCCAGCCACCCATCCACCACAATGTGCCAGCCAGCCAGCCAGCCACTCACCACAGGGTGCCAGCCAGCCACCCACCCACCACAGGGTGCCAGCCAGCCACCCACCACAGGGTGCCAGCCAGCCACCCCCCCCCCCCCCACCACAGGGTGGCAGCAAGCCAGCCATTATTCAGTAAACAAAAATTAACATGTTCAGTACCAGATTTGTGTAAAAAACTGTCTTTTTTTTTTTTCAAAACGTTAAATGTACAAAATATCGGCCCATATCGGCCGATACCGATATGTTGTGACCAAAATATCGGTGTCGGCCCTGAAAAAACCATATCGGTCTATCCCTAGTGCGAATATCTAGGAAAATGCCCAAAGAAGATCACTACACCATGTGTGCTAAAGTTAGAGGCTTACCAGATGGTTATGACCCTGATTAGGGAGGGTGGTCAATGATGTGAGCATTAGTGGATGTATTGGGACATCAATTGCACCTGTAATATAAAGATACTACAAGCACTCTAGCCTGTCATAGGGGATGAACGTCCTCAGCCCGATTACCAGGCCAATCAACCAGATTGTTCATCACTGTTACTGTCACTCTGCCCAATGTCCCTCCTTTCCAACTCCAACCCTGCTGAAGATGGTGCTGGGGGCTGTGCAACCTCTGAATGTGTTTCTCTAGTTCTTTGTACCTGAGTGCTGATTTCAGATTTTCTTTTTGGTTGTCTGATACTGGCAGGGCTAGAAACGTCCTGGATACAGTCTTGTCTTCAAGAATTAGAGAGGCATTGACGGCTGTCTGCGATGTAAATCCTGAGTGGGTATCATGCGTGTGGCCAGGAAGGAAGCAATCATTTCCAAAGTTTTGACAAGACAAGACAGTCTTTAAATGGAATTCTTTTGTGTCAATGTTACCTTTCTTTTAGTGATTTTGCACGGAGCGCCCCGATCCTCCACTTCTTGGGTCCCTGGCTAGAGCTCCTGGCCCCTCCCTCCTGTTGAGTGCCCCCACAGCAAGCATCTTGCTTTGGGGGGCACCCGAGCGGAGCTGCAACTCAGTGGGTCCATTCAGACATGGCACAGTGGTTCGGCCCTGCCCCCTGTCTCTCCTGATTGGCTGAGTTTGATTGACAGCAGGGGGAGCCAATGGTGCCGCTGCTGTGTCTCAGCCAATCAGGAGGGAGAGTCCAGGATGACCGAGGCACTCGTGGACATCGCTGGATAGAGATGAAGCTCAGGTAGGTATTAGGGGGGGGCTTCTGCACACAGAAGGCTTTCTATCTTAATGCATAGAATGCATTATTATAAAAAAAAAACCTTCTGCCTTTACAACTACTTTAATGTTTGAATTTGTGAGCTGTTTGGTGAATATTCTGCAAACCTGACCGGGGTATGTTCAGCTTATTCTTAGTGGAAAGAAAAGCTTTGTTTATGATACACAATGCTTCAGCAAACGAATTGTCATCCACTTAAACCTTTATGATAATAAGCATTAATAAAATAACAGCTCCTTTCCAAAGGCCATTTTTAAAATATTTATTTTGCATTAGTACATGTGTGAACAATACCTTTAGAGTTTATATCTACATTAAATTAGAATTATAGGAAAACGTTTTTTTTATTATTTTGGATAGAGCAAGGGAGGGTTATAACCCTGTTGAGATTTTTTACCTCTGTGTCCCATTGGGGGGATTTATCTTCACTTCCTGTCCCATAGTTAAACAGGAAGTGGCAGGAATTCCCCCCACCCTCCAAGGTTGCCAGAACTAATGTCCCCATTGGAAGATTTCCCCTCTATTACTTTTATGGGGACAGCTCAAAAGTTGTGATTTTTTTTTTGCTTTCACTTTCAGTGATAATGGTAATCAGGACAAATAGAATGGGGGCACAGACAGCAAAAAAAAAAAAAAAAATGACAGGTGTTCTAATCCATCTCCACTCTATTCAAAACTAAAAAAAAGTTTTGCCTTTAGTTATATATTACCTTCATGATATGTAACAACTAAGAGTCATAAATGTATAACGATTCTGCTGAAAAGCAGCCATTTTTAATCTTTTATTGTTAAAATTTTGGGATTTCTTTCTTTCTTTCTTTTATAAATTCTATTCATGCATGTAGATATTTATGTTCACATGTGTAAGTATATTAAAAAAAACATTTATTTAATGATCTATATTATAACTAGCTAATCCCTATCTCTCTTAGTGCATTTGAAATTAATTAAAGATCTGTATACTAGTAAATATTCCTGTTCTTAAGGGTAAAATGATCTAAGGTCACATTCTTCACAAAGTCTATAGTGGACGGGTTTAATGCGTAGGAGGGTACAGTTACACATTTTAGACAGGGACAGTTGCACGGACCCCAGGCCCCCTGCTCAAATATGTCGGTTATTTTTACCCAGGATGAACACATAATTTGGGCTTGTTGCTCAGTTAAGGAAATACCAAGAGCCTTCCTTATCTGGAGAGAGCTGAGTAGGCAAGGAGCAATGGTATATAAGCCTGCCGGAGGATCCTCAGTTAGTCACATCTGCTGGTGGTGAGTATTGGGCATCCTTGACCTAGTGATGGGGAACTTCTAACGTGGACTGACTTGACTTTTTTTTAGACCAATTTGCCTAAATACAGGGAGTTTTTCCCCAACTGATACTTTTAAATTAAAGCTTGGCAAGCAAAAACATTAACTTTTTTTATTATATACTTTACTCACATAATAACTACCACTTTTTTAATTTTTTTTTAAATTTAATTTAACTGACTTAATTTACCACAATAATGTACAGCAACATTTTTTTTATATATGAATAAGATAACACTTGACTTTTTTTTTTAGACCAATTTGCCTAAATACGCAGTTTTTCCCAACCAATACTTTTTTTGTTTAAAGCTTGACAAGCAAAAACATTTATCTATTTATTATATATTTTACTCACTCATTTATTAAATTTTTAAAAAATTTAATTTAATTTAACTGACTTAATTTACCGCACAGTTAATGTACAGTAAAAAAGAAATTATATATTAATACAACATTTTGAGTGCTATTCTGGAATTTAAAAAAATTACATGGAAAATAATTATTTTTTTTAGAGAGATTTGTACTTTTTTGGACTGTTTACTGTTGACAAAATAGTCATTTGTTTTTGAAATGGTCCGAAAGGTGCTCAGTCTTTTTCGTTATTTCGTTTTCAGGGGCTGATCATCATATTTTTCCATCATTGTCTAAGATAAAAAGGTAAGTATTCATATTCATAGATTTAGGAATGGCATCAGAGAGGAAAGGAATTTCTGATTCAATAGAAACAGCTTTCCTTTGCTCAGACTTCACATGTAGTCTGTTAGATTATATAGGCAGAATGCATTACAGAATATATATTCAGACAGGATATATAACTGTTGGCAGAACAGCGGCTGCATCCAGTGAGATGCAGCCACTTTTTACGTGGGGGCTGGCTGTCATAAGGCAATAGCCACAGTGGGAGATTTGTTTATCAATGCTGTTAGCATGGATAGAGGAATATTTTTTTTTTTCAATTTAGCCTGTACACTGAAAAAAAAAAAAAAAAATACATATGTGTATTGCCAACTGTAGTCTTCCTAACAAAATGAGAGATAGCAAATAAAACCTTGCAGTGGTATTAACCATTGCCAATTCCATTGAAAATATTTTGGCTTTAAAAGGAGTTTGTTAGACAATTGGCTTTACACTGCTTTGGTGGGTTTCAGGTAGTCCTTATGTGCAGGGTGGTGCAAAATCCATTTATTGAGGCAACAATCTGTAAAGAATAATTGAATTAAAAAAAAAAAAAACTAGCAGTCATTGAGAAGTTATTTAAAATCCATTAATTGTCCTTTTTATTTCAAAATATTAGAAGCTTAACTGTAGTTAAAAATAACATTCCAGGGTTTACTACCACTTTAAGATGTTCATAGAAAATAAGGAGCAGTTGGACATGTAGGCACCTGAAAATATGGCCTTTCAGGATGTCGATGAGCACCTCTTCTGCTCCTTTCCATAATAAAAAAAGGAAACCCTTAGCAGAGCCTAGAGGCCCTGTTTCTGTAACAGCCATGCTGGTGCTATAGATACTTGGATGATGCACCCCATTGCTACTGTATTGCATGTACAGTAGCAACTGGACATGGTACTCCTACCTGTCTGAACAATATAGTAGGATCGTCTCATACTTACAGTTAACATACTACACAGTTTAGAACATAAAGAAAATATTGATAAGTTATAGACTGAAGGGGTATGGATTTGTGCTTTGATGTACAACCTCTGCTTGGGTACTAGGTAAGGCTTAATTTATGTGAAGTGTTTTAAGGGGTGCTTGGAATGCATTTCCAGTTCCCTTAAATAGTGGTGTATGGTAATGTATACTCTGTACATACTTTCATGTTCATTGGGTGTGACTTTGCCTCATGTTGGCCCAAATGCTGCATGCTGTGTTCGGACAATGACAGTCGGCTTGTTTGAGATTACGTTTTGAAATTACATATGTGTGATGTGTGTTTTGGTCATTTAAAACATAAAATTACTCCTATAGAAAGCCATGGGTGACGGTGAGCTGTCGGTTTTTGGTGCGGCTGCACCCTTCCTCCGTAAAAGCGAAAAGGAAAGACTGGAGGCCCAGAACAAACCTTTTGATGCCAAGAACACCTGCTTTGTAGATGATCCAAAGGAACTCTACGTAAAAGGTTTGGTCACCGCTCGTGAAGATGGAAAGCTCACAGTCAAGACAGACGATGGGAGGGTAATGATCATATCTTATTTGTATATTAAGCACAGACTGGAAGGGTAATAACATATGCACTAAATCATGTTTATTGAAATTTCAGACTGTTACAGTCAAAGAAAGCCAAGTTTACCCCCAGAATCCTCCCAAGTACGATAAAATTGAAGACATGGCGATGATGACTCATTTGAATGAGGCCTCTGTGCTGTATAACCTCAAAGAACGTTACGCAGCCTGGATGATCTACGTAAGTTTTACTAAATAATTGCGTAACAGAAATTTTTAGGTACAATACAAGAAAGTTTTGTTTATATCTAAAGAATGCAAATTCACAATCAGTCCCTATAAAAAAAAAAACACTCAATGCTTACTTGAGAATTGCATTTTCCGAAAAAAAGAGACTGGACAATATCTACCTAAACCTACCTAACAGTTCTCATAGTGGAGTACACCTCAAAACTACTGCAGGCGACAATTATAGGCAATTTTAAAGCAAAATACATCTTTATTTGGCAGTTCTAAAGGTCTATTTTTCTTTTGGAGCTTACGGAGCTAAGAAGTCCAGAAAAAATAATGTAGGAAAGCTATCTAAACCTATAGCACACCGTTGCTGATCCTGATACTTAGCTTCAATGGATTTTATATTTTGGGGTAAAATATGAATTTTTAGTTTAGGTAACGAGACATTTTAAGAAATCACAGTTGTTTTACAAACTAACATCATATACTTCATAATGTATTACAGACATACTCTGGGCTTTTCTGCGTCACTGTCAACCCCTACAAGTGGTTGCCAGTGTACAACCCTGAGGTTGTTGCCGGCTACAGAGGCAAGAAGCGAATGGAAGCCCCACCACACATCTTCTCCATCTCTGATAACGCTTATCAGTTTATGCTTACAGGTACGGGTCTTTGAAATGTTTCTTTGATATTTTCAGGAGCCACATACATTGTTTAATCTGTTTAAATACACATTTGCATTTGACAGATCGTGAAAATCAGTCTGTCCTGATTACTGGAGAATCTGGTGCCGGAAAGACTGTCAACACCAAGCGTGTCATCCAGTACTTTGCAACAATTGCAGCTATTGGTGACTCTGGTAAGAAGAAGGAGCTAAGCAACAGCATGCAGGTAAATATAACTGAAGTGCATACATTTCTAAAAGTCCCTATTGATACTTTTGATTAGATCCCCTAATTCATACTGCCTGTAGCAAACTACTAGAATAATTATCCAACCATATTTTAATAAATCAACATTGCGGGTCCCACCCTTTTTGATAGGAAAACACCTGTACAGAATGTTGGGTTAATGGTATATAAATAAAATCAGTCTATGCTTACATTTTTAGGGTAATCTGGAAGATCAAATCATCCAGGCTAACCCTCTGCTGGAAGCCTTCGGTAATGCCAAGACTGTAAGAAATGACAACTCTTCTCGTTTTGTAAGTATATATGAGATCTATAGGTTCATTAATTACTCATCTCTAGGAACCCATATTCCATTAACTCCTTTCTAATCTTCTCTTGTCATGTTTAGGGTAAATTCATCAGAATCCACTTTGGTACCACTGGAAAACTGGCTTCAGCTGATATTGAAACATGTAAGACGCAACCGTCCAAGTTCTTCTCATTTCCTAGTTTCTCACATAAATTCATATAATTAATACTATGCAATTTTATAGATTTGCTAGAGAAGTCCAGAGTAACATTCCAGCTGTCAGCTGAAAGAAGCTACCACATTTTCTACCAGATCTTGACAAACAAGAGACCAGAAGTTGTTGGTACGGTCATATTTCTTTTCAGATAATAGGCAGAGAAATGAGAAATGCAAAACATAAAACATGTGTAACTGAATGTAGAACTTATCATTCTATACAATGTTGTTTGTGTTTAGAGATGCTTCTTGTTACCACCAACCCATACGACTACCCTTCAATCAGCCAGGGTGAAATTGCTGTGAAGAGTATTGATGATGAAGAGGAGTTGATGGCCACAGATGTAAGTTGTTGAAATCTTGGAAAAAAAAACTTTTTCAGTTTTACACAGATTGTACAATTTCTACAGATGTACAGAATGTGTTTCTAGGCACTAAATAACCAGAGCTATTTTTTCCAACAGACTGCCATTGACATCCTGGGATTCACCCCAGAAGAAAAGGTCGGCATCTACAAGTTGACTGGTGCAGTCATGCATCACGGCAACATGAAGTTCAAGCAGAAGCAGAGGGAGGAGCAGGCCGAGCCAGATGGCACTGAGGGTTTGTCTTTTGTTTTTAAAACTATTTTATGATTTTTTTTCCATCTATGCCATTTTAGGATTTATTTCATACTATATGTCTTATCTCCAGTTGCTGACAAGATTGCTTATCTGATGGGTTACAACTCTGCTGATTTGCTGAAGGCTTTGTGCTACCCCAGAGTAAAGGTCGGCAATGAGTTTGTCACCAAGGGACAAACTGTACCTCAGGTATGATAAAATCAAGAAATAAAATAACCACATACTCAAAGATAACTATGTTTTCTATAATGTATTAACACATGATTTTTTCTCTCCTCTTTAGGTCAACAACTCTGTTGGTGCCCTCTGCAAGTCCGTTTTTGAAAAACTCTTCTTGTGGATGGTCACTCGTATCAACCAGCAGCTTGACACCAAGCAGCCAAGACAGTACTTTATTGGTGTGCTGGATATTGCTGGATTTGAAATCTTTGATGTAAGTTCTTGAACAGTTCAAACTTTGTCTGCCTTTGAAAGCAAAGGACCATTTCTCATTTCTTTATTTTACATACAGTATAACAGCTTGGAACAGCTCTGTATCAACTTTACCAATGAGAAGTTGCAGCAGTTCTTCAACCACCACATGTTCGTCCTGGAGCAAGAGGAATACAAGAAGGAAGGTATTGACTGGGAGTTCATTGACTTTGGTATGGACTTGGCTGCCTGCATTGAGCTTATTGAGAAGGTAATTTCACATGTGGAAAAGTTATTATGAAACCAAAAATGTAGAATTATGTGTTGTGACAGATTTAAAGTAACACTTATCATTTATTATCAGCCTATGGGCATCTTCTCCATCCTTGAAGAGGAGTGCATGTTCCCCAAGGCCACTGACACATCCTTCAAAAACAAGCTGTATGAGCAGCATCTTGGCAAGTGCAAGAACTTTGAGAAGCCCAAACCTGGCAAAGGAAAGGCTGAGGCTCACTTCTCTCTTGTGCACTATGCTGGTACTGTGGATTACAACATCTCTGGCTGGCTTGACAAGAATAAGGATCCATTGAATGAATCTGTTATCCAGCTGTACCAGAAATCTTCAATGAAACTGCTGTCCTTGCTGTACTCCACCTTCAATGCTGGTGATGGTGAGGAGCTTGCTTATTCCTTTGTATTTTAAGCTTCTTTTTTTTTACTTTTACATTTAGATTAAGATCTGTGATGACTCTTCCATTGTGTTTTATATACAGATGCTGGCACTGGTGGCAAAGGAGGAAAGAAGAAGAAGGGATCCTCCTTCCAGACTGTGTCTGCTCTTTTCAGAGTTAGTATGACCTTTAAATTTGCATAAAGACTTACAGAATTTCTGCCGTAGCTATAGGAAAACTCTATTTGTTCATAGAAAGTAAAGGTTTTAGCAACTTGGCATTCATGGCCAGTCAGATAGCTTTCTAAAATGCAGTAAATCTTAATTTATATTGTATGTGTTATAGGAAAACTTGAACAAACTGATGACCAACTTGAGAAGCACTCACCCTCACTTTGTGCGTTGTCTGATCCCCAATGAGACCAAAACTCCAGGTACAATCAAATAAATAATAATTATCTCCATTCTGCAAAGACCAAACATAAAGAAGGTACTATAGTTGTTTTGGTAACTTCTGACATTTATGATTTCTAATGTTATTGATTCCCAGGTATCATGGAGAACCACCTGATCATTCACCAGCTGAGATGTAACGGTGTACTGGAGGGTATCAGAATCTGCAGAAAGGGATTCCCCAGCAGAATAATCTATGGTGACTTTAAGCAACGGTAAATTCGAATGCATATTGCACATGTTAAAAAAGGGTAGATGATTGCATTAGAGTTATGGTTTGAGCAAACTATTTATTCAAATGCTTGCAAACCACTGACAATTTCTTCTTGCTAACATTTTTTTTTTCTTTACTAAAGTTACAAGGTGCTGAACGCCAGTGCAATCCCAGATGGTCAGTTTATTGACAGCAAGAAAGCATCAGAGAAACTCTTGGGTTCTATTGATGTTGACCACACTCAGTACAAATTTGGCCACACCAAGGTATGATAGCAGCAAATCCCAGAGAGCAGTAAATCTAACATTTTTTAATATTTTTCATTTAAAATGACTATTTTGTTTTTTGAAGGTATTCTTCAAAGCTGGTCTCCTGGGTACATTGGAAGAGATGAGAGATGAAAAGTTGGCACAACTTATCACTCGTACTCAGGCTCTTTGCAGAGGTTTCTTGATGAGAATTGAGTTCAAGAAGATGATGGAAAGAAGGTAAAAATGATTTTCTACTCACAAAAGTATACTAGTAATGATAGCTAAAAAGGCTAAACAAAATTTTTGATAATAGACATATTTACCTGATATGTGACATTTCTTAAACAGGGAAGCCATATTCATCATCCAATACAATGTCAGATCATTCATGAATGTCAAACACTGGCCATGGATGAAACTGTATTTTAAGATTAAGCCTCTCCTGAAGAGTGCAGAAACTGAGAAAGAGATGGCAAATATGAAAGAGGAATTTGAAAAGACCAAGGAAGCTCTGGTAAAGTCAGAGGCAAAGAAGAAAGAGCTAGAGCAGAAAATGATTTCTCTGCTGCAGGAGAAGAATGACCTAGTGCTCCAAGTCCAGTCGGTATGTAAAATTAAACTGTGATATTTTAAAAAAATAAAGTAAAAGTTATGTTACAAAAAAGTTTCCCATTACCCAAAAATTTTTAAGCTCCCTAACATTTAATGATTTTCACCAGGAATCTGAGACTTTGGCTGATGCTGAGGAGAGATGTGAAGGTCTCATCAAGAACAAGATTCAACTGGAATCAAAGCTCAAGGAACTCAATGAGAGACTTGAAGATGAAGAAGAAAGCAATGCTGAGCTGACAGCCAAGAAAAGGAAATTGGAAGATGAATGCTCAGAGCTGAAAAAAGACATTGATGATTTGGAACTTACCCTGGCCAAAGTAGAGAAGGAAAAGCATGCCACAGAAAACAAGGTAAATCCAGTTGAGGTTAATTGCTCGACTTGTAATTCACCACAAAAACTTTCAGACTGATATTTTGTACTTTATCTTAAGGTGAAAAACCTTACTGAAGAATTGGCATCACTCGATGAAAATGTCTCCAAACTCACCAAAGAGAAGAAAGCTCTTCAGGAGGCTCATCAGCAAACTCTTGATGATCTGCAGGCTGAGGAAGACAAAGTCAGCTCCTTAACCAAGGCCAAGACAAAGCTAGAACAGCAAGTTGATGACGTAAGATTCATAGAAACACATTGTTATACTTCCTACACATTTTATACATTTTTATATAGCTTAAATAAAAAATGTCTTACTAACATAGCTTGAAGGCTCCCTGGAACAAGAAAAGAAGCTTCGTCTTGACTTGGAAAGGGCAAAGAGAAAGCTGGAAGGTGACCTGAAACTAACCCAGGAAACAGTACTAGACCTTGAAAATGACAAGCAGCAAGCTGATGAAAAATTAAAGAAGTATGTATTTTTTTATTTAAAGATAAATACATTTGAGTATGCTTGTATAGCATCATATAACCTTTATTATTTGTTATACAATCATAGGAAAGACTTTGAAATCAACCAACTCCAAACAAAGATTGAGGATGAACAGTCCCTGGGATCTCAGCTACAGAAGAAGATCAAAGAACTTCAGGTATAGTGCTTTTGGCATTTTTTTTATATCAATGAAGTAAAAAATAGGGCAAATGTTTATTTTAATAGGGATTCATATTTTGTTGATAAGGTTTTTAGAAACCTTTTTAGAATAAAAATCTGAATACAAATTGGCCTAAAATTATGAAAAAATTAGATTTTTTTATTTTTTTATTGGGAATGTTATATAGCAGAAAGTAAAAAATATATATATATTTTTTTAGAATTTTCGCTCATTTTTTGTTTATAGCGCAAAAAATTTAAATTGCACAGGTGATCAAATACCATCATAAGAAAAAAGAAAGCTCTATTTGTGGGAAAAAAGAACATTGATTTTATTAGGGTGCAGCTTTACACGACCGCGCAATTGTCAGTTAAAGTAACGCAGTGCTGTATCATAAAAAATGGCCTGGTCATTAAGGGTGAAAACCTTCCATCCAGAAGTGGTTATTGGGTCACCCATAGTTTGACAGAAGGCCAGTTGTGTTTTAAAATACATTATCTAGTAAATCAAAATAATTCTCTTGGGTTTTTAGGCTCGCATTGAAGAACTTGAGGAGGAAATTGAAGCGGAGAGGGCAGCTCGGGCCAAGATTGAGAAACAGAGAGCTGATCTCTCTAGAGAACTTGAAGAAATCAGTGAAAGACTTGAAGAAGCTGGTGGTGCAACATCTGCCCAGATTGAGGTGAACAAGAAGCGTGAAGCTGAATTCCAGAAACTGAGACGTGACTTGGAAGAAGCCACTCTTCAGCATGAAGCCACTGCTTCTGCTCTGCGCAAGAAGCATGCTGACAGTGTTGCTGAGCTTGGGGAACAGATTGACAACCTGCAGCGTGTTAAACAAAAGCTGGAGAAAGAGAAGAGTGAACTGAAGATGGAGATTGATGACCTTGCAAGCAACCTGGAAAACGTCTCCAAATCCAAGGTAAGCTAATCTCTAAGATACATTAACTATGCTTTTTTCCCTTAAGAATTCAATTAAACATTACTAACTATTCCAACAGGCCAACCTTGAGAAAGTCAGCCGTGTTCTTGAGGACCAACTCAGTGAAATTAAGTCTAAGGATGATGAACACCTGCGTCAACTTAATGATTTTTCTGCCCAGAGAGCTCGTTTGCAGACAGAAAATGGTAATTATGACCAAAAAATCCATAGTAGCAAAAAAGTAAATAAACTTGACATATGTAAATTTTTTAAACAGACAGCTTACCAGTAAAATGAATTTTAAATAATTGAATGTTCTATATCTGGTTATATGCTATATCAATATAAAATACATAACAGTTCAACCAGTCCTATTTAGCACAGTTTATTAGTGTCCAACCCTAAGCCTTTGTAGCCTCAAGTGTCCATGTGCCTTTTTAAGGACCCAGGTAGTAATTTTTTTCTGTTCTTGAAACCAAAATATATGGATCTTCATAGTCTGGGAATATATAGATCTTTTCAGAGTCTGGGGAAAAAAAAGAAGTTCAAAATACTTTTGCACAGATAAGGGTTTTCTTTTTCAAAGTTCTATGTAGTTTTTAAAATATCTCCTATTTTGCAAAACCTTGCAACATCACATTATATGTACTTTTAGGTGAGCTGTCTCGTCAGGTTGAGGAGAAAGAATCTCTGATCTCTCAGCTCTCCAGAGGAAAGCAGGGCTTCACACAGCAAGTTGAGGAACTCAAGAGACAACTTGAAGAAGAATCAAAGGTGCATTAATGTTGCCTTTATAACTTCAGTAGTACAGAATAAAATACAGTGTGTTCATGATTTATGTTGCCTTTATAACTTCAGTAGTATAGAATAAAATATACAGTAGTGTGTTCAAGATTTCAACAAACACCTACTTTCATATTCTAGGCCAAGAACGCCCTTGCTCATGCCCTGCAATCTTCCCGCCATGATAACGACTTGCTCCGTGAGCAATATGAGGAGGAACAAGAAGCCAAAGCTGAACTCCAGCGTTCTCTGTCCAAAGCTAATGGTGAAGTTGCCCAGTGGAGGACCAAATATGAAACTGATGCCATTCAGCGCACAGAGGAGCTGGAAGAAGCCAAGTATGTTGATATTATTGAAATCCAATTAGTATGTAAATGCTGAACAATTATAGAAAAATAGTCCTCTGTTTCATACCTTTCCTTGCATTACAGGAAGAAGTTGGCTC
This sequence comes from Pelophylax lessonae, assembly GCF_965119305.1. NCBI lineage: Eukaryota > Metazoa > Chordata > Amphibia > Anura > Ranidae > Pelophylax > Pelophylax lessonae. Next base: position 238,225,599 of record NC_138774.1, read on the forward strand.
AGCGTTTGCAGGATGCTGAGGAACAAGTGGAGGCTGTGAACTCCAAGTGTGGCTCTTTGGAAAAGACCAAGCAGAGGTTGCAATCTGAGGTGGAGGACCTCATGGTTGATGTTGAGAGAGCAAATAGTGCAGCAGCTGCTCTCGACAAGAAGCAGAGGAACTTTGATAAGGTAAATGTGTAAGCACATTGTTGTGGAAAAATAACTTGCTATTGAGCTATCCAGAATCTTTAAAACTTATGATTTAACAGGTCCTGGTAGAGTGGAAGCAGAAGTATGAGGAGGGTCAGGCTGAACTAGAGGCTGCACAGAAAGAGGCTCGTAGCCTGAGCACTGAAATCTTCAAGTTGAAGAACTCATATGAAGAGGCTCTGGAGCAAGTTGAAACCCTGAAACGCGAAAACAAAAACTTGCAACGTAGGTTTTTTATTAAACTCAAGGTTTCTGACTGTATTTTTTAATGAAAGATCCTAAATAATTATTTTACGGATTAATATGCTTTCCAGTGACCAGTTATGGCTTTAACAAGTATTTGCCATGTTTGAAAACAATGAAGATCTGAAAGCATAAAACATAAACCGGTTCCAAGGTCAGCTTTGCATAAGTTCTTTGGTTTTACCTTTTCAGAGGAGATCTCAGATCTGACTGAACAGATTGGTGAGAGCGGAAAGTCCATCAATGAACTGGAGAAGGCCAGGAAGCAGGTTGAACAGGAAAAGAGTGACCTTCAGGCTGCTCTGGAGGAAGCCGAGGTATAACTATAGCATCTAAAATACACATACAGTAAAGGATAGTTTAGCCTTAGAATACTCATTCCAAATTAAGTGTATAGTAAGTATTCCCAAATATTAAATATGCTCCTTAATTAAAGGGATCATTGGAACATGAAGAAGCCAAGATCCTCCGTGTCCAGCTTGAGCTGAACCAGATCAAATCTGAGGTGGACAGGAAGATTGCAGAGAAGGATGAGGAAATTGAACAGCTAAAGAGAAACAGCCAAAGAGCTATCGACACCCTGCAGAGCACACTGGACTCTGAAATCAGGAGCAGAAATGATGCTCTGAGACTGAAGAAGAAGATGGAAGGAGATTTGAATGAACTTGAGATCCAACTCAGCCATGCCAACCGCCAGGCTGCAGAGGCACAGAAACAGCTCAGAAATGTGCAAGGACAACTAAAGGTATTTTTACCAATAAAACAGCATCAGTGTACTGGAGCTCTGGTTTTGAATTAGATACAAATATATGCCTTTTTTGATCTAGGATACCCAGCTTCACTTGGATGATGCTGTGAGGGGACAGGAGGACTTGAAGGAACAGGTTGCTGTAATTGAACGCAGAAATAATCTGCAACAAGCTGAGATTGAAGAGATAAGGGCTGCTCTGGAACAGACAGAGAGATCTCGCAAGTTGGCAGAACAGGAACTTCTGGATGCCAGTGAACGTCTGCAGCTCCTGCACTCCCAGGTAGGATCTGTTCCTGACTATCACTGGATATATACTTATAATTATATATCTAAAACACAATAGATACTAAATATTTGTTGTACCCCAGAACACCAGCCTCATCAACAACAAGAAGAAGCAGGAAAGTGACATTTCCCAACTCCAGAATGAAGTAGAGGAAGCTGTCCAGGAAGCCAGAAATGCTGAAGAGAAAGCCAAGAAGGCCATCACTGATGTATGTAACCGGTCCTGCAAACTAAAAGCTCATATTTGAAATCGACAAATATACCAACTTACTGAGTTTCTGATTTATTCAAGGCTGCACTCATGGCAGAGGAGCTGAAGAAGGAGCAGGACACCAGTGCCCACTTAGAGAGGATGAAGAAGAACCTTGAACAGACTGTGAAGGACCTGCAGCACCGCCTGGATGAAGCTGAACAGCTCGCACTGAAGGGTGGCAAGAAGCAACTACAGAAACTGGAGTCCAGAGTAAGTATATTTAAAATGTTTGTTTTAGAAAATGTTTTATAACTAATAGAGCTTAGCGAAAAAAATAGCTAATAACTAAAATGTTCCTCACAGGTTCGTGAACTGGAGAATGAGTTGGAAAATGAACAGAAACGTGGTGTTGAGGCAATCAAAGGTGTTCGCAAATATGAGAGGAGAGTGAAGGAACTGAGCTACCAGGTAAACAGGAGTTAAAGAAAGTTAGCGTTTCATTCACATTACATTCGCATAACATTTGCAGTCATTTCCTTACTGTTATAAAACATTTGATTAGTATACTATTGGCCCTTCTAAAATGTAATACATCATTTTAAGTTACAGGTGGTTTTATTAATCAAAATATATAGTTGATATTAAAAAAATAACATTAATTTTCTTTTACAGACTGAGGAAGATAGGAAGAACACCCTGAGACTCCAGGACTTGGTTGACAAACTGCAGCTAAAGGTCAAGGCCTACAAGAGACAGGCTGAGGAATCTGTAAGTCATTTGTTTAGCAAATATTGCTGCCTTTCAGGAGAATCTTTTAATTTGGTTATTAGGTTCTTGGTTGGCTTTCTAATTAAAAATTTGATTTGACTAATGATGCCTTTTAATTTTTGTTCAGGAGGAACAAGCCACTGCTCACCTGAGCCGCTTCAGGAAGGTCCAACATGAGCTTGAGGAAGCTGAAGAGAGAGCTGACATTGCTGAATCCCAAGTCAACAAACTCAGGGCTAAGAGCCGCGATGTTGGTGGAAAGGTAAAAATTTCAACATGTTTCTCTTTACATTTATCTAAATATTACATTTCATCATGTAGTATTTCATCATGATGAATCATCTTAATTCTAAACGATACTATAAATTTAACTATACAACTAATTTTCTTCATATTAGGCTTGTGATAGAAATTAATATATGCGTTCATGTCTTTTTTTACTACAGAAAGAAAGCGAAGAGTGAAGATGGTGAATAACAGCAGACTGAGGAACTCTCACAATGGGACTTTCTTAATCTGAGACCTACCCCCTCCCCTTATTTATCTAATGAATAAATTTCATACTTGATGCTTGTAAAATGTTGTTGTGTCTTCTGTATTGTAAGCAATCTATCACAAAAAATGAATCTACCTACCTTGAATAATGTCTAGAGTCACCTGGTATGCATCAGTCACCAGGTTCCTAACTACTATTGTACCTGCAGCAGACTCATATGCCAAAATTATATCATAAGTGAGGGATTAGCTCGGTGGCGGGTGTGGATGACCCCTTGGGGGGGTTCGTTACACAGGGAGATAGCCGAGGATTGGTCGAAAACAACAATCTATGGTTTATTCTTCCAATTATCTTCAAACACGTACATGCATCAAAAACAGCATAAATAAAAACAAACAAATTAAATCCTGGCCGCTGTGGGCACACCTTCACACACACAGGAACCTATCTATGGAGTCTGTCCCAACCTACTGCTGGGCAGACACTGCTGATCATACAGCAGACACTCAATAGTCCATTGGTTTTTCTTCACACAGAAAAAGTTCATCACCTCACCTTTAGAAGTCTCTCAGCTGGCTGCTCTCCTCAGCTCACACAGCCTCAGGAGGCAGCAATCAGTAATAATCCTCTGGATTACTTATAGAGGTCTTAATTGCCTCATCCTGAACAGCTGAAGCCTTTTCAACATCCTTACACCTTTCTGGCTACCTCTGCAGCCGACACCCTATAGTAATTGGTGAATTTTCTAAACCAGGTGGTAATGTATCTCCTGTCTGTAACAACATCCACAGATTTACCTGACTTCCTGTCACACATAATATCACAAGCAACTGACTGTGTTCTACAGCAAACCATTTAGAACCAGTGCCTTCAGTCTAATTAAGGAACTTACAATAAAATAGTTAGCAATTTGCTTTATTAAATCAATCATCTATCAAGTTGTTGCAGTTCTCCCAATGACAAACCAGATCAACAAATAAATTATATCTGGTAATAGACATAGGTTTTCATGTATGCATTAAGCGGCTGGCCAAATATTAATATTGGATACTATTGCAAGCACATCAATGCCAACATCTACAGCTTTAAGCACTGAGTGTATTCATTTCCTATACTTGGCAAGTTAAAAAAGGTCAATTTGCACCAACGCTTATAGGAAGGCAGTGGACACCAACAGCTTTATGCATTCATACAGCCGCCATACGTTTTTTTTTATAATGTACTGAAAAGCCAATATATTAGATGACAGAGAAAGCGCACTTGTAAGGACTTTAATAGTAAAGCTGAGGTTCTTTTTTTTTTTTGTTTTTTTTTTTAACTCTTTTTATTGAACTTTTAAACATGGTACAAACATGAAACTTGTAAAGTGACAACGCAAAAAGAAATAAAAATAAAAAGTAAGAAAAAAACATAAAAGAGTCATGCAACGGCACAAGTGAGAAAAGCCAACTACATTTCCACATAAGAATTATTTTCTTTTCATAATAGTACTATATGCAACCGACTATGGCATCCAGATATACAATCAACTCTTCACAGATGAATCCCACATGTAATACTGACTGATACCTATCTCCAATCAAATTATAAACCTGAAGCACTACATGCACTCTTATGGTATTGATAAACGATTGAACCGCATATTCAAAGAGAGACAGCTCTCACTCTGATGCAGTAGATGCATCATTTACCCAGCCTGTCCACACTTTGTCAGATTTTGCAGGTACCCCTCTACTGGCATATGCAGCCTTATAAAGAAAGCTGAGGTTCTTACCAAACTATTTTTTGTAGAAGGGTAGTTCATAGTTAAATATTTACAGGGCTTTTTTTCTAAATGAATAGATGCAGGAACTCCCCCTTTGTGAGTCAATGCTTGTCTCCGTCCCTATCCACCTCTGAGTAACTGTTCTTGATTCCACCCCCACCCAGCAGTAAAATAGACCCCCTGCAGCAAGCAACAATAGAGCATCTCCAGCAACAATGGACCCCTACAAAAAATGCCACCTCAGCAACAAAAGACCTTGAGCAGCAACAATAGATTTCCCAACAGCCAGCATCAATAGACCCCTCCCTCAACATCAAATCCCTTCCAGCAACAATTGACCCCTAACAACATAAGCCCACCCCCCAGCAAACCAGCAACAATAGACCTCCCCAGCAACAATAGACCTCAATGCAAAACTAGATCCCCTCCAGCAACAATAGACCCCCCAGCAGTCAGCATCAATTGAAACCCCAGTACACCCCAGTACCCCTTACCATTACATACAATACATTCAGTGCTGGAGGTGCCGGGAAACTGCGTTCCCCCGCGTTCCCGCTGAAAAAAAGCCCTGTATATTTATGGCAATTTTCCACTGCAAGTACCGGCTCGGCTCTACTCGGCCCTGCTTGGCCCGGTTTGCTTTTCCACTGCTGGTACCGCATGGTACGGTGTTGGAACGGTTCGGTACGGTACGATATGGTTTGTTTTTCCACTAAAGTAGTACTAAAGTTAAGTGGGTGGGATAACAATGGGGTGGGTGGGATTCTCTGACCAATCAGTGGCTAGTAGTGACTGCATGCAAAGGATTGTGGGATATGGTACCAGTTTGGTACCTGTTGGAACCACAATCGAGTAGGTACTGTTTTTTTCAGAGCCGTACCGTACTGTTCGGTTCCATGCAGTGGAAAAGCGCCGCCGTACCGTACCGTACCGTACCGAACCGTTCCTACACTATACCATGCGATACCAGCAGTGGAAAAGCACAAAAGCGTGCCGAACCGTTCGGTTCCATGCAGTGGAAAAGATAGTTAGTCAGATTAAAAAAAAAGACACATGTCCATTCAGTTCAACCAATAGAAAAAAACTAACAAAAAGAAAACCTCCATATACGTACACAATCCTTTACCCACAGTTGATCCAGAAGCATGCAAAAAACAAAAAAAAAAAACAAAAAAAAAAAATGTGTGTTCCCCCACATTTGTATTTTGGAGTTACTTTTATGAACATGCTACAAAAAAAGGTGATTTTAACTGGACGAGCGGGTGATAAGACTTTCTTTGCTACTTAAAGCATGAACAAATGGGAGAAAACAGTCCTTTCTGATCCCCCAGGAGGCAATCAGATATTCTCTGGATCAACTACCCCTGGAGTACAGGGTAGGTGAGAAGCTTAGATAGATTGAATGAGATAGATTCAACAGATTGATTGATAGAAAGAATCAACTGGTCCATATAATCTATGGCCACTGCAAAAAGAAGAAAGAACCCTCCTCACACCTGGCAAGGTACCTCTTCCAAAGAAGATTGGCCAAAGGAAAATGTCCACCCCACATCTTTCCTCTAAATAAATATATAAATAGCATGAAAATGAAAACTGTAATTCCTCTGGAGTATGTTCAAATACCTGATGGTTACTGGAATTTCTGGTGTTCTCCCGCCTACAGGATAAAATTATACTGCCCAAACAGTAGCGATTATTTCTGGCTTTCTTCCTTTTTATTGTAAATATATCAATATTTCAGTATGTCATTTCCTTTTTGAATTCTATATACTACCCACCTAGGGATATTCATCATACAGTTCTGTGTGTTAAACTATGAATTCATAACTCCTAGATCAGCCATTCTCAACCTTGTTACCCCAGAGGAAAGACATTTTCAGGTCTCACAGAACAGAACTCTTGCTAAAACCAATTCATTGGGGTTCAATGGTAAAAATGCCTCTTACATTGGTGGTCAGTAGGAAGAATGGCACCCTTACAGACAGAAAAAAATATCATTGGTGCCATGCTGCTGGCTTTGGTCTTGGAATTACGCAGGCAACATCAAATAGGAGAGCAACCGGCCACAGCTCGAGGAACCACAAGCAACCTTTGGAGAAACCCTGGTTGAGAATGGTTATCCTATAGAGCATATTGCATTATTACTAGTGCCTGTATGCTTCATCATAGATTCCCTTCCAGAGATTGCATTGTGTGGCTTTGCCCTCATGATCTCTGTAATTGCAGTGGTTGGCTGACAGAGAACAAGATAGCCAATCTGACTGCATGTAGATTAGGGTAAATGTATGGAGGCTCTCACATCTGCCATAGGCAAGGGCAAGCCTCATTGCCAGCAACTGAGATCTATCTGTGTGTGTGGTGTATATAGCAAACCAGTCAGCTGACAAAACTGCAGGTGGTGGCAAGCTACCCTGACTTGTATGTCTAGCATGTGTTGGCAGTTGAAAAGGTGAAACTGCACGAAGATGTTAGCTTACATGATAGCTCGAGGAATCTCAGTAGCATGTGTGAGCAACTAGCTGTTGACTGCATTGATATGTATGCCAGATTAGTGTGTGCCTGTGTGTCCAGCCAGCTGGATTTGGGTTAGTCTCCCTCTTGTGGTGGCTCGTGATATTGCAGGGTATGAAAACTGTTTCACAGCCTTGTTCTATCTCTCTCCTTCCCCAAACAAGGTTCTTGCCCTGGTTAGCAAGTCGCTTTTTGGCGTGATCCCATGACACATGTATTCAAATGAGTATTATGAAACATTCTCCACTATTTATGTGGTGGTTGTTCAAATCGTTAAAAAAAAAAAAAAACAACAATATTTAATTGGGAAACTATGTGGCAAATGAGTTTTAACTCAGCCATGGAAGGTTTTACCCCCTTAAAGACCAGGCCATTTTTTGTGATATGGCACCAGCAATCAGCAGGATCAGGGAGGTGCGGGGGCTGGTCTGTTCGTAACATAAATATGGGTGTAGCATGTAACATGTTACGAAAGGTGAACTTATCCTTTAATGTTGATAATTGTAAAGTTATGCACATGGGGGCTAAAAACATGCATACATCATATATACTATATATAATGAACTTGGTGTACAGTTATTCACTTTCAGGTCATTACAGAGGACAAGGGGACCTCCACATACGGAAAGGTTTCTTTGCAGTAAGAGCTGTGAAAATGTGGAATAGACTCCGTCAAGAACTAGTTCTTGCCAGCTTAGGAGATTGTTTTAAAAAATGCATTTCTAAATGAATTTCTGGATGCAATTCTAAATGCAAAAGATATATTTTGATTTTTGCTATCCTTTGGATCAACTATGGGTATAGGATAGTGTATATGGAGGTTTTCTATTTTGGCGCTTTTCCACTGCATGGAACCGTACCGGTTCGGCCCGCTTTTGTGCTTTTCCACTGCGGTACCGCATGGTATAGGGTCGGAACGGTTCGGTACGGTACGGTATAGGTTTGATTTCCACTGCATGGAACCGAACGGTACGGTACGGCTCTGAAAAAACAGTACCTACTCGATTGTGGTTCCAACAGGTACCAAACTGGTACCATATCCCACAATCCTTTGCATGCAGTCACTACTAGCCACTGATTGGTCAGAGAATCACACCCACCCCGTTGTTATCCCACCCACTTAACTTTTGTACTACTTTAGTGGAAAAGCAAACCTATACCGTACCGTACCGAACCGTTCCGACACTATACCATGCGGTACCACAGTGGAAAAGCAAACCGGGCCAAGCAGGGCCGAGTAGAGCCGAGCCGGTACTAGCCGGTACTTGCAGTGGAAAAGTGCCATTAGTGTGTGCGTTTTTTTTTTTTTTTATAGGTTGAACTTAAATGGACTAACTATAGGCGCTTTTCCACTGCATGGAACCGAACGGTTCGGCACGCTTTTGTGCTTTTCCACTGCTGGTACCGCATGGTATAGTGTCGGAACGGTTCGGTACGGTACGGTACGACTGCGCTTTTCCACTGCATGGAACCGAACGGTACGGCTCTGAAAAAACAGTACCTACTCGATTGTGGTTCCAACAGGTACCAAACTGGTACCATATCCCACAATCCTTTGCATGCAGTCACTTCTAGCCACTGATTGGTCAGAGAATCCCACCCACCCCGTTGTTATCCCACCCACTTAACTTTAGTACTACTTTAGTGGAAAAGCAAACCTATACCGTACCGTACCGAACCGTTCCAACACCGTACCATGCGGTACCAGCAGTGGAAAAGCAAACCGGGCCAAGCAGGGCCGAGTAGACCCGAGCCGGTACTTGCAGTGGAAAAGTGCCAATGTAACTAGGTAAGGAACTCAAATATACCCTACTATATTAGGAGGTCCTAATATTGCAATAAGCTCAATTTTTCATTTGGGAGCAATTGAAGTGCTCATAAGATGTTCTAAATGCATATCATGTGATTTATAAAGGAAAAAATGTGCAAAGAAAATACATACATTTCATCCTATAGGTACACATGCAGAAATAGAAATGCAAAATTTCCTTAGATGATAATGAATTTGTCATATACTGTATTCAATGCCCCTGTAGTATATAATTAGTATATATGCTTTTCGTCTGTTTTAGTGCATGGGCTGGTGTAAACGAGTCCTACAGGAGACCGACATCTGGGCTATATAAAAGGTCATTGCAAATGATGATTGCAAAGTGGGCAAACGGTGTGACCAGGCAGTGGGGAAAGCATATAGAATTCTAGGTTCCATCACTAGAGGGATCACCAGCAGTGGGAAGGAGGTCCTGATTTCAATAAACAGAGCTTTAGGTAGACTTCATTTAGAATAGTGTGTCAAGTTATGGAGACATCACTTACAAAAAGATAATGAGCAACAACAATGGCACAAGGTCTGTGGGATACCTACAACCTCGAGGAAAGACAGGAAAGGGGGGACCTGAACTAAACCTTTAAAAACATTACACTAAAGCATGGCACACACTACTAGTTTTTTCTTTCAACCCAGTCAGCTAGTTTGTAGACGCAATAACTTTTGCGCAAACCAATCAAAATACGCTTATTGCAATTTTTTTTACCAAAAACATTTTAGCAGAATACAAATTGGCCTAAAAGGATGAAAAATTTTGGTTTTTAAATTTTTTTGGGGGAATGTTATATAGCAGAATGTGAAAAATATATATATTTTTTTTTTTCAGAATTGTCGCTATTTTTTTTGTTTATAGAGCAAAAAATAAAAATTGCAGAGGTGATCAAATACCACCAAAAGAAAGCTCTATTTGTGGGGAAAAAAAGGACATCAATGTTATTTGGGTACAGCATCGCACGACCGCGCAATTTTACGTTAAAATAACGCAGTGCCGAATTGCAAAAAATGGCCTGGTCATTAAGGGGGAAAATATTCCAGCTCAGAACTGGTTAAAAAGTTATTATTACTAAATTCCACTAGCTTATGTTTGGTCCTATACTGACATATCTGAGTACTTTTCTATGTATGTATATATATATATATATATATATATATATATATATATATACACATATTCTAAACAAGTATAACAGGGGAGCAACCAGTGTATTTTTAAATGCTTTATATTTTTTTTTTCATGTTTGATGTATTTTCTCTTTAATTTCTGATAAAATGCTTTTGGACTCGTTCACATGGGCATATAACCAGAATGTAGGCTTTTACCAGCAGAAGCTAACAGATAAAATATGCATGAAAAGTGCATTTGCTTAGACATATCTATAAGTTTTTTATACTCCTAGAGCGTTTAGACGCCCACAATATTTTTTCCATTCTTCCAGCTATGTCTTTTACAAACACAACCACTAGAGTTCGCTATGCTCCTGTGGTCACAGTTCTAGTAAGAGTGACAGCTGACGCCTCAGTTCATTCATAGCCAGTAAGATGTGTTGTGTTAATACTGCAGTTAACCACTTATAGACCGGAAGGTTTTAGCCACTTAATGACCAGGCCATTTTTTGCGATACGGCCCTGCGATACTTTAACTGACAATTGCGCGGTCGTGCGACACAGTACCCAATTAAAATTGATGTCCTTTTTTATCCCACAAATAGAGATTTCTTTTGGAGGTATTTGATCACCTCTGCGTTTTTTATTTTTTGCGCTATAAACAAAAAAATAAAGCGACCATTTTGAAAAAAAAAAAAAACAAGCAATATTTTTTTACTTTCTGCTATAAAACAGCCAATAATAAAAAATTTTTAAAAATCACATTTTTTTTTATCAGTTTAGGCAAATATGTGTTCTGCTACATATTTTTGGTAAAAAAATAAATAATAATAAGTGTAAATTGATTAGTTTGTGCAAAAGTTATAGCGTCTACAAATGATGCAATATTTTTATGGAATTTTTATTTATTTATTTTTTTACTAGTTATGGCAGCGATCAGCACATTTTTAGCAGACTGCGACATTGCGGCGGACAAATCGGACATCTAACTGACACTTTTTGGGGACCAGTGACCCTAATACAGTTATCAGTGCTAAAATAAAAAATGCAGTTACTGTATTATTGACACTGGCAGAGAAGGGGTTAACAACAGAGGCGATCAAAGGGTTAGGTGTGTCCCTAACTGTGGGGGGGTTGCACTGATTGGGGGAAGACAGAGATCCGGGTTCCTGCTTAGAAGAACACAAGATCTTCATCCTGTCCCCTTGCAGAATGGCGATCTGCCTTGTTTACATAGGTACATATAACAAGGTATTTTCATTTATTCATTCCCCCCAGACCAGTGGTGTGCAACGTTCTTGATATGGGGGACCTCAAGTGCAGCCCTTTGGTGATGTTGGATAAAAATCAGTGGATATTCAGTCTCAGACACATAAAAGAATATAGTCAAAGACCACGGGCCCATACATGAGATGGTCAGACTGCAGACTTGATACGAGAGATGTTCAGAGACTGTGGACATGATACAAGAAATTATCATAAAATCTACTATATTAAGTCCACCTCTTATATCATGTCCACAGTCCCTGATCATCTCTTGTATCATGCGGGCAGTCTCTGACCATCTCTTTTATCATGTCGGCAGTCTCTGACCATCTCTTGTATAATGTCCACAGTCTCTGAACATCTCTTGTATAATGTGCACATTCTCTGACCATCTCTTGTATAATGTCCACAGTCTCTGACCATCTCTTGTATAATGTCCACAGTCTCTGACCATCTCTTGTATCATATACACAGTCTCTGACCATCTCTTGTATCATATCCACAGTCTCTGATTATCTCTTGTATCATGTCCGCATTCTCTGACTATCTCTTGTTTTCTGTCCGCAGTCTCTGATCATCTCTTGTATCGTGCCCACAGTTTATGATACAAGAGATGATCATAAACTGTGGGCATGAAATAAGAGATGGTCAGAGACTGCAGACATGATACAAGAGATGATGAGAGATTGCAGACCTGATACAAGAGATGGTCAAAGACTACAGACATGATACAACAAATGGTTAGTTTGAAATTAAATAATGACCATCGCTAGGATTAGCATACCACCATAAAAAATTATTAATTTGAAGCAGCTGCTGCTCACCATCAAGAAAAAATATTTAAATGTATAAATCGCAGCGCTTGGATTCAAAAATAAATAGGAACGTGTAAAAGTGCAAAAAAACATAAATAAATATATGTCCACAATAATATATAAAGCGCCAAGTGATCAGGAATACAAACCAATAGTAACATGATTACAAAGCCATGGTAAAAGAGATGGTTAGAGACTGCAGGCATGATACAAGAGATGGTCAGGGATTTCAGACATGATACAAGAGATGGTTAGAGACTGCGGACATGATACAAGAAATGATCAGAGACTGCGCACATGATACAAGAGATGGTCAGGGACTACGGGCATAATACAAGAGATGGTTAGTGACTGCAGCCATGGTAAAAAAGACGGTCAGAGACTGTGGACATGATACAAGAGATTAAAAAAAGCGAGAAAAGGAGATTCAATTAGGCCTCAGTTCCCCAAAACAGAGGAGCCCAAAAAGGGAGGGAAAGGAGACAAAAAGGAATTGGGTCTGGATTTTTGGGTACCAATTAGCAGTACAATACCTAAAGAGAAATTGTCAGTTAAAGTCACGCAGTGCCGAATCGCAAAATAGGCCCTGGTCAGGAAGGGGGTAGAATCTTCCGGGGCTTAAGTGGTTAAGATATCTTTATTAAGTACACATTAAAATGATATGCACACACAGAACATTACAAAAAATCAAAAAATAAATACAGTGACAACTTGTGTCGATACAATCCCATATTTGGAAGAGACCAGATTGTCTCAGCGTGTTCCGCTACATGTTTCGCGGACTTAGCCGCTTCCTCAGGAGGATTTAATGGGTTAAATTTTGTATCTAGGATAACAAGAGAAAGGGTGAAAGATATGGTCTATTTATATGGTAAGTAGCAATGAATATGGGGAAATAAAACAACCTCACCTGTGGTCACTGGTGGACAGAAAAACCCAAGGGGACTGGACCATCAATATCTCTCACCGGCGAGCATGGGAGAACTTTGACAGCAGTACAAACTGGTATGAAATGAATAGTGATGTCAGAAATCATTATCATTGGAATTGAAGGATAGGTGGAAGCACAAGAGAAAGAGTGGAATCTATATTGGTTGAGGGAGATAGATAAGGTATTTATTTGTTGAGGGACATACAATTCAACGTGAGCTAATTGTGGGCCACTGAGAAAAAAAGAGGGAACTAAGCATGGTGGAGAAGACAATCATGGTGGTGGGGAAGGCAAAACAGGAGCTAGTTACTGCCGAGTAGAAGGAAGAGATCAATGGCAAATGATTCTGCCACAGGTATAATATAAGTTAATCAAGGACAAGTGGAAGCACAAGAGAAAGAATGGGATCCATATTTGTTGAGGAAGATAGAGAAGGTATCTATTTGTTGAGGGAGATACAATTCGACGTGAGCTAATTGTGGGCCACTGAGAAAAAAAGAGGGAACTAAGCATGGTAGGGAGGTGGAGAAGACAATCATGGTGGTGGGGAAGGCAAAACAGGAGCTAGTTACTGCCGAGTAGAAGGAAGAGATCAATGGCAGGTAATTCTGCTTCACTGGGAGGGCAGAAGGTTGTCATTGACCTCAGGGTCAAGTGAAGAGAGCAAAGAATGCCAGAGAAAGTAAAGCACAGCTGTGACAAAATAGCCAAGTAGCTCCAAGTTAAGGTATCATAAAGCACAGGGGGTTAGACAGTATGCCACACTCAATGCAGTTCAAACAAAAGTAAACACAAGGCGCTGGTCACAGATTTTCAATAGGTTAATCAAATTATCACAGAGGACATTACCTCTGGTTTGGTAGCACTTCATAAAATGGGGAAACCCCTTAAAAATGAGGGGAAAACCCGGAGTTGAGAATCTACTTTACAATACATTACAATGAGAATACTAAACATATATCCAAAAGTCCAGAGTTTTTCATGAGAAGATTGGTTCATACAAAAAAAAGCCACCGCGCTTCAGGGCCAGACACCCCCTTCAGCAGGGCTCAGGAATTTTGACTGTGCCTAAATGATGAGCCGATATCATATAGACCTGTGGCCTTCTACTTGCAACCGTTTCAAAGGGCAGGTTAAGCCCGTGTTAACAAGCTGCACTTGTTTTATAATTCAAAACTCTGGACTCTTAGACGTTTGTTTGGTGCTATCATCAGACTATACCTATATACCATGAATGCAGTTGGCATTACTGTGGAGAGAGTTTGGGGTAGAGAATGGAGTAAGGCTCCTTTCACACGGCCGCTCCGTGTTAAAGGTCCGCTGCGGGACTTTTTTTTTTTTTTTTCCACGGAGCGGATGACATTTCTGTCATCCGCTCCGTGTGCCCGCGTATCATCCCATCCGTTTGCGGATAATATGCGGACCTAATGTAAGTATATGGCACTGTGGATGTCAGCGGATGACACCGCTGACATCCGATTTTCCTTCCTTTCCGTTTTTTACACGGAAGGAAAAATGGGGTTCTGTTCCGTTCCAAAAAACGGAACAGAACTGACAGGAAGAAAATCGGGTGTCAGCGGATGGTATTCCGCTGACACCCGCAGTGCCATTCACTTACATTGATGTCCGCAAATCATCCCATCCGGAGCGCCCGTGTGAAAGAGCCCTTAATGTGTCTGCACACAACCAGACTATTGAAGGCATAATGTGTGTGTGTGCTAAGGATCTACCTGTTCTGCAGTAGGAATTCCAGAAGGAATCACTTTCCTGATGAAGTCGATCATAATGACGGATTCCTCTGACAGTAATAGCAGACATTACAATATCTAAACCATGCAGGGTTATTGATTAAGACTTACATGTGCTGTAAGAGGCTGCTCAGGACTGATCACTTAGGTCCAGGCTCTGCTTCATGCACTAGGCAGTCACAAAAAACAGGGTCCAGCTTTACACAGTGGCAAAATTCTCCAGGAGGCTCCAACACCCTATAAATAGTAATAAGGATTGGGTTGTCCTGGAAGAAAGTTCCTATGCCCCACCTCCTATGCAATTATGCCACACCTCTTGTACAAGTCTTGCCAACCTTGTATGCTGATATGGTAGCTGAAGCTGGATTATGGTAACCACTACTAAAGAAAATATGGCATCTGACAATGCATTTTTTTTTTTTAAATTGCTACTTTCCTGGCTGTCTTTGGCTTTACTGCTTTCACTGTGGTTGATTTATTCGTCATATGGACTGTTCAGTTTCTAAGGGAAGATGCACTTTAAAAGAATGTTTGCCCCAGATCCAAATGAAGGTGGTGAAGTTCCCTTTGCATAGAATATCCAATCACATTTACAGAAAATCAAACCAGACCATTTTTGCTTGCACATGATTGGATGATGAAAGTTAGGAGAGCTTCAACTCATTCACTAATGCAGGCCATAGATAAAGTGATTTTCCGTGGTTGCAGGAAAGAAAATCGCTTGAATTCCCCTTCGACACTGACTGTATCCCTCCCATAGGGCTATTGTGTTCTTCCAGCGAGGAGCCCTCTCTCGTGAAAGAACACAGTTATCATTGCTAGCGACTATAACCGCTGACAATAATCACATGCAAGAAATTCATCATGCTGGTTGTACCCAAGTTGATCAACGGATTGACTTGGGTACAATCAGTCTGCCCATACATGGATCAAATCTCAGCAGGTCCCTGCATCTATGACCGGCCTTAAGCTCTGGGAAAAATTCTCTTACAAAGTGCAACTTCCCTTGCAAAGCGAACAGCCTATTTGCCTTTAGTAAATCAATCACATGGACTCAATAGACCTTTGCAGATCAGGAAAGTCAGAGCCAAGCCAGGACTTCAGATCTGAAATACTTGCTTTGGGTCAGTGGCTCAGAAACTGCTAACGCCTGGTTCCCACCTATGCACCTATGCTTTTTTCAGTGCGTTTTAGTTTTACAGAAACCCACTACAATCCATTTAACATGTTTTCCTATGGGGCACATTCACATCTCTGCTTTTTCCACTGATGGGATTTTTGGAAAGGGTCAGGGACTTTTTTTTCCCACAGCAGGATGCGTATTTGGTTCCAAAGACTTCAATGGAAACGCAGCAGAAAAATGCATCAAAAACACAGAGCTGGCGTTTTTGATGCGCTTTTGCTGGCTTCTCTGACATGACAACAGACACCCCCCAAAAACACAAAATGCATCAAAAAAAGCATTTAAAACGCTTCAATAACTAGTGCCAAGCAATTACCATTTTTAGGAGGAAAAGTCAGCAATGGCTTCCCCCATATCTCCGCAGAACATATTTCCCTCTAGGCCAGGGCTCTTCAACACTATGGCCCTCCAGTTGTTCAGGAACTACAATTCCCATCATGCCCAATCATGTCTGTGAATATCAGAGTTTTACAATGCCTCATGGGACGTGTCGTTCCGCAACAGCTGGAGGGACATAGTTTGAAGATCCCTGCTCTAGGCTGCGAAAATGATTGGTGCCTTATAATAATATTTTTCAGAACTGAGGCATAATAGATATCATATCGAGGACATACAATGCGATTAGAGAAGAAGTGTTTTGACCTCAGGCAAAGCAGGGGTTTTTTTACTGTTAGGGCTACAAGACTGTGGAATTCTCTACCACAAGAGGTGGTTTCTGCGGGTAGTATGGTGGCTTTCAAAAGACTCTTGGACGTACATCTCAAGGATCAGAACATTCAGGGGTATGAGAGATGATTACGGCCACACACACCTACACAGGTTGAACTGGATGGACTATTGTCTTTATTCAACCTCACCTACTATGTAACTATGTAATATCCCTTCCTGTCCTAGCACTGGTGACATATCACCAACAGACACACAGATCAAGACCATAAAGATTAAACTTTTAAAAAAATTCAGAACAATTGCTGGAAGAACCAAAAACATTATTGACCCGTTCTACACTTTATAGTATCTTGGTAACTGCTAAAGTGTAAGAGCACTTCAAGCACTTTAAAGTTTTGCTGTCACTTAAAAAAAAAAGCAATGAGGTGAGAAGCTCCCTGAATCGAAGGCAATGATTGCTTACCTTTCCAACTGGCTGCACTGGAGAACTCTTCTTCTATAATGATCCAAACATCATTGAAAAAATGTTCAGCATTCAACACTTCTGGAAGCGTCAGTTGTTGGCACCCCCCACTGCACTCTGTGGTTTCCTCCAC
Organism: Pelophylax lessonae; assembly: GCF_965119305.1. Lineage (NCBI taxonomy): Eukaryota > Metazoa > Chordata > Amphibia > Anura > Ranidae > Pelophylax > Pelophylax lessonae. Next base: position 238,242,942 of record NC_138774.1, read on the forward strand.
CAGCCCAGATGTCACTGCAGAACACAGGGGCAACGGAAGGAACCATAGAGAGCAACAGGGGACCATGCATCCAAGACATGCAGAAGTGTGAGGCATTCTAAAGATCTTTCAGTAAGCTTAGACCTGCAGGGAAGTAATATTTACTTTCTTTGCAGGAGCATATTTCATTTTTTCTACAGTCCCTTTAAGTAGACCTATCATCAGAACCCACACTGTGCAATGCATTAGGTGGGCATATGTTAATCTTATCACATCATTTATTTTTGAAGTTCCTCTTCTTAGGTCTCATGCACACTTCAGCTGTCAAACGCCTGTTTCTAAACGCCCCCTTACGTTAGCCTATGTGTCCATGCACACATAGGAGTTTACAGGCATTTAGAGGCAGAAATCTGCAATATCGCTGTCAGGAGAGTAGGATTTGGGCAGCAAAAACGCCTGATGCATCTAAGCGCGTGTAAATACATGTAAACACGTATAAATGTGCCTGAACGCTAGGAGCATTTAGCGCTTGAGCGTTCATTCATTTTAATAGCAAGAATACATTTCTGTTCTGGCTAATGAAATGAATGAACACCCAAACATTTGACGCGCCTGAATGCATCTAAACGCCCTAAACGCATTCGAAAATTGAGGCTTTTTAGGAGCATTTTTAATGCTGCATTTCGCCTGTTGGAAGAAAAGCGTTCAGAAGAGCTTAGGCAGCACTTTAACAATTTGTACTTCTCAACACACCTAAGCCCCTGTCCACATTAAATGCGACTTTAAAATCGTGCAACTTCACTTGAAATCACACGGTTTCAAAGCCTCAGGTCAGTGCGACCTCAGGTGCGACTTGGCTTACATCTGTGCTACTTCATGCACAGATGTCTATGCAAGTCGCACATGAAATCGCCAAAAGTAGTGCAGGAACTACTTTTTCAAATTGGTGCAGCTCCGTTTTGAATAGTTCCATTGCCGACAATAGGGTTTGGACTTGTTACATACATAGTTACATAGTTACATAGTTTGTGAGGTTGAAAAAAGACATCAGTCCATCCAGTTCAACCTATGATGTATGTGTGTGTTTGCTGCTAACCGTACATTGTATACCCCTGTATGTTGTACATTGTATACCCCTGTATGTTGTACATTGTATACCCCTGTATGTTGTACATTGTATACCCCTGTATGTTGTACATTGTATACCCCTGTATGTTGTACATTGTATACCCCTGTATGTTGTACATTGTATACCCCTGTATGTTGTACATTGTATACCCCTGTATGTTGTGGTCTTTAAGGTGCCCATCTAATAGTTTTTTGAAACTATCAATGCTCCCTGCTGATACGACTGCTTGTGGAAGAGAATTCCACATCCTTACTGCTCTGACAGTAAAGAACCCCTTACGTATTTTAAGGTTAAACCGTTTTTCCTCTAGTTTTAGTGAGTGGCCATGTGTCTTATTGTATTCCCTTTCTCTAAAAAGTTTGTTCCTTATGCTAGGGTCATCACCAGTACAGTCCTGTCAAATCGCATGGCAAGTCGCACCGGTGTGAATGGGGGCTCATGCTTATGCAGCTGTGTTCACATAATGTCTGGATAGCAGAATATTGCAGGTTTTCTGTAATTAGATGGCTTTAAATTGACCCTGCCTGGTTGTCTTGCAATGAAACAAGAGGACCGAGATGGCACAGCATTGTATGAAAGAACTAGGAATGAAGCAAAACATGCATATGTAATGAGAAAATAAAGCGGCTACCAACCCCCCCCCCCCCCTTTCCTTTACAATATGTATAATTACAAGCTCTACATAGACAGTTTGACTTAAAAATCTGACCCAGAACAAGTATACAGATAAGGAGCTCTGACATTTCCCTGTCTGCGTCCGTTCTCCTGGTCAGGGCAGCTAAGGCATTGGGACCAATACACATAAACAGTCAGGGGTGCTAGACTGGCAATAAAGGAAAAAGAGGAAAAGCCCTGCATAAGTAAACCAACACTCACTGGGTTCCCTTTTTCTTTTTATTATCCCTTCTACTTTTTAGCACTGAACCAAAGAGTCAGCCAGGCAACTAGAATTTTCAGATTAAGGTCTGCAGTGGCAGCCTCCTTGCTTATGTAAGGAAGGTTCCCTTTAAAAAGACCAGAATGCTCCTGATTCTGGTCTTTTTACACACCTATGTATTTTTCTTCCCCTTGAAATGGATGCAACTGCATCAAATCACGTCAAGGCACATGAGCATGCGATGTCCTGCATTTCAGGATTTCAATCTACTTTGTATTGAATGTGAACAAGTGTCACAACGCACATTGATGCGGATCATGATGTGTTTACATGCATCATGGCGCCTCGATGTGCATCATGATGTGTATTGATAACTGTCTTAATGTATGCGCCTGAGATGCGTTTTGATGCATTTACATCGATTTCGATGGAAAATTCTTTAAGCTGGGTTGACACTGATGCATCCAATTCACATGACAGGAGAGTGTTCCCGGCTCTCAATGGAGCCACTTCACACATTTCCGGGGCGGCTGCGGAGAGGATTGCACAGGGGTCCTGTGCATCATTGGCTCAGTTTCAAGTTCAGCCAAAAATTCAGACCTGATTTGTCCCTGATACAGAGAACAGTGACGCACCGGAGCCCTGCTGTGAGCCGCTTCCGCATTAGATGTGACCCAGCCTAAAGCAAAAAAGCTATTTTTTTGCTATATTGGAAATACAATTAAACACTTATTGCATTTCAAAAACAAAAGGAGTGAGCTCATGATTACAGGTGTGTTCCCAACCCCTAAAATTAGATCTGCTCCTGTGAAAAAATTCTTAGTCATTAACACAGGAACATTCATATATATATTATATATATCTATATATATTGGTTGATTGATTGTTAATATGTATCATAATGCACATCCGACACACATTGATGTAGATCATGATGCGTTTACAGGTGTTATAATGCGTTGATGTGTATCATGACGTGTGTTGACGCTTGTCCTAATGCGGGCATCTAAGATGCGTTTTTATGCGTTTACATTGATTTCAATGGAAAACGCATCAAGCAAAAAAAGTGAAATGTGTGAGTTCATGATCAGAGGTGTTCCCATTAACTTGCTAGTGTGAAAAAATTATTAGCAGAAACATATATATATATACTGTATTCAAGAAGGAATGTTCAAACCAACATATTATTATCTTTGCTTACATAATGGCATTATATATATATATATATATATATATATATATATATATATATATGCTCAAACCAACGTATTATTATCATTGCTTACATAATGACATAATGTATATATATAAATATAAATATATATATCATTTATATGATATAATAATAACGCATGTCATTATGTAAGCAATGATAATAATACGTTGGTTTGAACATATATATATATATATATATATATATATAAATATATGCCCAAACCAACATATTATTATCTTTGACGTGAGAGGATGGCAATATAGGAAACATTACCAAAGTGCGCTAACAAATAATGAACCAAGTGTTCAAAGGTACATGGATAGTATCCGGATTTATACCAAAATCATATGCATTCAGTCCAAAACAAAAGTGCAAAAACTGTGAAAAAGTCTTTCTTTTCAAATTGGAGTGGAAGGTAAGGGAGTGCTGCTTTCACTTCACTTCTCATCACTTCAGGACTGCGCACCTATTTTCTTTCACAATATTATTATCTTTGCCTACATAATGAAATAATTTATATATATATATATATATATATATATATATATATGCTCAAACCAACATATTATTATCATTGCTTACATAATGACATAATGTATATATATATATATATATGTTCAAACCAACATATTATTATCTTTGCTTACATAATGGCATTATATATATATATATATATATATATATATATATATATATATATGCTCAAACCAATGTATTATTATCTTTGCTTACATAATGACATAATGTGAGTGTGTATATATATATATATATATATATATGCTCAAACCAACATGTTATCTTTGCTTACATAATGTATATATATATATATATATATATATATATATATATATACAAGCAAACCAACGTGTTATTATCTTTGCTTACATAATGACATAATGTGTATATATATATATATATATATATATATATATATATATATATATACACACATACACACACAGATATATATCTCAATACATTATAAAAAATGTGTGTTGCTACATTACAGTTTTGGATATTTCCTTATCTGATCCAAATTCTTATCATTTAAGGTTCCATTTGGCATTTCAAACAAAAGATTTAATAGTTTTATGTTTAAAAAGGACCACTGAAAGTAACCATTAAATCCAGTGGCGTCTACCCCTAATAAAACGTCCTTTAAGAAAACAAATGTATAAAAAAGAATAATTTCATATAATAAAATAATTTATCATAGTTATACATCCAGTGTGCTAAACTGTGCTTTTTGTTACTAGTTTTTGTAGCTAGGTCTTTCCAGATAACTCCTTTATTTTTTAGCAAACTGTTGGCGCTTTCCTATATATCTTGTAAATCCTGTATAATAATATTGCTATTAAAAATAATAATAATATATCCTGGAACTTACATGTCCCACATATCCTTTGTGTTATGTAAAAGTAGAAAAGCAGTTGGTTTACTTACAATGTCAGTGCTGTATGTCCCTCCAGGATGAGCCCTCTCTCTGCTTCCCCTTCCGTAGGAGACCGCGGTCAGACAACTGCTGTCAAAACTCCTTCAATCCTTCTCTGGGATTGGATAGTTTTTTTTTCCTGCATCCTACACCATTTGGACACACATTCCATATTAGGAACGGCCACATCTCCAAATTGTTTCAACAGCTAACCCCCATTCATCAATCTCGCTCCAAAAAGTTGACATGTTTTTCAGCAATCATATGTGCTAAGCATTTCTTCATCCTGGGAAGACAGTGCTATCTTTGTGGATACATCTACATATAGCCCATGGCACCCCAGGGTCAACAAAAAGTGCCTTACCATCTGCAAAATCTCATATGTCCGAAAAAATGTGCACAATCTGCTTTCACTAAGTCACTGGCATTAGCAGATGTCCCTGTTACTTGTAAGGGATGAGTGAGAGAAAAAAAAACTTAAATAAAAAACATAAAGTAGAATAAAAAAACAATATACTGTATATAATGCGGTCTGTCACTAGCGTTAAAATGCATCTAAACCCAAAAGCAAACATTTTATTATATTGAAGTTTGCCAATTCTTAGATGCGGCTGCATTCAATTTCCTTTTTTATATGTTTTTTCATTTATTTTCACCTGATGATCCAGCCAGTAAATTTGTTATTTTTCAGCGTCTTTTAGGGCTGGTTTACACCAGATGTAGTCCAGCGCATTTCAAGGGCTTATTCACAGCAGCCACTTCATTGCAGCACAGCGGCTGGTGAGCAGTGCGATTAGGAAGAGATCGGCGCAGTGTTAATGTTCTGAGCTTGCCGGATCGCATCGTTTCCTTTTTTTTATTTAAACATTTTTTGAGATGTCACACAGACACCTCATAAAGTTCGATTGCCGGCTGCGTAGTGGAAGTGGATTGACTCGCACTGCACTGCGCTGAAAAACAGTACTGTAGTGTATGCAATACTTTTTCGCAGCGCAAGATGCCTGCATACCACCGGGCACATAGTGGACGGGACATTTTGCCTTGTCCAGGCGGTGGGACTGCACTGGAATAGCCACCAGCGAAGTCCCACCGCATCAGGTGTGACTATACCCTTAACCACTTGCTGACCACCGCAAGTACATATACTGTGGAGGTCAGCCCCTCCTGGGCAAAGTGACGTACCGGTACGTCACTCGCCCACGAGCCAATAGGGGGCGAGTGCGCGCTGCCGGAGGCTCCCGCCCCGCTCGTTCACATGGACATGAGTTGTCCCCAGAAAAGTAATAGAGGGGAAATCTTCCAATGGGGACATTAGTTCTGGTGACCTGGGGGACCCTAAGGAAATCCCTTAAGGCAAGGGATTTGATACCGGAGAAGGTCAGAGAGTGTGCGGATGTGATACAGGAGATGGCCAGAGAGTGCACAGACATGATGCAGGAGATAGTCAGAGAGTGCATTGACATAATATAGGAGATGGTCAGAGAGTGCATGGACATGATATAGGAGATGGTCAGAGAGTGCATGGACATGATACAGGAGATGGTCAGAGAGTGCATGGACATGATCCAGGAGATGGTCAGAGAGTGCATGGACATGATACAGGAGATGGTCAGAGAGTGCAATGACATGATATAGGAGATGGTCAGAGAGTGCATGATCATGATACAGGAGATGATCAGAGAGTGCATGGACATGATACAGGAGATGATCAGAGAGTGCATGGACATGATACAGGAGATGGTCAGAAAGTGTGCCGACATAATACAGGTGATAGTCAGAGAGTGCATGGACATGATACAGGAGATGGTCAGAGAGTGCATGGACATGATACAGGAGATGGTCAGAGAGTGCATGGACATGATACAGGAGATGGCAAGAGAGTGCATGGACATGATACAGGTGATGGTCAGAGAGTGCATGGACATGATACCGGAGATGGTCAGAGAGTGCATGCACATGATACAGGAGATGGTCAGAGAGTGCATGGACATGATACAGGAGATGGTAAGAGAGTGCATGGACATGATACAGGTGATAGTCAGAGTGCATAGACATGATACAGGAGATGGTCAGAGAGTGAATGGACATGATACAGGAGATGGCCAGAGAGTGCATGGACATGATACAGGTGATGGTCAGAGAGTGTATGGACATGATACAGGAGATGGTAAGAGAGTGCATGAACATGATACAGGTGATAGTCCGAGTGCATGGACATGATACAGAAGATGGTCAGAGACTGCGCAGACATGATACAGGAGATGGTCCGAAAGTGCATGGACAGGATACAGGAGACGGTCAGATAGTGCATGAACATGATACAGGAGATTGTCAGATAGTGCATGGACATGATGCAGGAGATGGTCAGAGAGTGCATGGACATGATACAGGAGATAGTGAGAGAGTGCATGGACATGATGCAGGAGATGGTCAGAGAGTGCATTGATATGATACAGGAGATGGTCAGAGAGTGCATGGACATGATACAGGAGATGGTCATAGAGTGCATGCACATGATACAGGAGATGGCCAGAGAGTGCATGGACATGATACAGGAGATGGTCAGAGAGTGTGCAGACATGATACAGGAGATGGTCAGAGAGTGCATAGACATGATACAGGAGATGGTAAGAGAGTGCATGGACATGTTTTTTTTTAGTTTGGGATGGAGTGAAGAGGGATTAAAACTCCTGTCAGTTTGTATTGTTGTCTGTGTACCCGTTAGGGAGACTCCCCTTCTCTGTTTACCATTATCATTGAGAGTAAAACCAAAAACAAAATCCCAAACTTTGGGTTGTCCCCAGAAAAGTAATAAAGGGGAAATCTTCCAATGGGGACATTTCTAGTTTCTAATTTTTAGTTCTGGTGACCTGGGGGACCCCAAGGAATTCCCTTAGGGCAAGGGATATGATACAGGAGAAGGTCAGAGAGTGTGCGGATGTGATACAGGAGATGGTCAGAGAGTGCAATGACATGATATAGGAGATGGTCAGAGAGTGCATGGACATGATACAGGAGATGGTCAGAGAGTGCATGGACATGATACAGGAGATGACAGGAGACGGTCCGAGAGTGCATTGACATGATACAGGAGATGGTCAGAGAGTGCATGGACATGATATAGGTAATGGTCAGACAGTGCATGGACATGATACGGGAGATGGTCGGAGAGTGCACGGACATGATACAGGAGATGGTCCGAGAGTGCAAAGACAGGATACAGGAGGCGGTCAGATAGTGAATGGACATGATACAGGAGACGGTCCGAAAGTGTGCGGATGTGATACAGGAGATGGTCAGAGAGTGCATTGATATGATACAGGAGATGGTCAGAGAGTGCATGGACATGATAAAGGAGATGGTCAGAGAGTGCATGGACAAGATACAGGAGATGGTCAGAGAGTGGATGGACATGATACAGGAGATGGTCAGGGAGTGCATGGACATGATACAGGAGATGATCAGAGAGTGTGCGGACATGATACAGGAGACGGTCAGATAGTGCATGGACATGATACAGGAGATGGTCCGAGAGTGCATGGACATAATGCAGGAGATGGTCCGAGAGTGCATGGACATGATGCAGGAGATGGTCAGAGAGTGCATGGACATGATGCAGGAGATGGTCAGAGAGTGCATGGACATGATACAGGAGATGGTCATAGAGTGCATGGACATGATAAAGGAGATGGCCATAGAGTGCATGGACATGATAAAGGAGACGGTCCGAGAGTGTGCGGATGTGATACAGGAGATGGTCAGAGAGTGCATTGATATGATACAGGAGATGGTCAGAGAGTGCATGGACATGATAAAGGAGATGGTCAGAGAGTGCATGGACATGATACAGGAGATGGTCAGAGAGTGGATGGACATGATACAGGAGATGGTCAGGGAGTGCATGGACATGATACAGGAGATGATCAGAGAGTGTGCGGACATGATACAGGAGACGGTCAGATAGTGCATGGACATGATACAGGAGATGGTCCGAGAGTGCATGGACATAATGCAGGAGATGGTCAGAGAGTGCATGGACATGATGCAGGAGATGGTCAGAGAGTGCATGGACATGATACAGGAGATGGTCATAGAGTGCATGGACATGATAAAGGAGATGGCCATAGAGTGCATGGACATGATAAAGGAGATGGCCAGAGAGTGCATGGACATGATACAGGAGATGGTCAGAGAGTGGATGGACATAATACAGGAGATGGTCAGAGAGTGCATGGACATGATACAGGAGATGGTCAGAGAGTGCATGGACATGATACAGGAGATGGTCAGAGAGTGTGCAGACATGATTCAGGAGATGGTCAGAAAGTGCGCAGACATGATACAGGAGATGGTCAGAGAGTGCATGGACATGATACAGGAGATTGTCAGAGAGTGCATAGACATGATACAGGAGATGGTCAGAGAGTGCATGGACATGATAAAGGAGATGGTCAGATAGTACATGGACATGATACAGGAGATGGCCAGAGAGTGCATGGACATGATACAGGAGATGGTCAGAGAGTGCATGGACATGATACAGGAGATGGTCAGAGAGTGCATGGACATGATACAGGAGATGGTCAGAAAGTGTGCCGACATAATACAGGTGATAGTCAGAGAGTGCATGGACATGATACAGGAGATGGTCAGAGAGTGCATGGATATGATGCAGGAGATGGTCAGAGAGTGCATGGACATGATACAGGAGATGGTCAGAGAGTGCATGGACATGATACAGGAGATGGCAAGAGAGTGCATGGACATGATACAGGTGATGGTCAGAGAGTGCATAGACACGATACAGGAGATGGTAAGAGAGTGCATGGACATGATACAGGTGATAGTCAGAGTGCATAGACATGATACAGGAGATGGTCAGAGAGTGCATGGACATGATACAGGAGATGGCCAGAGAGTGCATGGACATGATACAGGTGATGGTCAGAGAGTGCATGGACATGATAACGGAGATGGTAAGAGAGTGCATGAACATGATACAGGTGATAGTCAGAGTGCATGGACATGATACAGGAGATGGTCAGAGAGTGCGCAGACATGATACAGAAGATGGTCAGAGACTGCGCAGACATGATACAGGAGATGGTCCGAGAGTGCATGGACAGGATACAGGAGACGGTCAGATAGTGCATGAACATTATACAGGAGATTGTCAGATAGTGCATGGACATGATGCAGGAGATGGTCAGAGAGTGCATGGACATGATACAGGAGATAGTGAGAGAGTGCATGGACATGATGCAGGAGATGGTCAGAGAGTGCATTGATATGATACAGGAGATGGTCAGAGAGTGCATGGACATGATACAGGAGATGGCCAGAGAGTGCATGGACATGATACAGGAGATGGTCAGAGAGTGTGCAGACATGATACAGGAGATGGTAAGAGAGTGCATGCACATGTTTTTTTTTTTTAGTTTGGGATGGAGTGAAGAGGGATTAAAACCCCTGTCAGTTTGTATTGTTGTCTATGTACCCGTTAGGGAGACTCCCCTTCTCTGTTTACCATTATCATTGAGAGTAAAACCAAAAACAAAATCCCAAACTTTGGGTTGTCCCAAGAAAAGTAATAAAGGGGAAATCTTCCAATGGGGACATTCGTTCTGGTGACCTGGGGGACCCCAAGGAATTCCCTTAGGGCAAGGGATATGATACAGGAGAAGGTCAGAGAGTGTGCGGATGTGATACAGGAGATGGTCAGAGAGTGCAATGACATGATATAGGAGATGGTCAGAGAGTGCATGGACATGATACAGGAGATGGTCAGAGAGTGCATGGACATGATACAGGAGATGACAGGAGACGGTCCGAGAGTGCATTGACATGATACAGGAGATGGTCAGAGAGTGCATGGACATGATACAGAAGATGGTCAGAGAGTGCGCGGACATGATACGGGAGATGGTCGGAAAGTGCACGGACATGATACAGGAGATGGTCCGAGAGTGCAAAGACAGAATACAGGAGTCGGTCAGATAGTGCATGGACATGATACAGGAGACGGTCCGAGAGTGTGCGGATGTGATACAGGAGATGGTCAGAGAGTGCATTGATATGATACAGGAGATGGTCAGAGAGTGGATGGACATGATAAAGGAGATGGTCAGAGAGTGCATGGACATGATACAGGAGATGGTCAGAGAGTGGATGGACATGATACAGGAGATGGTCAGGGAATGCATGGACATAATACAGGAGATGATCAGAGAGTGCATGGACATGATACAGGAGACGGTCAGATAGTGCATGGACATGATACAGGAGACGGTCCGAGAGTGCATGGACATAATGCAGGAGATGGTCAGAGAGTGCATGGACATGATGCAGGAGATGGTCAGAGAGTGCATGGACATGATACAGGAGACAGTCAGATAGTGCATGGACATGATACAGGAGACGGTCCGAGAGTGCATGGACATAATGCAGGAGATGGTCAGAGAGTGCATGGACATGATGCAGGAGATGGTCAGAGAGTGCATGGACATGATGCAGGAGATGGTCAGAGAGTGCATGGACATGATACAGGAGATGGTCATAGAGTGCATGGACATGATACAGGAGATGACCAGAGAGTGCATGGACATGATACAGGAGATGGTCAGAGAGTGCATGGACATGATACAGGAGATGGTCAGAGAGTGGATGGACATGATACAGGAGATGGTCAGAGAGTGCATGGACATGATACAGGAGATGACAGGAGACGGTCCGAGAGTGCATTGACATGATACAGGAGATGGTCAGAGAGTGCATGGACATGATACAGAAGATGGTCAGAGAGTGCGCGGACATGATACGGGAGATGGTCGGAAAGTGCACGGACATGATACAGGAGATGGTCCGAGAGTGCAAAGACAGAATACAGGAGGCGGTCAGATAGTGCATGGACATGATACAGGAGACGGTCCGAGAGTGTGCGGATGTGATACAGGAGATGGTCAGAGAGTGCATTGATATGATACAGGAGATGGTCAGAGAGTGGATGGACATGATAAAGGAGATGGTCAGAGAGTGCATGGACATGATACAGGAGATGGTCAGAGAGTGGATGGACATGATACAGGAGATGGTCAGGGAATGCATGGACATAATACAGGAGATGATCAGAGAGTGCATGGACATGATACAGGAGACGGTCAGATAGTGCATGGACATGATACAGGAGACGGTCCGAGAGTGCATGGACATAATGCAGGAGATGGTCAGAGAGTGCATGGACATGATGCAGGAGATGGTCAGAGAGTGCATGGACATGATACAGGAGACGGTCAGATAGTGCATGGACATGATACAGGAGACAGTCCGAGAGTGCATGGACATAATGCAGGAGATGGTCAGAGAGTGCATGGACATGATGCAGGAGATGGTCAGAGAGTGCATGGACATGATGCAGGAGATGGTCAGAGAGTGCATGGACATGATACAGGAGATGGTCATAGAGTGCATGGACATGATATAGGAGATGACCAGAGAGTGCATGGACATGATACAGGAGATGGTCAGAGAGTGCATGGACATGATACAGGAGATGGTCAGAGAGTGGATGGACATGATACAGGAGATGGTCAGAGAGTGCATGGACATGATACAGGAGATGGTCAGAGAGTGCATGGACATGATACAGGAGATGGTCAGAGAGTGCATGGACATGATACAGGAGATGGTAAGAGAGTGCATGGACATGATACAGGAGATGGTCAGAGAGTGCATGGACATGACACAGGAGATGGTCAGAGAGTGCATGGACATAATACAGGAGATGGTCAGAGAGTGCATGGACATGATACAGGAGATGGCCAGAGAGTGCATGGACATGATACAGGAGATGGCCAGAGAGTGGATGGACATGATACTGGAGATGGTCAGGGAGTGCATGGACATGATACAGGAGATGATCAGAGAGTGTGCGGACATGATACAGGAGATGGTCAGAGAGTGTGCGGACATGATACAGGAGATGGTCAGAAAGTGCGCAGACATGATACAGGAGATGGTCAGAGAGTGCATGGACATGATACATTAGATGGCCAGAGAGTGTATGGACATGATACAGGAGATGGCCAGAGAGTGCATTGACATGATACAGGAGATGGTCAGAGAGTACATGGACATGATGCAGGAGATGGTCAGAGAGTGCATGGACATGATACAGGAGATGGTCATAGAGTGCATGGACATGATACAGGAGATGACCAGAGAGTGCATGGACATGATACAGGAGATGGTCAGAGAGTGCATGGACATGATACAGGAGATGGTCAGAGAGTGCATGGACATGATACAGGAGATGGTCAGAGAGTGCATGGACATGATACAGGAGATGGTCAGAGAGTGCATGGACATGATACAGGAGATGGTAAGAGAGTGCATGGACATGATACAGGAGATGGTCAGAGAGTGCATGGACATGACACAGGAGATGGTCAGAGAGTGCATGGACATAATACAGGAGATGGTCAGAGAGTGCATGGACATGATACAGGAGATGGCCAGAGAGTGCATGGACATGATACAGGAGATGGCCAGAGAGTGCATGGACATGATACAGGAGATGGTCAGAGAGTGCATGGACATGATACAGGAGATGGTCAGGGAGTGCATGGACATGATACAGGAGATGATCAGAGATTGTGCGGACATGATACAGGAGATGGTCAGAGAGTGTGCGGACATGATACAGGAGATGGTCAGAAAGTGCGCAGACATGATACAGGAGATGGTCAGAGAGTGCATGGACATGATACATTAGATGGCCAGAGAGTGTATGGACATGATACAGGAGATGGCCAGAGAGTGCATGGACATGATACAGGAGATGGTCAGAGAGTACATGGACATGATACAGGAGATGGCCAGAGAGTGCATGGATATGATACAGGAGATGGCCAGAGAGTGCATGGACATGATACAGGAGATGGTCAGGGAGTGCATGGACATGATACAGGAGATGATCAGAGAGTGTGCGGACATGATACAGGAGATGGTCAGAGAGTGTGCAGACATGATTCAGGAGATGGTCATTAAGTGCGCAGACATGATACAGGAGATGGTCAGAGAGTGCATGGACATGATACAAGAGATTGTCAGAGAGTACATGGACATGATACAGGAGATTGTCAGAGAGTGCATGGACATGATACAGGAGATGGTCAGAGAGTGCATGGACATGATACAGGAGATGGTCAGATAGTACATGGACATGATACAGGAGATGGTCAGAGAGTGCGTGGACATGATACAGGAGATGGTCAGAGAGTGTGCAGACATGATACAGGAGCTGGTCAGAGAGTGCATAGACATGATACAGGAGATGGTCAGATAGTGCATGGACACGATACAGGAGATGGTAAGAGAGTGCATGGACATGTTTTTTTTTTAGTTTGGGATGGAGTGAAGAGGGATTAAAACCCCTGTCAGTTTGTATTGTTGTCTGTGTACCCGTTAGGGAGACTCCCCTTCTCTGTTTACCATTATCATTGAGAGTAAAACCAAAAACAAAATCCCAAACTTTGGGTTGTCCCCAGAAAAGGAATAGAGGGGAAATCTTCTAATGGGGACATTAGTTCTGGTGACATGGGGGACCCCAATGAATTCCCTTAGGGCAAGGGATATGATACAGGAGAAGGTCAGAGAGTGTGCGGATGTGATACAGGAGATGGTCAGAGAGTGCAATGACATGATATAGGAGATGGTCAGAGAGTGAATGGACATGATGCAGGAGATGGTCAGAGAGTGCATGGACATGATACAGGAGATGACAGGAGACGGTCCGAGAGTGCATTGACATGATACAGGAGATGGTCAGAGAGTGCATGGACATGATACAGGTGATGGTCAGACAGTGCATGGACATGATACAGGAGATGGTCAGAGAGTGCGCGGACATGATACAGGAGATGGTCGGAGAGTGCACGGACATGATACAGGAGATGGTCCGAGAGTGCATAGACAGGATACAAGAGGCGGTCAGATAGTGCATGGACATGATACAGAAGACGGTCCGAGAGTGTGTGGATGTGATACAGGAGATGGTCAGAGAGTGCATTGATATTGTTTGCCGGGCGCTCGGGTTCGGCACATTGCGGATCGGATGGACAGATTATTGGGTGGGGCTGGGGAAGACCCAGCTGTCATGGTACACGTGGGTACCAATGACATAGGCAGAGGAAGACGGAGAGTCCTAAACGATTTCAGGGACTTAGGCGCTAAGTTGAGGACTAGGACCTCCAAGGTAGTATTTTCCGAAATACTACCTGTACCTCGAGCCACACCAGAGAGGCAGAGGGAGATTAGGGAAGTTAACAAGTGGCTGAGGAGCTGGTGTAGTAAGGAGGGTTTCGGGTTCCTGGAGAACTGGGCCGACTTCTCAGTCGGTCACCGGCTCTTTGGTAGGGACGGATTGCACCTAAATGGGGTGGGTGCAGCCGTACTGGGTGAGAGGATGGCCAAAAAGTTAGAGGGGCTTTTAAACTAGGGAATGGGGGGGAGGGTACAGATGTAGAATTAGCCAGTGGAAAGCAAGTTTCAGAGGGCAGAAATGGGGGCATTAGCGGTAGGGTGTTCGGAGCTCCTATACCCAGGGTGGGTATGGGGAAAATTCAAGAGAGCAGCCTAAAAACATCAAATGAGGATATTTGTAACCGATCAAAATTAAGAGGTTTGTATACCAATGCCAGAAGCCTGGCCAACAAGATGGGAGAGCTGGAGCTACTGATGTTTGAGGAGGACTTAGATTTTGTGGGGATAACTGAGACTTGGTTTGACAGCTCTCATGACTGGATGGCGACCATTCAGGGGTATTCCCTTTATCGCAGAGATAGAGAGGGTAAAAAAGGGGGAGGGGTATGTTTGTATATTAAGAACAGTATACAGGTAAATATGAGGGATGATATTAATAATGGAGCTATGGACGAGGCAGAATCCCTATGGGTAGAGCTTCAAAGGGATGGCACGGCGGGGAAGGTAATATTGGGCGTATGCTATAGGCCCCCCAACCAGAGGGAGGAGGGTGAGGCGGACCTCCTTTTACAGATAGGATTGGCAGCAAGGATGGGAAATGTCATTATAATGGGGGACTTTAATTATCCAGATATAGACTGGGCAGAAGGAACCGCGCACTCAGCCAAGGCTAGGCAGTTCCTAAATGTTTTGCAGGACAATTTCATGGGTCAGATGGTGAATGCACCGACAAGAAACAATGCGGTACTTGACCTACTGATTACCAACGATACAGACCTGATCACGGATATAGAAATACGGGACAACTTGGGAAACAGTGACCATAGGTCAATAAGTTTCAGTATTAATTACAGTAATAGGAAGCAGAGGGGTAATATAAGGACACTGAATTTCAAAAGAGCCAATTTCCCTAAACTGCGCTCACTGCTAGAAAATATCAATTGGGATAGAACCCTGGGAACAAAGAACACGGAGGAAAAATGGGAGTGCTTCAAGAGTATACTAAACAGGGGGATTGAACAGTGCATTCCAAAGGGAAATAAATTTAAAAGAGCAAAAATAAACCCTGGATGGCTAAACTCCAACATAAAAATGCATATTAGTGCTAAGGAAAAGGCCTTCAAAAAATACAAGACTGAGGGCTCATTGGCAGCATTTAAGCACTACAAAGAGTGTAATAAGAAATGTAAAGACGAAATCAGGGCGGCTAAAATAGAACACGAGAGACATATAGCGGAGGAGAGCAAAAAGAACCCCAAGAAGTTTTTTAAGTATATAAACAGTAAGAAAGCGAGGCCAGAACACATTGGCCCCATAAAAGATGATAAAGGAAATATGGCCACTGAGGACAGAGAAAAGGCGGAAGTGTTAAATCATTTCTTCTCTTCAGTCTTCACAAAAGAATCGGGGGGCTACACAAACCCAGCTTGTAAGGCCGAACTAAATAATACACCTCAGGAAGTGCCACCATGGCTAACAGAAGATAGACTTAGAGCCAAACTAGAGAAACTTAACATAAATAAATCCCCGGGACCGGATGGCTTGCACCCGAGGGTTCTTAATGAGCTCAGCCAGGTGATCGCCAGACCATTATTCTTGATCTTTAAGGATAGTTTACAGACGGGTATGGTGCCAGCTGATTGGAAAAAAGCCAACGTGGTACCAATATTTAAGAAGGGGCCGAGATATATCCCGGGTAACTATAGGCCGGTCAGCCTAACATCTGTAGTCTGCAAAATTTTGGAGGGGATGTTAAGGGACCACATACAAGACTTTAGTAATGAAAACGGTATTATAAGTAGTAATCAGCATGGATTCATGAAAAATCGTTCGTGCCAAACCAATCTATTAACCTTCTACGATGAAGTGAGCAGCCACCTAGATAAAGGTAAGCCTGTGGATGTGGTGTATCTGGACTTTGCAAAGGCCTTTGACACCGTTCCCCACAAACGATTACTGTACAAACTAAGGAAGGTAGGTATGGATCAGAAGGTGAGTAACTGGATAGAGAACTGGCTCCAGGGGAGAGTACAGAGGGTGGTGATTAATGGGGAGTACTCGGATTGGGCGGGTGTGGAAAGTGGGGTCCCCCAGGGTTCTGTCCTGGGACCAATCCTGTTTAATTTGTTCATAAATGATCTAGAGGAGGGGATATCTAGCACAATCTCAGTATTTGCAGATGATACTAAACTAGGCATGCCAATATCTTCTATGCAGGATGTGGAAACCTTACAAGCAGACCTGAACAAAATAACGGGGTGGGCAACTACATGGCAGATGAGGTTTAATGTTGATAAATGTAAAGTAATGCACTTGGGGGCCAGAAACCAGAAAGCAAGCTACTCACTAGGGGGGGAACCTCTGGGTGAGTCTAGGATGGAAAAGGACTTGGGGGTACTGGTAGACAACAAGCTTGGCAGTGGCATGCAATGCCAAGCCGCCGCAAGCAAAGCCAACAGAATACTGGGATGTATAAAAAAGGGGATTCACTCCAGAAATAAAGAGATTATTCTCCCACTCTACAAGACTCTGGTCCGGCCACATCTGGAGTATGCTGTCCAGTTCTGGGCACCGGTCCTCAGGAAGGATGTGCTGGAACTGGAGAAAGTCCAGAGAAGGGCAACAAAAATAATTAGGGGAATGGAGGACATCAGCTATGAGGAAAGACTACAAGCCCTGAACCTTTTCTCTCTGGAGAAAAGACGATTGAGGGGGGATATGATATCAATGTACAAATACTGTACTGGTGACCCGAGCATAAGGAACAAACTATTCAGGGAAAGGAGATACAATAAGACACGTGGCCACTCACTAAAACTAGAGGAAAGGCGGTTTAACCTTAAAGTGCGTAAGGGGTTCTTCACTGTAAGAGCGGTAAGGATGTGGAATTCTCTTCCACAAGCAGTCATATCAGCAGGGAGCATTGATAGTTTCAAAAAACTATTAGATGGACACCTTAAAGACCACAACATACAGGGGTATACAATGTACGGTTAAAAGCAAACACACACACACATCATAGGTTGAACTGGATGGACTGATGTCTTTTTTCAACCTCACTAACTATGATATGATAGAGGAGATGGTCAGAGAGTGCATGGACATGATAAAGGAGAGGGTCAGAGAGTGCATGGACATGACACAGGAGATGGTCAGAGAGTGGATGGACATGATACAGGAGATCGTAAGGGAGTGCATGGACATGATACAGGAGACGGTCAGATAGTGCATGGACATGATACAGGAGACGGTCCGAGAGTGCATGGACATAATGCAGGAGATGGTTAGAGAGTGCATGGACATGATGCAGGAGATGGTCAGAGAGTGCATGGACATGATACAGGAGATGGTCATAGAGTGCATGGACATAATACAGGAGATGGCCAGAGAGTGCATGGACATGATACAGGAGATGGTCAGAGAGTGCATGGACATGATACAGGAGATGGTCAGAGAGTGTATGGACATAATACAGGAGATGGTCAGAGACTGCATGGACATGATACAGGAGATGGTCAGAGAGTGCATGGACATTATACAGGAGATGGTCAGAGAGTGCATGGACATGATACAGGAGATGGTAAGAGAGTGCATGGACATGATACAGGAGATGGTCAGAGAGTGCATGGACATGACACAGGAGATGGTCAGAGAGTGCATGGGTATAATACAGGAGATGGTCAGAGAGTGCATGGACATGATACAGGAGATGGCCAGAGAGTGCATGGACATGATACAGGAGTTGGCCAGAGAGTGCATGGACATGATACAGGAGATGGTCAGAGAGTGGATGGACATGATACAGGAGATCGTCAGGGAGTGCATGGACATGATACAGGAGATGATCAGAGAGTGTGCGGACATGATACAGGAGATGGTCAGAGAGTGTGCGGACATGATACAGGAGATGGTCAGAAAGTGCGCAGACATGATACAGGAGATGGTCAGAGAGTGCATGGACATGATACAAGAAATTGTCGGAGAGTACATGGACATGATACAGGAGATGGTGAGAGAGTGCATGGACATGATACAGGAGATGGTCAGAGAGTGCATGGACATGATACAGGAGATGATCAGATAGTACATGGACATGATACAGGAGATGGTCAGAGAGTGCATGGACATGATACCGGAGATGGTCAGAGAGTGTGCAGACATGATACAGGAGATGGTCAGAGAGTGCATAGACATGATACAGGAGATGGTCAGAGAGTGCATGGACATGATACAAGAAATTGTCGGAGAGTACATAGACATGATACAGGAGATGGTAAGAGAGTGCATGGACATGTTTTTTTTTTAGTTCGGGATGGAGTGAAGAGGGATTAAAACCCCTGTCAGTTTTTATTGTTGTCTGTGTACCCGTTAGGGAGACTCCCCTTCTCTGTTTACCATTATCATTGAGAGTAAAGCCAAAAACAAAATCCCAAACTTTGGGTTGTCCCCAGAAAAGTAATAGAGGGGAAATCTTCCAATGGGGACATTAGGTCTGGTGACCTGGGGGACCCCAAGGAATTCCCTTAGGGCAAGGGATATGATACAGGAGAAGGTCAGAGAGTGTGCGGATGTGATACAGGAGATGGTCAGAGAGTGCAATGACATGATATAGGAGATGGTCAGAGAGTGCATGGACATGATGCAGGAGATGGTCAGAGAGTGCATGGACATGATACAGGAGATGACAGGAGACGGTCCGAGAGTGCATTGACATGATACAGGAGATGGTCAGAGAGTGCATGGACATGATACAGGAGATGGTCAGACAGTGCATGGACATGATACAGGAGATGGTCAGAGAGTGCGCGGACATGATACAGGAGATGGTCAGAGAGTGCACGGACATGATACAGGAGATGGTCCGAGAGTGCATAGACAGGATACAGGAGGCGGTCAGATAGTGCATGGACATGATACAGGAGACGGTCCGAGAGTGTGCAGATGTGATACAGGAGATGGTCAGAGAGTGCATTGATATGATACAGGAGATGGTCAGAGAGTGCATGGACATGATAAAAGAGATGGTCAGAGAGTGCATGGACATGATACAGGAGATGGTCAGAGAGTGGATGGACATGATACAGGAGATCGTCAGGGAGTGCATGGACATGATACAGGAGATGATCAGAGTGTGCGGACATGATACAGGAGACGGTCAGATAGTGCATGGACATGATACAGGAGACGGTCCGAGAGTGCATGGACATAATGCAGGAGATGATCAGAGAGTGCATGGACATGATACAGGAGATGGTCAGAGAGTGCATAGACATAATACAGGAGATGGTCGGAGACTGCATGGACATGATACAGGAGATGGTCAGAGAGTGCATGGACATGATACAGGAGATGGTCAGAGAGTACATGGACATGATAAAGGAGATGGTAAGAGAGTGCATGGACATGATAAAGGAGATGGTAAGAGAGTGCATGGACATGATACAGGAGATGGTCAGAGAGTGCATGGACATGACACAGGAGATGGTCAGAGAGTGCATGGACATAATACAGGAGATAGTCAGAGAGTGCATGGACATGATACAGGAGATGGCCAGAAAGTGCATGGACATGATACAGGAGTTGGCCAGAGAGTGCATGGACATGATACAGGAGATGGTCAGAGAGTGGATGGACATGATACAGGAGATGATCAGAGAGTGTGCGGACATGATACAGGAGATGGTCAGAGAGTGCATGGACATGATACAGGAGATGGCCAGAGAGTGCATGGACATGATACAGGAGATGGCCAGAGAGTGGATGGACATGATACAGGAGATGGTCAGAGAGTACATGGACATGATACAGGAGATGGCCAGAGAGTGCATGGACATGATACAGGAGATGGCCAGAGAGTGCATGGACATGATACAGGAGATGGCCAGAGAGTGGATGGACATGATACAGGAGATGGTCAGGGAGTGCATGGACATGATAGAGGAGATGATCAAAGAGTGTGCGGACATGATACAGGAGATGGTCAGAGAGTGTGCGGACATGATACAGGAGATGGTCAGAAAGTGCGCAGACATGATACAGGAGATGGTCAGAAAGTGCGCAGACATGATACAGGAGATGGTCAGAGAGTGCATGGACATGATACAAGAGATTGTCAGAGAGTACATGGACATGATACAGGAGATTGTCAGAGAGTACATGGACATGATACAGGAGATTGTCAGAGAGTGCATGGACATGATACAGGAGATTGTCAGAGAGTGCATGGACATGATACAGGAGATGGTCAGAGAGTGCATGGACATGATACAGGAGATGGTCAGATAGTGCATGGGGATGATACAGGAGATGGTCAGAGAGTGCACTGACACTGCAGACTTGCCCATCTATGTTGTTTAGCATTGATGGAGACATCTTTTTGTGTGTGGTTGCCTTTAGACTATCCTGTCCACAGAATGATAACCCTGCTGCACATTTGCGCTAAAGAATAAAAAGGGTTTTCCCCTTGTTAAAGAAAGTTGAAAAATAATAATTTACTGGAAGGATTAATAGGTGAAAAAGTTATATTACAGGGGAATTCAAGAGAAATAAAGATTCCATCATACAGTGGGTACGGAAAGTATTCAGACCCCTTAAATTTTTCACTCTTTGTTATATTGCAGCCATTTGCTAAAATCATTTAAGTTCATTCTTCTTCCTCATGAATGTACACATAGCACCCCATACTGACAGAAAAACACAGAATTGTTGACATTGTTGCAGATTTATTAAAAAAGAAAAACTGAAATATCACATGGTCCTAAGTATTCAGACCCTTTGCTCAGTATTTAGTAGAAGCCCCCTTTTGATCTAATACAGCCAGGAGTCTTTTTGGGAAAGATGCAACAAGTCTTTAACACCTGGATTTGGGGATCCTCTGCCATTCTTCCTTGCAGATCCTCTCCAGTTCTGTCAGGTTGGATGGTAAACGTTGGTGGACAGCCATTTTTAGGTCTCTCCAGAGATGCTCAATTGGGTTTAAGTCAGGGCTCTGGCTGGGCCATTCAAGAACAGTCACGGAGTTGTTGTTAAGCCACCCCTTCGTTATTTTAGCTGTGTGCTTAGGGTCATTGTCTTGTTGGAAGGTAAACCTTCGGCCCAGTCTGAGGTCCAGAGCACTCTGGAGAAGGTTTTTGTCCAGGATATCCCTGTACTTGGCCGCATTCATCTTTCCCTCGATTGCAACCGGTCGTCCTGTCCCTGCAGCTGCAAAAACACCCCCACAGCATGATGCAGCCACCACCATGCTTCACTGTTCGAACTGTATTGGACAGGTGATGAGCAGTGCCTGGTTTTCTCCACACATACCGCTACATAATGCCCAGAGCACTGGACACAGGACTGCATAATACACAGAGCGCTGGGCACAGGACTGCATAATACACAGAGCGCTGGACACAGGACTGCATTATACACAGAGCGCTGGGCACAGGACTACATAATACACAGAGCGCTGGGCACAGTACTGAAAAATACACAGAGCGCTGGGCACAGGACTACATAATACACAGAGCGCTGGGCACAGGACTACATAATGCACAGAGCACTGGACACAGGACTACATAATACACAGAGCGCTGGGCACAGGACTGCATAATACGCAGAGCGCTGGACACAGGACTGCATAATATACAGAGCGCTGGACACAGGACTGCATAATACACAGAGCGCTGGGCACAGGACTGCATAATACACAGAGCACTGGACACAGGACTGCATAATACACAGAGCGCTGGACACAGGACTGCATTATACACAGAGTGCTGGGCACAGGACTACATAATACACAGAGCGCTGGGCACAGGACTACATAATACACAGAGCGCTGGGCACAGGACTGCATTATACACAGAGCGCTGGGCACAGGACTACATAATGCACAGAGCGCTGGACACAGGACTGCATAATACACAGAACGCTGGACACAGGACTGCATAATACACAGAGCGCTGGACACAGGACTGCATAATACACAGAGCACTGGGCACAGGACTGCATAATACACAGAGCGCTGGGCACAGGACTGCATTATACACAGAGCGCTGGACACAGGACTGCATAATACACAGAGCGCTGGACACAGGACTGCATAATACACAGAGTGCTGGGCACAGGACTGCATTACACACAGAGTGCTGGGCACAGGACTACATAATACACAGAGCGCTGGGCATAGGACTACATAATACACAGAGCGCTGGGCACAGGACTGCATTATACACAGAGCGATGGGCACAGGACTACATAATACACAGAGCACTGGACACAAGACTGCATGCATAATACACAGAGCGCTGGACACAGGACTGCATAATACACAGAGCGCTGGGCACAGGACTGCGTAATACACAGAGCGCTGGGCACAGGACTGCATTTTACACAGAGCGCTGGGCACAGGACTGCATTTTACACAGAGCGCTGGGCACAGGACTGCATTATACACAGAGCGCTGGACACAGGGCTGCATTATACACAGAGCGCTGGGCACAGGACTACATAATACACAGAGTGCTGGGCACAGGACTACATAATACACAGAGCGCTGGACACAGGACTGCATAATACACAGGAGGGTGTTAGGCATAGAGTGCAGGGTTCAGAGGTTTGCTATGCACAGAGGACACTTCCATAGCTCCCCTCTGCACCCTTCTCTCACAGATTATCTCTGCAGCCACCTCTTAGCCCTTCCCCCACAACAGCTAAACTCTCCATGCAGCTGATCAGCTCTGACCCCTGCTCCCCCACTGCCCTCACCTGTGTACAAACAGACCCCCCCCCCCATCTACTCATCTCCCGTTCTCAGCCCTCCACACAGTCAATGTTTGGCTCTGCCTCTCCTCCACTGATCAGCAGCAGGAGTGGCAGTGAGATCGTCCAGCAGGGGGCGTCTGCATCTGAGCCACCAGGCTGTTTCTCAGCCTGCATGGAATGCCCTGTCTACATTAATATGAGGGACAAAACAGGGGTCAGACTTGGACAGGGGACAGGGTCCTCAATCCGGGGACTGTCCCTAGAAACAGGGGACGTCTGGTCACCCTACCCTTACCTATAAACTGTAAAGCAAGGGAAATAGGGAGGACCAATAAGGGGTTAAACAGGAACAATTTAAGAAAAACCTTTTCATGAGTCATCTACCTGGCTAGGCTGTCTGTCCCATCTCACCAACCTCCTCACCTAAGGTGGAAGCCTTTCCTGCTTCAATATGGATACAACTTGGAGACCCCCAATGAGCAGAATTCCTGCAGAACACTCTACCCTTATTGTAACTTCTAGAACACAGCAACGTCAGAAGAAAACAAGTGCATATAAAAATGTCAGACCATGAGACCCAAAAATGCAAACCGCAAGAATATAAGATATTTTAAAAAAACACCAAGATAATATACTAGTACTGAACATTAAGTGCACCCATCATTTTTTTTTAAAACTGAGCAGGAGAGCTTACACTTTATTCTCTAGAATTGATGAGAATGACTTTTACCTAACCAGAAGCAGGAGCAGCTCCACCAAAATGACATGGACAAAGTCATTATCAGTTTAGAAAAAACAAAACATGCTTGATCACCCCTCTCAGACAACCCATAGGCAGGGGAGGTAAGGGTTCCCTAGATACGGCCATAAACATTTACAACCTGACACTCCTATTATGAATTCCACCATTGCATCAAATTATCACGGCAGTAGAAGAAAGCGTCTTGTATGACTGAATTACTATCACACTTGTATCCTGATCCAGAAGATGCCATCTAGTCACTATTCACAGCTGTCAGTCCCAGGAACATTTGATTGTGTGAATACCAGTTAAAAGGAAACGCCTGTCAAAATAAGAAATGTCTATTTGAAAGTAGTTACTGTGGGCACTTCCTGCCTTTTAACACTTTGTTTCCTGTGAGACCAGACATTGCTTATTAAATTTCACTTTAGATTGTAAGCTCCATGAGCAGGGCCCTCCTGTTCCTTCTGTATTGAACTGTATTGTAATCGTACTGTCACCCCTCTACATTGTAAAGTGCTGCATAAACTGTTGGTGCTATATAAATCCTGTATAATAATAACAATCTCCCAAAAAAGGGATGTAGTTTACAGAACCTACAATTATAATCTACGTGTCAGGACCTGGCTCACATGCTGGTGGCACTGGGATTCCCTGGGCTGAAAATTGTAAACCAGGTCCTGACACTGTGCATCACAACTCTGCTTCCCTAGTTTGAAAAGTATCAGATATTTTTGGACCCACTTAAAAGCTAGGTTCTCCCTTCCAATAAAAGTTGAGTTGCCATCCATTCAATGATCCCCAGTAGATAAAAAATCTACCATGTGGCTTTTAAAAAAAGGCTCTTTTTCAATGTAATACCTGTAGGCTGTGCACATAGTTAGTCAGGTTGGAAAAATACACAAGTCCATCTGGCTCAACCAATAAAAAAACAAAAAACAGTGAGACCACATTCACACTGAAGCGGCACAATTTGTGCACTACTTCGGGGGCGACCTGTGAAGTCCCGTGCACCGCGACTTCGGCGCGACTTGCACGGACTTCATATAATGAATGTCTATGCAAGTCGCTCCGAGGTCGCCCCGAAGTAGTACAGGACCCTTTTTCTAAGTCGGAGCGACCTGTGTCGCTCCTATTAGAACGGGTCCTGTAGCAGTCAATGGACCGCGAGGGACCGCGACTTGTCAGGCTGACAAGTCGCCTGACAAGTCACGGTAGTGTGAATAGAGCCTAAAGAAAACCCAACCATACAATCCCATATACACAATCCTATACCCACAGTTGATCCAGAGGAAGGAGAAAAACCCCAGCAAAGCATGATCCAATTTGCTTCAGCAGGGGAAAAAAATTCTTCCTGATCTCCAGAGAGGCAATCGGATATTCCCTGGATCAACTTTACCTATAAATATTAGTACCCATTCATATGATGTACACCCAGGAAAGAATCCAGGCCTTTTTTAAAGCAATCTACTCAGCTGGCCAGAACCACCTCTGGAGGGAGTCTATTCCACATTTTCACAGCTCTTACGGTGAAGAAACCTTTCCGTATTTGGAGATGAAATCTCTTTTCCTCTAGATGTAAAGAGTGCCCCCTTGTCCTCTGTGATGACCTTAAAGTGAATAACTCAACACCAAGTTCACTATATGGACCCCTTATGTATTTATACATGGTGATCATACCCCCCCTTAATCTCCCATGCTTAAGAGAGAATTCAGTTTCTCTAATCTATTCTCATAGCGGAGCTCCTCCATGCCTCTTATCAGTTTGGTTGCCCTTCTCTGCACTTTCTCCAGTTCCCCGATATCCTTTTTGAGAACTGGTATAGTTACATAGAACTGGTATAGTTACATACACGGCCTATCTCAATCCTGTCATAAAGACTCCTGGGGTGAGCAACTCTCTCCATCTTGCCTAGATGCCAGGACGTACCATACCTTGACAACAAGCTCTCCACAGGGATCAAAATTCTGCTGGGTTCAAAAGCAGAGAACACATGCACCTAGCTACTCGATGGCCGACTGGTAAACTTTGGCCTTGAGACTGACCTCTAGCTGACCAACTGTTTGACAGTAAGCCATGCTTATATGAGTTCCTTACCTGTGTGAAAACACACAAAGGGCTCTTTCACACGGTCCGCCTCAGTTGGCGGATCCGTGCTGCTCAGCGGAGATCGATCCGCGATCCCCGCTGAGCCGGCGGATGACAGCTCCGTCTCCGCTTGCAGTGCGGAGAGGGAGGTGTCACAGCCCCCGCTGCTCTCTATGGGGGATCGGATGAGAGTGGACCGCCTGTCCGCTCTCATCCGATCCGATCCGATACCTGAACAGATGGAAAAGTAGGGTTTCCATCCGTCCAGATTTCACGGACAGGATCGGATATGGGTGGCAGCGGGTGTCCGCTGACATCCGCTGCCCCATAGAGCTGCATGGAGGATCCGATCAGATCCAGCTAAAAAACTGACAGGCGGATCTGATCGGACCGCCCGTGTGAAAGAGCCCTAAAGCATTGTAAAATAAACAATGATCATACCTATTACCCTTTGGAAAACAAATAATGTTATGATCACAGGCAGAGGTGCCAATACATGGGCAATTGTGTTAACTTACTGGCAGTTGTGGTAGACCAGCCTCTCAGTAGAACTCCAGGGCTCCTCCAGAAGTTTGGAGGTCCACTGGAATGGAGCATTCATCCTTCATCACACTATTGTACTGTGAGTTGAAGATAGAGTAATTTTTAGGAGTTCCCTAAAACCAGAAAGTTATTTCAAGGGTTTCTCTATGTTTAAAAGGTTGAGAGAGGTTGTGGTAGACTGTGTCCCTACCTGGGCAGCTGTGGCAGTATATGATCAGGTCCATTAAAGTAACGCAGTGCCGAATCGCAAAAAAAATGGCCAGATCATTAGATCATTAAGAGCCGGTCCACACTAGCGCGACTTGTCAGGCGACTTGTCAGCCTGACAAGTCGCGCTCCCTCGCGGTCCATTGACCGCTACAGGACCCATTCTAATAGGAGCGACACAAGTTGCTCCGACTTAGAAAAAGGGTCCTGTACTACTTCGGGGCGACCTCGGAGCGACTTGCATAGACTTCCATTATGGGAAGTCCCTGCAAGTCGCTCCGCAGTCGTGGTGCATGGTAATGCACAAGTCGCCCCCGAAGTAGTAAGGAGTCGTATCGCCTTAGTGTAAACCGACTCTAAATCTTCCGGTCCAGAAGAGGTTAAAGTTGAAAAAAAAAAGGCAAAACATTTGTGTATGTATTAAAAAAGAGATAAACATATAAATACTATTTCTTTTTTTTTTTTTTTAAATAAGTGATTACATATTCTCTGTTCTTAGCTGCATAAGGGGCTTAGAAGGGCGGGGATGGAGAAACAGCAGAACATTGATCTTCCCGGTGAATGGGTGTGAAGGTAAGGGGGAGGGGGTAGTGTCAGCAGAAGTCTGATCGTTAGAGGACAGGCAGGCTTTTCTCTTAGCACAGCCAGAAAACTGACCACGCTGAGAAGGATGTACTCTCATGCCTAACACGGTCAGGATCACCAGGTATTTCACACAAAGGAAGTAATACAAAGAGAAAAGGATACTTTTTTTAATACAAGTACATGGTACAACAGGCACATATCAGGAATATAAAATGCTGGGGTAACCTAATTTTTAAATAGGGGCATTTCATAGGCAGCTGTGACAAAACACTGGCAATTTTGGCAATCTATAGTCATAGCTGCTTCTAACACAAGCTCTTTCTTCTCTAAGCAGCTCAATTGAGGACCTAACCACTAATCTTTCAACTGGTGGATAGGAGGAGAGTATGATGTCCAATCCCCCTGCCTCAGTCTAGTTTACTATTGCCCACAGGCTATTCTAAAAAAAGCATGGTACACTAAGCTGGACTATGACAGTGCCAAAAACCACTTGTCAACTTTATCTCTTTCAGTGTTTAACTGCTATGCTAGTGCAAGCCAAGGTCTGGCACCACTACAGAGAAATCCATAGCTGTCAGTATCCTTTTTGAAGAGATTATCTTGTCAGATCTTAAATGCTGTCTTTCTCTCCATAAAGAAAGTTTCTCTTATCTTCCTGTTCCTCTCTAACAATTGTCACCTGGACAGGCAGTAGGGAGAAATCTCCCCCATGAAACAGAAAGTCCTTCAAGAGTTCGAAACTTTCATCACTCTACTAGAACTTCTGTTTTTACTGTTGCCTCTGGTCCCATCGGAGATGGTTTTTCTACTTTCAAAGTCAAAAAGGTTCCAACCTTTTCACAATCTCTGAAACAAAAAAAAAAAATTTGACTAGAGTTGGGCTTTCAAATCATTGTCTTGTCAAAACAGGGGATGAACCCAGAGTTGAGAATCCAGATACATGCAATACGATGAGAGCGACAAATAGAGTTCATAGTTTTTATTGATAAAATTGGTTCAAAGCAGAAAAAAATCCTGTAGGTTTCGGTGACCAGACTATTGGCACTTTTCCACTGCAAGTACCGGCTCGGCTCCACTCGGCCCTGCTTGGCTCGGTTTGGTTTTCCACTGCATGGTACTGCATGGTACAGTGTTGAAAATGTTCGGTACGGTTTGGTATGGTTTGCTTTTCCACTAATAGTAAGTGGGTGGGATAACAATGATTCTCTGACCAATCAGTGGCTAGTAGTGACAAACAGTCAAGGCTGCATGCAAAGGATTGTGGGGTATGGTACCGGTACGGCCCTCTTGGAACCACAACTGAGGTGGTACTGTTTAAGCGAGCCGTACCGTTCAGTTCCATGTAGTGGAAAAGCGCCGCCGTACCATACCGTACCGAACCGTTCCAACACTGTACCATGCGATACCATGCAGTGGAAAAGCGCAAAAGTGAGCCGAACCGTTCGGTTCCATGCAGTGGAAAAGCGCCATATTTGGCCCTGAAATGCATTGGAATTTTTCTGCTATAAAACTATTTTAGAATTAAAACTGTTGGACTCTGGGACGTTTCCTTGGCGCTCCCATCAGTCTGTATGTGAATGTCTATTGCAGCAGGTCACATTGCTGGACAACTCAATCAAAGCAGGCAGGTTTCTCCCAAACCATTATGCTTATGGAGATATTCGGTCATGTATGGGTAGCCTTCTGGGTAGTCTATTGTCACTGAGCAGCATCTACTATGCAGAAGCTGTCTATGTAATGAGCTATTATAGCTGCCCCTAAGTACAAATATATTTAAAATCTATACGCATATACCAGTTTCCTAATACATTACTCTACAAAAAAGTTATGCCAAACATTTCTCAATTCTGTGGCACTGTGATAATGCCACATGCAACTCAAAGTATTCTGTCCATCCTACTGGACCAGGAGCATGAACCAGTTCATGCTCCTGGTCCAGTGCGCAGAGGAGGCTTTTTCTGGGACTTCTGTTTTTGATTGTTTGCAGAAGATGTGATACTTGTTCTAAAGCCTATACAGTTGGCTGTCTGTGGGCAGGTAGCCAGAACATCTTAGTGTGCGCAGCCAAGACAAGCCTTATGACCCTGAAGGGTGAACATGACAGCTCTTAGATTGCAATCCAGACAATTTCACACCTCTGATCCACTCTGCAACAATCTTGCTACTGAGATCCAGGAAATGTAGGGCTTTCTCAGTCTTCTCCAAGGCTTTAGTCTTTATTGTGATAAGGCTAAAAATACAAAGCTGACAAGACTGCCTTGGCCAGCTGCCATTTTACATGTACAACATGCTTTCTCAAGGTGTATGGCCATTATCTGAGCCTTTTATGTCAGCTTTGTATTTGTAACCTTTGCACAAAAAAAGAATTACAAACATCAGCACTGTGAGTGTCCATATTTCCAGGACCAAAAGAGTTTAAATCTGTGAGCAGATTTATGTATGCTTCCATTCAGTTCTAGTAAGATTGGTAGAACAGTGCGCCCCAACCATTTTATTGCCGCTGACCGGTCAACGTTTGATAATTTTTCCGTGGCCCGCTGAGGGGGGACGGACGTCAATGCAGAGTGACCAGCGTGCCCCCAATCAATGCAGAGTGCCACAGCATGCCCCCATCAATGCAGAGCGTGACAGCGTGCCCCCATCAATGCACAGTGACCACAGCATGCCCCCAATCAATTCACAGTGACTACAGCGTGCCCCCAATCAATGCACAGTGACCACAGCGTGCCCCCAATCAATGCACAGTGACCACAGTGTGCCCCCAATCAATGCACAGTGACCACAGCGTGCCCCCAATCAATGCACAGTGACCACAGCGTGCCCCCAATCAATGCACAGTGACCACAGTGTGCCCCCAATCAATGCACAGTGACCACAGCATGCCCCCCCAATCAATGCAGAATGCCACAGCATGCCCCCAATCAATGCAGAGTGCCAAAGGGTGCCTCCAATCAATGCAGAGTGCCACAGCATGCCCCCAATCAATGCAGAGTGCCACAGCATGCCCCCAATCAATGCACAGTGACCAGTGCACTTACCTGATTTGCAGCGGCGGCTTCTCCTCAGTCTCCCTGCGTCTCCTCGAGTCTTCCCTCCTCCTACTCCTTGGCCAATGGCATGGGTTTGCCTTTCGGCTAATCAGGAAACACGTCTCGGTCCTGCTTCCTAAATGGCCAGGACCAAAAGAGTTTAAATCTGTGAGCAGATTTATGTATGCTTCCATTCAGTTCTAGTAAGATTGGTAGAACAGTGCGCCCCAACCATTTTATTGCCGCTGACCGGTCAACGTTTGATAATTTTTCCGTGGCCCGCTGAGGGGGGACGGACGTCAATGCAGAGTGACCAGCGTGCCCCCAATCAATGCAGAGTGCCACAGCATGCCCCCATCAATGCAGAGCGTGACAGCGTGCCCCCATCAATGCACAGTGACCACAGCATGCCCCCCAATCAATGCACAGTGACTACAGCGTGCCCCCAATCAATGCACAGTGACCACAGCGTGCCCCCAATCAATGCACAGTGACCACAGTGTGCCCCCAATCAATGCACAGTGACCACAGCGTGCCCCCAATCAATGCACAGTGACCACAGCGTGCCCCCAATCAATGCACAGTGACCACAGTGTGCCCCCAATCAATGCACAGTGACCACAGCATGTCCCCCCAATCAATGCAGAATGCCACAGCATGCCCCCAATCAATGCAGAGTGCCAAAGGGTGCCCCCAATCAATGCAGAGTGCCACAGCGTGCCCCCAGTCAATGCAGAGTGCCACAGCGTGCCTCCAATCAATGCAGAGTGCCACAGCATGCCCCCAATCAATGCAGAGTGCCACAGCATGCCCCCAATCAATGCACAGTGACCAGTGCACTTACCTGATTTGCAGCGGCGGCTTCTCCTCAGTCTCCCTGCGTCTCCTCGAGTCTTCCCTCCTCCTACTCCTTGGCCAATGGCATGGGTTTGCCTTTCGGCTAATCAGGAAACACGTCTCGGTCCTGCTTCCTAAATGGCCAGGAGGAGGATCCGTGTGACAATAGTGAATATTCATTCGCTATTGTCACACAAATGGGTGGGCTGAGGGCGCACTTCTCTGCGCCCTGGGTCCACCTTTTTCTGAAAAAAAATGTTTCTTCTAAAATGTAAATAATGTAATGTTATTTGGGCGGACTGGTACCGTTTGATCCACGGACCGGTACCAGTCCACGGCCCGAGGGTTGGGGAACACTGTGGTAGAAGACCGTGTTGTCATGCTCAGTTGTTTATGTCATGTGCACAGAAACTCCATGCAGTAGTGACTGCTAGTGCAGAGGGACATGCAGACAAAATGCTTGAGTGCAGAGAAATCCCAGAAATTAATACAGAAACAACATTGCACTCACTATTGGGGAATTTCTTGAACGGTGCAAGGAATTGTATGGCTTTTATATTCATATAGCACCTAGAGTTGCCATTGCCAGATTCTGGAAGGCTTCCTTTTATTTCTTTTGACCTGGTTAAGGTCAAATTTGAATAATGAAAATCTATTGGCTGTAACAAACGATAAGATGGAGGCCTTCAGGGATGTCTGGGATCCCTGGATTCAAAATCTTTTAGATGCTGTGAAAGACGAAAAGGTGAAAATCCCTTTTTTGGCCCCTACTTTCCCTACGCCCCTACCACTGATACAGTCCTGAGTTTTTTTCCCCTCACTACCCTCAGGTTCTGCTTGTAAAGCCTAGTGTTTTTTTTTTGGGGGGGGGGGGTAATCTAGTTGTACATAGAAAGGTTGTAATATGCCTGCCTTAGAAAGTTAACGGCTAGCCCAGGCTGGGCGAAGGGTTAAGTTATGTGTACTCAGTTCCCAGGCTTTCTGGTCCTAGTCAGCCCACCTGTGATATAAAAAAGGGGGAGGGCTGAGTTCCAGTGCACCCTGAAGTGCTGAAGACAACAGGTGGTTCCGGAAGATTTCCAAACCATAGAGAATACCAGCATGGACAACCACCTTATGGAGGTATGCCTGGGCAGCCACACAACTTCTAAGGGTTAGGGACTGGACTTGTTCATAGTGGACTGTAATGCTGAAGTCTGTTCAGACAAGTTACATTAACTTTTCCAAGCCTAGTCTGAAGTTTTTCAAAGGGATGCATATGGGTTCTGGCGTATCTACAGAACTAAGGTATATAAAGCACAAAGGGGTATGAAGCTCAGCTACTACAAAAGGATTAACTTGGGAAGACAAGGAAGAGAAATGCCATTGCTAAGAGTAACCAAGCACAAGTTCAAGACACCAAGCAACCAGTCGTTAGGCATGGTACCTGGTAAGGTGACATGTCCTCCGGTAGCCAGGGGGTTGTTGTCTGGCCCCCTCCCTAGTGGTTGTTTTTTTTTTTTTTCATATATTTTAGTTTTTAAAGAAAACAAGAAAAGAACAGTACATACGTGTCAATGCCTAATTATGTGGTCAGATAACACATACAGTGCATTGCGAAAGTATTCGGCCCCCTTGAACTTTTCGACCTTTTGCCACATTTCAGGCTTCAAACATAAAGATATAAAACTGTCATTTTTTTTTGAAGAATCAACAACAAGTGGGACACAATCATGAAGTGGAACGAAATTTATTGGATATTTCAAACTTTTTTAACAAATAAAAAACTGAAAAATTGGGCGTGCAAAATTATTCAGCCCTTTCACTTTCAGTGCAGCAAACTCTCTCCAGAAGTTCAGTGAGGATCTCTGAATGATCCAATGTTGACCTAAATGACTAATGATGATAAATAGAATCCACCTGTGTGTAATCAAGTCTCCGTATAAATGCACCTTCACTGTGATAGTCTCAGAGGTCCGTTTAAAGCGCAGAGAGCATCATGAAGAACAAGGAACACACCAGGCAGGTCCGAGATACTGTTGTGGAGAAGTTTAAAGCCGGATTTGGATACAAAAAGATTTCCCAAGCTTTAAACATCCCAAGGAGCACTGTGCAAGCGATAATATTGAAATGGAAGGAGTATCAGACCACTGTAAATCTACGAAGACCTGGCCGTCCCTCTAAACTTTCAGCTCATACAAGGAGAAGACTGATCAGAGATGCAGCCAAGAGGCCCATGATCACTCTGGATGAACTGCAGAGATCTACAGCTGAGGTGGGAGACTCTGTCCATAGGACAATAATCAGTCGTATACTGCACAAATCTGGCCTTTATGGAAGAGTGGCAAGAAGAAAGCCATTTCTTAAAGATATCCATAAAAAGTGTTGTTTAAAGTTTGCCACAAGCCACCTGGGAGACACACCAAACATGAGGAAGAAGGTGCTCTGGTCAGATGAAACCAAAATCAAACTTTTTGGCAACAATGCAAAAACGTTATGTTTGGCGTAAAAGCAACACAGCTCATCACCCTGAACACACCATCCCCACTGTCAAACATGGTGGTGGCAGCATCATGGTTTGGGCCTGCTTTTCTTCAGCAGGGACAGGGAAGATGGTTAAAATTGATGGGAAGATGGATGGAGTCAAATACAGGACCATTCTGGAAGAAAACCTGATGGAGTCTGCAAAAGACCTGAGACTGGGACTGAGATTTGTCTTCCAACAAGACAATAATCCAAAACATAAAGCAAAATCTACAATGGAATGGTTTACAAATAAACATATCCAGGTGTTAGAATGGCCAAGTCAAAGTCCAGACCTGAATCCAATCGAGAATCTGTGGAAAGAACTGAAAACTGCTGTTCACAAACACTCTCCATCCAACCTCACTGAGCTCGAGCTGTTTTGCAAGGAGGAATGAGCAAAAATTTCAGTCTCTCGATGTGCAAAACTGATAGAGACATACCCCAAGCGACTTACAGCTGTAGTCGCAGCAAAAGGTGGTGCTACAAAGTATTAACTTAAGGGGGCTGAATAATATTGCACGCCCAATTTTTCAGTTTTTTATTTGTTAAAAAAGTTTGAAATATCCAATAAATTTCGTTCCACTTCATGATTGTGTCCCACTTGTTGTTGATTCTTCAAAAAAAATGACAGTTTTATATCTTTATGTTTGAAGCCTGAAATGTGGTAAAAGGTGGAAAAGTTCAAGGGGGCCGAATACTTTCGCAATGCACTGTACATTTCAACGATCTCGGGTATATGATTACAATGCTAGTATAGAGAAAATAGGATCTTACACTCCACGTGGAGGAAAGAAACATAGAAAACAAAGAAAAACAAAAAAAAAACAGCTCTCCAAAAAACAGTCATAATCATCGTTACCGGCATTTCAGACTCCTTAGCAACAAGGGTATAGCTCTTAGGTATCCTCAATTGAGTGGTACCATCTTGTGCAGATTTCATGAAACCTTCACACCACCTTAAGGTTTCCCCCAAAGGGACTGGCGATGAAATGTGCCAACTAAGTCACCACAGGGAAATTGCTGCTCCATGGTTAGAGCCAAAACCTGCCAATAAACGTAGGCATAAAAAGGAAAAGAAAAAGCAATCCCCCCCCCCCCCCATAGGGGCAAAGGGTTAAACCAGTCCTACTCCAAAAAAAAAAGAGGCGGTAGGGGGCAAAAGAATGGAAACAACGTCAATATCATGTTATTTTCCCATCAAGTCTATGTCTAAGTATAAAAATCAGAGGATTTTCCCATCCTGTTAAGAAAAAACAGTAACAATGCACATGTTTAGGTTTGTTGGTTTGCCTGGACAAGTTCATAAAAGAAGGGTCAGCCAGCGCTAATAAAGCAATATTCAAGCTAGAGGAGACCATGTGACCCAGCGACATATCGCTTCTATGGTACCTAGATGGAATCAAAGCGGTCCCTTTTACCTTTACAAGTAGCGATTCATTCTTCAGCATCCATAATATCCGTCACTTTCTTGATCTAGTCCCCTCGGCTAGGTACTTGTGCACTCTTCCAAAGGACCAGTACAAGCCAGTTGGCTGCATTAAATAAGTGAGGAAGGGCACTGCGTTCATACCTCATAAAAAGGAACCATGGGGACGTGGAACAAGGAAAGGACAAGCAACAACGGAAAGGTCAACCTCCAAAATATAATTTATATGATCATTGATCTCTCTCCAGAAGGGTCTAATCAGGGGTAAATCCTACCATACATGCAGTACCGTGCCCTACTGGCCACAAACTCTGCAGAGAGATAAATTCAAGCCAAGGTCGTCAGCATTCGGTACAATCTGGTCCATAGTTTATAATTATTTTCTTGTGTTTTGGCATCCAGCAAACTTGTGTGGGTCAATTGGTACAAGCAGAGCAGTTGCTCTTTGGTGAATTCTGTAGGTCCCATTCCCACTCCTTAATGTACTCCGGTTTGGATGATGAGGTAGAAGAGAGGAACAATTGATATAGAACGGAAATAATATGTGGGGTGGGGTCACTAGCAACCCAAAGGTGTTCAAGCGCCATTAGGGTGGTCCTAATCCAGGAGGGATGCTCTTGGGTGAGCAGGAAGTTACAGAGCTGGTGATATCTCCAGAATTCTAGGGAGAAGGAACCGTTTTGTTCCCATAAGAAGTCTAGGGACATCAGGTCTCCACCATCCAAAAATGTACCCAGGCTGACGATTCCATCCCCCCGCCCAACTGGCAAGACAAGTCAGTCTCTCTCCAGGAGGGAACCAAGGGAAACCTCCAATGGGGGTCAGAGGTGAAAATGATGGTTCTAGAGAGAGGTAGTTATTCAGTTTGTCCCACACCCTAAGGATATGTATAGTCAAGGGGGAAACCCAGCCTAAGAGGCCTCTATCTGCTGTGTTAACCCATGGAGTGTATGACAAGTTACGGCCTGCCAGCATTTTCTCCAAGGGGACCCATAACTTAGAAGAGGTGTGGAACTGCCAATTCAGAATCCACTGAAACGCAACTACTCTGTAATAAATTTGCAACACATTCAGCAGCGCTTAATCATACTATTGCTAGGATGAAAATATTCCATAATAAAAATGTCCCAATAGCATGGAAATAGTGCAAATGTCCAATCTTTAAAACAGGGGAAAGAAACTCTTTGTCAAGATGAAGGAAGCTTCTTGGTTCACACACACCCGTGCTCCTAAGCTCAGGATTAATAGCCTTCACCACACCTTTAGTGCTCCCCTTAGGAATGGACACTCACCACATCTCACTTTAATAACAGCCTGTATGCTTAAGCCGCATGAGCCCTTGCCCCCAGATATCGGTCACCTCCAGCAACTCCAGACCACCTTAAGCCACCTCCTCCAATTCAGGGCAGGCACCGTATGACAGCCAAAAACCGAGTGCAAGCAGATTGTTTGGAGAGTTCCTTGGTCTTCCGTAACGCTCCTGCGTTTTCTGAACAATGTGGATTTGCAGCTGCAGAAATACTCCACTCAGTAGTCATGTAGAGAAACGCTGAGATACCAATCCCAACTCCCAAGACTCATCACTGTGGATAGTCTCTGATTCAGCATACAAATATACACACTCAATAAGATGTTCCTGGAGTGATCTATGTATATAGTAGTATAGTGGTGATAGGCTGAAGAGACAGGTTTAAGTAGAGACAATAGTTGACAGACACTTGAGAGGAATGTTCTTGAGAATGAGATGGTAACAGGTAGGATG
The DNA here is from genome assembly GCF_965119305.1 of Pelophylax lessonae. Lineage (NCBI taxonomy): Eukaryota > Metazoa > Chordata > Amphibia > Anura > Ranidae > Pelophylax > Pelophylax lessonae. The sequence goes on from NC_138774.1 coordinate 238,280,527, forward strand.
CAGATAGGTTAGCAATCATGTATGATAGTAGATGATAGGATAGCAGATGACATACAGGAGAGACTAACCCAGTGCAAGGATAGATGTTAGTAGGCTCAAGAGCTAGCAATCTAGATAGTGCAGATGATAGTAACAGTCCTTAGTATGCAGAGCTAGATAGTGTAAGCTTTAGTATGAAGGTTTATGGAGGATTCCCCTGCGGGGTACTTATCACTAGTAGCAAGCAGTAGTAGAGAGGTTCGGTATGAGCGGGTGATCCGGTAGCGGGATACAGGGATCAGCAGCGAGGTTCCGACAGCGAGGTATGCTTGCAAGCATGTGAGCTTCAAGGCAGGTTATGCGGGGTTGAACGAACAATGTTAGTGAGACCGCCGGCGGTTGAAATAGCCGCTCCTGCGGCGCTCAATGATGACAGCATCGGTCTTAAAGGTGTATGCGCACCTTACCAAAAGAGAATGGTGGGGCGCATACACTTAGGAAAGTGGAATTAGGGTACCAAAGGTACCAGAACATTACATCTTCATGGCAGTGTTTGGTTTGGAAGACCAAGGAACTCTCCAAACAATCTGCTTGCACTCGGTTTTTGGCTGTCATACGGTGCCTGCCCTGAATTGGAGGTGGCTTAAGGTGGTCTGGAGTTGCTGGAGGTGACCGATATCCGGGGGCAAGGGCTCATGCGGCTTAAGCATACAGGCTGTTATTAATAAAGTGAGATGTGGTGAGTGTCCATTCCTAAGGGGAGCACTAAAGGTGTGGTGAAGGATATTAATCCTGAGCTTAGGAGCACGGGTGTGTGTGAACCAAGAAGCTTCCTTCATCTTGACAAAGAGTTTCTTTCCCCTGTTTTAAAGACTGGACATTTGCATTATTTCCATGCTATTGGGACATTTTTATTATGGAATATTTTCATCCTAGCAATAGTATGATTAAGCGCTGCTGAATGTGTTGCAAATTTGGGACCGTGACTACATACTGTGATCTGCATTGACACATTTTATATATAGAGTTATTATATATAGAGTTTGTTGTTTACAGTGGCTGCTAACGTACAAAGGTACATAAGAATTTATTGATTTCCTATACCACTATTTATCTCCTATTTTATCTCCAATTTTATATATATATTTATTATTTTAGATATATATTGGAATTGAGAGCGCCGGGCGGGTGCATGTAGTTTTTTAGCTTCAGACACCTTTTTTAATATACTCTGTAATAAGGTGTTATATCAGGAATACCCATTTGGGTTTTTTCAGTATGGCCATGGCTACTCGTGGTAGTGGTTGGTTTTCAATAGCAACCAGAACAGAACCCACATCACGGAGATCCATGGGCTGGTCACATAGGTATGGGAAGTGAAGGAGTTAAAAATGAGCATGCATGAGGTCCGTGCTAGGTGCTTGGTGGGACCACATTCTATTACTGGGAGTGAGGTAACAGAGGTACACTGGACTGATGGAGAGGGCGCAGGATCAGCACGTCCCCCCCAATGCAATATAGATCTGCTACAGTGTGTAGTGACACGGAACAGCACTTTTCAGAGGAACACTGTATTTTACTGCACACAGTGTGAAAGCTTATCTTTAAATCAGGGAACTGCCTTAATGTCAGATTTTTCCCATGACTGCAGTCCCCGCTTGGTCCTGGGCATTGATAAGCGTGCTCAGTGCCAAAAGGTACCCCGGCGTGCAGTGCAAGTAGGCCACGCCCACATAGTGTTTTCCTACACTCTCATGCAACATATTTGGAGTAGCTCCTTGTTCTTCTGCCCCCCCCCCCCCAATAGGGAAGAGGTGGTGTCATGTGCCACCCCAGGAACCCATTATCTTTTAACCTTGTATAATTGCAAATTACAACTGTGTAGATGCAAATAATAAGTCACAATTCTATGACCCTAATTGAGCTATATTACTTTTTTGAAAGAATTAGTCATTTCACAATTTTTTCTCCTCAAGTTATCCCTATTTGTCTAAGGAAAACCTCAATAAAAATTATTAAAACAAAAGCAGCATTGCAATACCTGTTCCAAAAAGTACAAGGGTCACCTGAAGCCAGAGGTCAGTTAATCAACTGTTTGGGGCCATAAATGGTCCCATGACCCTCTTGGCCTATTCTGATGTCCTCCAATATGTTCCAATAATTACATTAGGGGCAGCCTAGTCAGTGTAATTGTAATTGTAGATAGAAGATGAGTCCTGCGACCCTCTTGGCCTGTTCTGATGTCCTCCAATATGTTCCAATAATTACATTGGGGGCAGCATAGTCAGTGTAATTGTAATTGTAGGTAGAAGATGAGTCTTTGCGCCCCCCTGACCATTCAACTTGTCTTTAACTGTATTAAAAAAAACTGTAAATGTATTTTATTTTCAGCTCCTTACATATATAAAAATGGGAATGATGATGACCTATCACCCCACCTCCACTTCTTCTATACTGGTCCCCAACACTAGCACAGCAGTGAGTCACAAGTAGAGGCTATTTTCTTTATATGGCATGGATGAATGCTTTGGACAGCACAAATTGGCAATGGTGGGAACATACTTTACTTGTTACAACCAACATTTTCAGCAGACCTGAATAATCCTTCAGAGATCTGGAACCCCTTTAGCACAAGAGAAATACAGGCAATATGCGTTAGGGTTTCCCAGTACTGGATGGTGACTACTGTATGTTAAGACCATTGCCACTGACCACATTACCGATCTTGAAATGTAGAGCATGATTTGCTGTTTCGAAACATGTCAACAGAAAGTATTTTTACATATCTGCAGGCTCATCAGGTGCAAGAAGTCAAGACAAGCGATTCATTTTACAAATGACGGATGGTCAGCTGCAGTCAGCAGTGTTCAAGTCATATATGAAGACTAATTCTTTGAGAAAGAAGAGGACGAGGTCAACCATTTGCTGTAGGAGTTCACCTTTGCTATTTGTAGAGGAGCTACTAGTTCTACCATCTGCCAAATCGCTATATTTTCAATGCTTAACTGGTCCTGACAAGCTTCATTTCATGGAAAAGCCATACAACTACGTGGAGACGTCGAACAAAAAAAAAAATAGCCTTAATGGTTGCAACACATTTTCAAATGTCTGTTAGCAATCAAAATAAAGCATTTTCTTCTGATAAAATAGATTATTCCTGTCCTATAGAGATAGAAACATATTAAAAAAGACCAACTGTTTTATAATTTGCGAGCTAACTAGTAAAAATTTAAATAATCAACTATATATAAAAATAATATTTTCAGCTAAATTAGTTTAAAGAGTCCTTATTTGCATCATTAATACATTTGTTTGGTTTATGTTACCGTCATTAAAAATTGGACATAAATAAGGTCATGTTCATGATTTGTCTGTTCTTTCGTTGTATTTGGTGACAACTGTCCACGTCATTCTATTTCAATAAAAAATAAATGTATACAAAATCTGTTAGCAACAGCTGCCTGTTGCAGAAATTTGCACATGGCAATACTCCTTCAAAAAAAGAAAAAAAAATTCCCACAATTCCCAAAAAACAATGCTTTGCCAAGTTTCAGTAATAAAGAAATTATAAGAAAAATTGCCACAGCAATTTAATTTATGGTTAGACTGAATAGTTCAGTTGATAATAAAATATAATTTATTATTAAAGTAGTTGTAACGGCAGAAGGTTTTTATCTTAATGCATTATTTGCATCAAGATAAAAAGTTCCTGTTTTTCATATGTTCCTGTTTTACTTACCTGACTATGTTTGATTGCCTAGGCGTGTGAGTATTCATCTTGTGACTTTGTATTCCTGTTTTCATATGTTTTAAAAAAAAATTTCAATAAAAATATGTTAAAAAAAAAAAAAAAGATAAAAAGGCTTCTGTTTCAGCAGCCCCCTCAGCCCCCAAATACTTACCTGAGCCCCCCCTCTATCCAGCAATGTCCATGAGTCCCTCAGCCATCTGGGATTCTCCCTCCTGATTGGCTGAGACACAGCAGCGGCGCCATTGGCTCCAACTGCTAGCAATCAAAGTCAGTTAGCCAATCAGGAGGGGGTCAAACGGCAGCTCTGTGTCTAAATGGACACACAGAGCTGCAGCTCAGCTTGGGTGCCCCCATAGCAAGCTGCTTGCTGTGGGGGCACTCAACAGGAGGGAGGGGCCAGGAGCAGCGATGAGGGACCTGATAAAAGGAGGATCTGGGCTGCCCTGTGCATAACCATTGCAGAGGAAGTAAGATTAATGTGTTTGTTATTTTAAAAAAACATGAGACTTTAGGCCCCTTTCACACTAGTGCGACTTGTCCCGCGATTTTGGACCGCAAAATCGCATGACAAGTCGTTTTCCATTGTTTTCAATGAGCCCCATTCATATCAGTGCATTTTGAAGTCGCGCCGACTTCAAAGTAGTTCCTGCACTACTTTGGCACGATTTTAATGCGTTTTGGAAGTATATAGCCTTGCCATTGCTTTCAAAATCGCGTCAAAATTGCGTCGCATAAATGTGAAAGGGGCCTTACAATCAATTTAAATAGATAAAAATCTGTCTAAATGGATTTATTTTAATAAAAAAAAAAAGATAAAAATATCCATAAAGCACCTTTCAATAGCCATGGTGTATAAAAATGGATTTGTACTAAAAACAAAAGTTTTATCGTTATTTCACTTACATCTTCCTTAACTCTAGGTTCACACTTAATGCAGCTTTAAAATCGTGAGACTTTTCTTAAAATCACATGATTTCAAAGCTGCGTGTCAGTACGACTTCAGGTGTGACTTAGCTGACATCTGTGCGACTTAGTGCACAAATGTCTATGCAAGTTGCACCTGAAATCGGCAAAAGTAGTGCAGGAGCTACTTTTTCCAATCGGTGCAGCACCGCAAAGTTGGCGTTGCACCAATTAGAACAGTTGTATCGCCAACAATAGGGTGCAACTTTTTATACGATTTGACCTGTTAAATTGCGTGACAAGTCGCACCGGTGTTGATACAAAAATGTAGAAAATTACCTTTCAGAATGCTGGCTGGTATAACTTCTACTGTACAATTAGAGATGAGGTTCAGGTTCGTCACTCCCATGAGTTTGCGAAGGATCCAGAGTTCAACAGCTCCTGTCCATAGTTCAGCAGTTCTTTTTAGGATTATCAGTAACAACTGTAGTTTTTTTTTTTTAATTTACTTCTATTTTATGGTTTTCCTTTTCTTTTATGTTCTTCTAAGTTAAAAAAATGGGTTGAGGTTTAATGTTCTAGAAATTATTATTTTGGGGTGGAGTACATTTTTCTTTGCTATACCCTAATTTGCAGCATACACTTGTTGCTTACACAGGCCAAGCTGCCCTTTGATTATAGCACACCACATCAGTAAAGTAATATGCAACAAAGCATCACATATTAACAACCCCTATTGCTATAACAAGGGCTGGGAGAAGAGGTGGGAAAAAGGGGCAGCTGCCCCAGGCGTAACAGTTGGGGGATCTCCCCCTCACCACATGCATACATACTCTAGATTAGTGGCTGGCAGTCAGTGGGCCACAGCTTCAAGTCTGCTCTGACAGCTACTGTTGTCAGACCACACACCAACATGCCCACTCTTCACCCCATCTGCCCAATGCAAAAAACACACCATACATGAGCATCTCGCTGCTAGAAAGTAAGCAATTGTCCATGCATGTGCAGTTCACATGGAGTAGCCAGAGCAAGGGGTCAGAGGATGGGTGTATGACGGTATACCTATTCAATGTCATGTAAGGAGCCACCATTCCTCATCCTTGCCCTGGTCGCAAGACGAACCTGTCCTGGTATTGGCTATGGCTGACATTATATTTAGGCTTTCCCCTTTATTGAAAATAAATTTAGGCAAGCCTAAAGTGAAAGACATAGTTTATGCATACAGAGGTAGTAGGGAACAAGCAAGTTCTTTATGGGCAAATCAGTGGTTGGGTTGCACTAGAGGTAAGGCATGTCTTTCTTTGTTATTTCAAAGTGGATAGGCTGTACAGCCACAGGACATGGAGGTAGTTGGGTGGCTGACAAAGTGTTCTCCTTCCTCCAGATCCAATCAGCCTGGTGTCTTCAACTGCTGCTAATGAACCCACTTCTTCCTCCTCCTTCTCTTCTGCTAATCCCTAAAGCCCCGTACACACGATAAGAAATTCGGCCGGGAAATTTCGTCCGACGACCGATCTGCCAATTTTCGGCTTGTTAGTATGGTGCTTCCGACAGCCGACTCCGACTTTTTGGCCGAAAAAATTCTGGTGTGCAGGCTATATAATTTTTGCATCCGTCAACACACGTCCGATTTTCATCTCATTAGTACAGATTTCGACGGGGAAAAATCTTATGAGCAAGACTAGGCATGCTCAGAGATGAAAGAACACATAGAAAGCAATCCAACACATGACATCACTTCTAAAATAGAATTCTGTCGTACGGTAAAATTCGCGTGCAGTCTAGAGCACATTCCAACCAACAGACACGCACTCTGGACAAAAGATGGATGACCGGTCGGTGGAAATTCGTTGCGTGTGTACGAGGCTTAAGTCCCTCAAACTGGCAACAAGTCTAGTCCAGGGGCAGAGATACGGTGCCTTAAAAAGGTATCATACCCCTTGAAATTTTCCACATTTTGTCATGTTACCACCAAAAACGTAAATGTATTTTATTGGGATTTTATGTGAAAGACCAACACAAAGTGGCACATAATTATGAAGTGAAAGGAAAATGATAAATGGTTTTCAACTGTTTTTAAAAATAAATTTCTGAAAAGTGTGGCGTGCATTTGTATTCAGCCTTCCTGAGTCAATACTTTGTAGAACCACCTTTTGCTGCAATTACAGTCGCAAGTCTTTTTTGGGTATGCGTCTACCAGCTTTGCACATCTAGAGAGTGACATTTTTGCCCATCCTTCTTAGCAAAATAGCTCAAGCTCTGTCAGATTGGATGGAGAGCGTTTGTAAACAGCAATTTTTAAGTCTTGCCACAGATTCTCAATTGGATTTAGGTCTGGACTTTGACTGGGTCATTCTAACACATGAATATGCTTTGATCTAAACTATTCCATTTTAGCTCTGGCTGTATGTTTAGGGTCGTTGTCCTGCTGAACAGTGAATCTCCGCCCCAGTCTCAAGTCTTTTGCAGACTAACAATTTTTCTTTTACGATTGCCCTGCATTTGGCTCCATCCATCTTCCCATCAATTCTGACCAGCTTTCCTGTCCCCACTGAAGAAAAGCATCCTCACAACATGATGCTGCCACCACCATGTTTCACGGTGGAAATGGTGTGTTCAGGGTGATGTGCAGTGTTAGTTTTCCGCCACACAGTGTTTGAAAAAGTTCAATTTTGGTCTCATCTGACCAGAGCACCTTCTTCTACAGGTTTGCTGTGTCCCCCCACATGACTTCTCGCAAACTGCAAATGGGACTTCTTATGACTTTCTTTCAATAATGGTTTTCTTTATGCCACTTTTCCATAGAGGCAAGATTTGTGGAGTGCATGACTAATACTTGTCTTGTGGACATATTCTCCCACCTTAGCTGTGGATCAATGAAGCTCCTCCAGAGTTACCATGGACCTCTTGGCTCTGATTATTGCCTGTCAGTTTAGGTGGACGGCCATATCTTGGTAGGTTGCAGTTGTGCCATACTCTTTTCCATTTTTGGTTGATGGTTTGAACAGTACTCCGTGAGATGTCAAAGCTTGGAATATTTTTTTTATAACCTAACCCTGCTTTAAACATCTCCAAAACTTTATCCCTGTGTTCCTTGGCCTTTATGATGCTGCTTGTTCACTAAGGTTCTCTAACAAACCTCTGAAGGCTTCACAGAACAGCTGTATTTATACTGAGATTTAGTGTTGGTCTATCACATAAAATCCCAATAAAATACATTTATCAACCTAGCCGCTCTCTTCGGTCCTCCCAAGACCTCCTGCTCTCTAGCTCCCTTGTCACCTCTTCCCATGCTCGCCTCCAGGATTTCTCCAGAGCTTCTCCCATTCTTTGGAACTCTCTACCCCAAGCTGTCCGACTTTCCCCTAATCTATCCATCTTTAGACGATCCCTGAAAACCCTTCTCTTTAACCCCTTCCATACCGCGCCATAGTAAAATGACGGCGGCAGGAATCCTTTCTCGATCCGGGAGGAGGTCATATGACGGCGCCCGGATCTCCCCGCTACTGCGTGCCCCCGGGGGCGCGCAGCGCGGCGATCGTGGGTGAGGCTCGTCCCTTGGACTGAGCCCAACCCCGATCACGGTAAACAGCCAATGAAATTGGCTGTTTACCACGTGATCGGCTGTGTCAATCACAGCCGATCACATGAGCGGCTCCAGCGCGAGCCGCTCGTTCCCTTCTCAATGCACGCCCCCCGGGGGCGCGCAGCGCGCCGATCGGGGACGAGGCTCGTCCCTCGGACAGAGCCCATCCCCGATCTAGGTAAAGAGCCAATGAAATTGGCTCTTTACCATGTGACCGGCTGTGTCCAATCACAGCCGGTCACAAATGTCAACAAAGAACACGGTAACTAGCTGTCACCGTGTTCTCCTCTTCACACACTGATCCTGTGTGAGGAGGAGATTGTGGGAACAGCTAATTACCAAATACAGTACACCCCAAACACACTGATTGCCCCCCCCCAATAAAGAGCACCTGTCACTAGCCCATCAAAGCACCTGTCACTAGCCCATCAAAGTACCTGTCACTAGCCCATCAAAGTACCCGAGTACCTGTCACTAGCCCATCAAAGTACCCGAGTACCTGTCACCAGCCCATCAGGTACTCTGATGACAGGTACTCGGGTACTCTGATGGGCTGGTGACAGGTACTCGGGTACTCTGATGGGATACAGAGAGGTACTCGGGTACTCTGATGGGCTGGTGACAGGTATTCGGGTACTCTGATAACGGGTATTCGGGTACTCTGATGACGGGTATTCGGGTACTCTGATGACGGCTACTCGGGTACTCTGATGAAGGGTACTCGGGTACTCTGATGACAGGTACTCGGGTACTCTGATGACAGGTACTCGGGTACTTTGAGTACCTGTCACCTGAGTACCCGAGTACCCGTCATCGGAGTACCCGAGTACCCGTCATCGGAGTACCCGAGTACCTGTCACTTACCCAACAGAGTACCCGAGTATCTGTCATCTACCCATCAGAGTACCCGAGTACCTTCCACCTGTTCATCAGAGTACCTCACACCTGAAGTACCTGAGTACTTGCCACCTGCTCATCAGTACCCATCACTACTCATCAGTACCCATCAGTACCTATCACCTATCAGTACTGATCATCCGTACCCATCAGTACAGTATCAGTATCACCTATCAGTATCAGTACTACTCATCAGTACCTATCACCTGCCTGTCACCTGCCCATAAGAGTACCCGAGTACCTGTCACCTGCCTATCGGAGTACTCGAGCACCTGCCACTTGCTCATCAGTACCAGAGTACCTGTCACCTGCCCAGCAAAGTACCCGAGTACCTGTCACCCTTCATACAGCCACCATGTCTAAGTCCAAAAAGGTTTATATACGTCCTCCGTTTAAACCTAAATACCGGTGTTATGGCAGCAGATAGCTGCCATAACCCTGGTATTTTTTTAAACGGTGGACGGTTGGCTTTCCGATAAGGGTGGTCCCAGCGGCGGATTCGCCGTGGGATCACCCTTCCGGGGTGGCGGAAGAGGTGCCCCCCCCCCTCCCGCCGCATTCTGGTCCTTTTCCCCGCTTACCGGACCCGCCGGCAGCGGGGAAAACTATCCGGTCCCGGATCCTCACAGACAGGATGTCGAGTGAGGGTAAGCTTGCCCTCACTCGACTCTATGGTCTTGGAGGACCGGAGCTACGGCAAAAGTCGTTGCCTAGCAACCAGTTTAAAGGTCCCTTTTTTTTTTTTTCATTTTATTTAATTTTCTTTTTCTTTTTTTTTTTATTTTTTCTATCTTTTAGTGTACTTGTGAGATCTGAGGACTTTTTGACCCCAGATCTCACAAAAAAGAGGTCCTGTCGTGCCTTTTTCTATTACAAGTAATGTTTACATTTCTTGTAATAGAAATAAAAATGATCAATTTTATTTTTTTTTAAAAAACAGTGTAAAAATAAAAAATAATAAATAAAATAAATAGTAAAAAAAAAATAAAAATAAATTAAAGCGCCCTGTCCCCGTGAGCTCGCGCGCAGAAGCGAACGCATACAGAAACCCCGCCCACATATGTAAACAGTGTTCAAACTACACATGTGAGGTATCCTCGCAATCGTTAGAGCAAGGGCAATAATTTGAGCCCTAGACCTCCTCTGTAACTCTAAGATAGCAACCTGTAGACATTTTTAAAGTGTCGCCTATGGGGATTTTTAAGTACCAAAGTTTGTCAACATTCTGTGAGCGTGCGCAATTTTGAAGCATGACATGTTTGGTATCTATTTACTTGGCGTAACATTATCTTTCACATTATGGAAAAAATTGGGCTAACTTTACTAGTTTCTTATTTTTTAATTAAAAAAAGTGATTTTTTTCCAAAAAAATTTTAGAAAAAAAGCCAAAAGGCAAAATGTTGGGACTTTGTATGAGAGACATGACAATGACAGGGCTAGTCGGTAAAAATATAGTATTTATTATTTTTTGTATATATATATATATATCATATAGTCATAATATACAAAATAAACAATGCATGGTATATAAAAAACTGGAGTAATACAAATGATGAATGGTCCCCAAGCCAGCCTGAAAGAACCAGCATAGCAATAGACAATAATAGAGTAAATTGAGTATGATCATAACATCCATAACTGACGCGTTTCGTGGCCTAGTATCGCCACTTCTTCAAGAGTAGGTGTATGATCCATATCTATAAACAAAAAGATAATACGTATAAAAGTATTTTGCAATTTTGCATAGCATGATGGTCATTGAAAAGCTGAGAGGGGAGGGGAGAGGGAGGGAAAAGCCCCCACAGTCTCACAACTTACATGGTGGCTCCGGCAGTAGCTGGCAATGACGGTGGGACATGGACCCAGTGCCTCCCACGGGAGCTGAGGATGCAGAGGGTCAGCGGAAGAGGCGAATAGCGCCACACACAGGAAGAATTTGTAAGTACAAGTAGCTGCGGTAATATAGGTAGTAACATATACCTGTATCAAATGAGTAGAAACTTGGCGCCGACACGCCGACGACTGTTTTACATCTCAGTGCATATAGAGGGAGCCCGCTGGACGGTCGGCATTGCCAGCCGCTCCCGCGGGTCTTCCCATCTACTGTATGCACCGACGTGACGCTGGATGTTACTGGTTTGGCGGTCCTCGGCGAAAGCAAGACACACTCCTTCATACTCCATTCCTGGGTATTCACCTCCTGACCTCCTGCACCTTCACCACTCACTTTGGATCACACATCTATTTTCTTATGTTCATTCACCTCGTGGTGTTTATCCTCTGGTTTTTTGGCTTACTTGGTTTTCCAATCCCACTCTCTCTCCTCTCTTTACTTCGGCACTTATTCTCTTGCTCTCACATTTCCATCCTCTCATCCACTTACACACTCCTCAATTTATTGTTTCTTTTCACATTATGCACAACCTCTTTTATACCATTTCAGTCACATTCACACTTCCTCATTTTTATATTTTTTTTATATTTTTTATACTTTTATATTTTCATTTATTTTCAACTCACACTAATTCATACATATTACTATATTTTTTCTCACACCATATATAATTATACCAGGTCAATTCACATAACACACACTTCCCCACCCCATTTATATAGTTAAACGTCATTATCTACATTTTTATCTTTCTCACTTATTCCATAATTTTCATCTAATTCATTTCCTCCAAATTTACTTTCAGTCTCTTCCAATTTTTACTGATACAATATAGGCAACATTATGTGAAGTCCTCATACAAACATACGTTTCTACTCATTTGATACAGGTATATGTTACTACCTATATTACCGCAGCTACTTGTACTTACAAATTCTTCCTGTGTGTGGCGCTATTCGCCTCTTCCGCTGACCCTCTGCATCCTCAGCTCCCGTGGGAGGCACTGGGTCCATGTCCCACCGTCATTGCCAGCTACTGCCGGAGCCACCATGTAAGTTGTGAGACTGTGGGGGCTTTTCCCTCCCTCTCCCCTCCCCTCTCAGCTTTTCAATGACCATCATGCTATGCAAAATTGCAAAATACTTTTATACGTATTATCTTTTTGTTTATAGATATGGATCATACACCTACTCTTGAAGAAGTGGCGATACTAGGCCACGAAACGCGTCAGTTATGGATGTTATGATCATACTCAATTTACTCTATTATTGTCTATTGCTATGCTGGTTCTTTCAGGCTGGCTTGGGGACCATTCATCATTTGTATTACTCCAGTTTTTTATATACCATGCATTGTTTATTTTGTATATTATGACTATATGATATATATATATATATACAAAAAATAATAAATACTATATTTTTACCGACTAGCCCTGTCATTGTCATGTCTCTCATACAAAGTCCCAACATTTTGCCTTTTGGCTTTTTTTCTAAATGAAATTTGGGATGGAGACACATGGTTACCCCACCATGTGCCTCATTTAAAGTCCCGCCCTCCTTCCCCCCTTTTTCCAAAAAAATTGCGTTTGGAAGACCGCTGCGCAAATACGGTGTGATAAAAAATATTGCAATAATCTCCATTTTATTCTCTAGGGTCTCTGCTAAGAAAAAATATATAATGTTTTGGGGTTCTAAGTAGTTTTCTTGCAAAAACAACTGATTTTAGCTTGTAAACACCAAATGTCATAAATAGGCCTAGGCAAGTGGCTAGGATGCATGATGATGCTCCTTGGATGTTGGGCCCCTCTATATGGCTAGGCTGTGAAAAAGTCTCACACATGTGGTATTGCCATACTCAGGAGGAGTGGCAGAATGTATTTTGGGGTACATGCTATGTGTTAGGAATATCCTATAAATTGACAACTTTGTGTAAAAAAAAAAAGTTTTTATTTTTTTCCCACATTTTCCAAAAACTTGTGGAAAAAAATGACATGTTCAAAGGACCCATAATGCCTCATAGAATATACGTTGGAGTGTTTGCTTTCCAAAATGGGGTCATTTTGTGGACTTTTCCATTGTATTGGTGCTCTAGGGCCTTGAAAAGTATGATAGGTAGTAAGAAAGTTTTATGTGTATTTATGCTCCTAAAATGCCTTATGGTGCTACTTGGACGTGGAGTCTCTTTTTGTGGCCAGGCTGTGTAAAAGTCTCACACATGTGGTATCACCATACTCAGAAGGAGTAGCAGAATTAATTTTGGGGTGTCATTTTTGCTGTGTACATGCTATGTGTTAGATAGCTTATAAATTGACAACGTTTTGGGAAAAAAAAGAAAAAAAAATGTTTTTCTTCATTTTCCCAAGAATTGTGGGAAAAAATTATAACTTCAAAAAACTCACCATGCCTCTTACTAAATACCTTGGACTGTCTACTTTACAAAAAGGGGTCATTTGGGGGTATTTGTACTGTCCTGACATTTCAGGGCCTCAAGAAAGGAGATAGGCCATCAGTACATCTGGTGTGATTAATTTTCAGTAATTGGTACCATAGCTTCTAGACTCAATAACTTTCACACAGACTAAATAATATAAACTAATTTGGGTTAATTTTACCAGAGATATGTAGCATTATAAATTTTGGCCCAAATGTATGAAGAAAAATTAATTTTTTGCAAAATTTTATAATAGAAACTATAAAAAAGTGTTTTTTTTTCAAAATTTTTGCTCTTTTTTTGCTTATATCACGAAAAAAAAAAAACTCCCAGTTGTGATCAAATACCACCAAAAGAAAGCTCTATTTGTGTGAAAAAAATGATAACAATTTTGTTTGGTTACAGTGTAGCATGACTGAGCAATTGTCATTCAAAGTGTGAGAGTGCTGAAAGCTGAAAATTGGTCTGGGCAGGAAGGGGGTCTAACTGCTCTGTATGGAAGCGGTTAAAGAAGCCTTCCCGGCTACTAACTAATAACGCTGTTTCACTTGCTCCATCAGCTCATCCCCCACAGCTATTGCCTTTTGTATCAATTGACCCTCCCTTTTAGATTGTAAGCTCAATCGAGCAGGGCCCTCTGATTCCTTTTGTTCCAAATTGTAGTGTAACTGTAATGTCTGCCTTCATTTTGTTAAGCGCTGCGCAAACTGTTGGCGCTATATAAATCCTGTATAATAATAATAATAATAATTTACATTTTCAGTTGTAACATGACAAAATGTGGAAAATTTTAAGGGATGTGGACACTATTTCAAGGCACTGTAGCTTGCAGAGAACTGGAGGGAACAGATGACCTAATCTATCTGGTGAATAAGTCTTTCTGATGGAAGCAGTGGCTGAGATATAGACTCTCACAGCTTGGACCGTGCCCAGGCAATCAAGGGAAATTTCCTTCTGATGAACTATAGCTGGACAGAGGAATGGAAGGACAATTTCCTGCATGAGGTGAAAAGCTGAAACCACCATATGAAGAAAAGAAGGCACTAGGCCTCAAAACCACCGTATTCTTGTGCAAGACCAACAACGTTTTTTACAGGGCAAGACTGTCAGCTCAAACACATGCTTCATGAAGGTGTTTTCAACAAGGAACTCAACCTTGTGAGTAAGCGTAGAAAAGAGAATGTTCCTGATGGGTTCAAATGACAGTCAGAACCTGGTTTAAATCCCATAGTGAAACTTTCTTTCTTTACACCAGACATAATATGCCCTCCATGTGCAATACTAGGCCTTGGGAAAGGTTGACTTCCTAGCATTTAACACTGTGGGAATAGCTGATTCACTGAAGCTCCAGTTGCTCAGGACTTGGGCTTCAATAGCCATTTTGTTAAAGCCAGCGACTGTAGAGCAGGGTGGTGATCCAATCGTTGGTATAGTACATTTGGTCAATGAAGAAGTGCTGCTCATGAGATGTCTGACAGGAGTTTCAGCAGGTCCGAGTACCACATCTGCCTAGGCCAGTTTAGAGCTATGAGGGGAACTGGCATGCCCTGCCTCTCTATTCTGCGGAGTGGATGAAGAAGGAGTTTCAGAGAAGGAAAGGAGTAGATTAGGCTGTACTGGTCCCTTGGGGCAACACAGTATTCACTGCTGATGCCAGAGGATCCCTGCACTTGGAGACAAATATGTCCAGTTTGCTGCTGAACGCAGGGGTCAGAAGGTCAACATCGGGTGTTCCCCCCCTGGGGCACAAATCAAACTGGTGTAGGGACCATTCCTCTGGGTCCATGAGCTGCTGGCTAGGACTTGCATGGCAACTGTACATGCTTAGGATGTGAACTGTGGACATGGCTGGAACGTTGAGTTCTACATAGCACAGAATGTTTCCTACTTCTCGTGCCATGGCAAGACTTTGGGTACCTCCTCATTGGTTTATGTATACCATTACTGTGGCGTGTCAGGGAAGAGGCCCTTGTCCTTAGCAACATGGGGTCAAGGTTCTTTGCCAGGATGGTCCTCCCTGGCAAGGCTCCCTCAATATAATGAGGGCATGTGGCCTGGTAATTTGTTTAATTCTTGCTGTAGGATAAACTACAGTAAAAGTGACATTTAAAATAAAATAAAACATTTGTGGGTCATTTACATTTCTCTGATGTTTTTTTTTTTTTTAACCACTTGCCGACCACCGCATGACTATTTACGGTGGCAGTCAGCCCCTCCTGGGCAAAGTGACGTATATATACTTCACTCGCCCACGAGCCAATAGGGGGCGAGCGCGCGACGCCAGAGGTACGCTCCTGCCCACGCTCATTCACTGTGTTCCCCGCGTGAGTGACCGGCGGCTCGGATGTCTGCTGGCCACCCGCGATCATCCGTTGCAGAGGGAGAAAGGCAACCGCCTGTCATTCTCCCTGGTGTAACTGCAGAGATCCTGCTATTTAGGATTGTATGTCTCTGTGGTTACATGAAAAGCCACGCCCCTTTACAGTAAGAAACACGCCCCTAGGGACACATTTAACCCCTGCCTCTCCGATAAAGTTAACCCCTTCCCTGCCAGTGTAACAGTGCATATGTATAGCACGGATTACTGTAGTAATGTCACTGGTACCCCCAAAAGTGTCAAAAAAGTCAGTCAAGGGTCCGATCTGTCCGCCGCAATGTCGCAGTCCCGCAAAAAAAAATCACAGATCGCCGCCATTACTTGTTTAAAAAAAAAACAATAAAAATGACAAAAATCTTTCCCTTAGTTAGTAAACGCAATAACTTTTGCGCAAACCGATCAAAATACGCTTATTGCGATTTTTTTTACCAAACATATGTAGCAGAAAACAAATTGGCCAAAAATGTTAAAAAATTTTGATTTTTACATTTCTTTGGGGGAATTTCATATAAAAAATGTGAAAAATATTGTTATTTTTTCAAAATTGTCGCTCTTTTTTTGTTTATAGCGCAAAAAGTAAAAATCGCACAGGTAATCAAATACCACCAAAAGAAAGCTCTGTTTGTGGGAAAAAAAGGACGGCAATTTCATTTTGGTACAGCGTCGCACGACCGCGCAATTGTCTGTTAAAGTCACGCAGTGCTGAATCGCAAAATAGCCCCTGGTCTTTGAGCAGCCAAATCCTCCGGGGCTTAAGTGGTTAAACAGCATGGGGACCTAACAAAGGATCTGGTATGTATTTTGGGGAAGGGGTTCCCCATGCCATTTTTTTACAAAGAAAACCAAGCTGGCAGGGAGATGTCATCTACTGGCAATTTAAAGAGTTTTTTTCCCTGTAAATGTCAATGCTGTAGTACATTGTATACACTGAACTAGTAAGCCACTTTGCAGACAGGTTAAGGGCATCTCCTAAACATGGTATTTAAGGGAATTTTGCATTTTTAATGTTGCTGATCACTGCCAAATGGTATTATGTAAAAAAAATTGCATTAGTACTGTACATGTCCCCAAGCGCAGATCACTAGGGTTTGGATTAACATTTGAACTTGTGAGCTATTTGGTGAACTTCCCGCAAATTGAACGCAGATAAATTTGGCTAGTACCTATTCTTTACTTTCTTTTTTTTCTTCTTTGTGTCTCTATCTATCTATCTATCTATCTATCTATCTATCTATCTATCTATCTATCTATCTATCTATCTATCTATCTATCTATCTATCTATCTATCTATCTATCTATCTATCTATCTATCTATCTATCTATCTATCTATCTATCTATCATTGATCTACCCCAGAATTCATAATCAAGAGAGATCTGTTGAGGTCTAAGCCAGGCCTCCAGGCCACACACTGTTAACCACCTGTCAACCAAAGTGAAAAGGGTGGTGGTCAAGGACCCACACTGGGAATGGGACAGTAATAAGCCAGGTGGCTGCAGAAGGTACAGTTAGTTTCTTGGCTAAGAAGCTGTAAATAGCTATCTCCCAAATGCCGAGATAATTTGTACAGCTGTCCATGTAGACTCGAGGCTGGAACGATATTGATTATGGTCAGGTTTAGCACCACCAAAAAAGGCATGGGATCATATAACTTAACATCTTATCAGGCACAAAATAGAAGAAATAGGGCAGCAAAGGTGAATATTCTGAGACACTCCAGCGATCAGAAGGGGTATGGGTCAAAGTAATAATAACCATCACTGGGAATGTCTTTCTGTTTCATTCTCAAGCCCTCATGGTCACTTACAATTTAACCATGAAACCTTTAAGAACCCTAAGTGTGGATGAAATATAATAACAGAGATAGCTGATCTTTATGTAACTTTGTCTTGCAGCGCACTGCTCTATGATAGGTGCCCTATAGGCAAAAAATGCTGCCAAAAAATGTGTCCTAAAATATTGCTGTAAATAAAAAATTAAAACCCGCGCTTTATGATGTGTAGTGAAAAATATAAAAATGTGTCAATATAATAAAATTTAAATGAATAAATATACCATGTATGCAGCTGCTGTGTCACAAAGTAAAAACTTAGATAAAAGTAGATGGTCAAATTTAAAACAGCGCTAGCATATCTAAAATAGCAAGCAGTAAAATTAATACTGTATATATAGACAAATTGAATTAAAATTCAATTTGTCTATATATATTAATTTTACTGCTTGCTAATTTAGATATGCTAGCGCTGTTTTAAATTTGACCATCTAAAATATTGCTGTCTTCAATACCACCTTCAGTTTAATGCTGTTATGTCACGTGTGTTGCAAAATGTTAAATGTTAGCCCCTTTCAATGCGATTTGAAGTTGAAGAGGGTGTTGGTCACTATCTTTTTAGTGATCCAAAGAAATAATGTCCCTGCCAACGTTGTTGGTTTGGTTCCTGCCCATGAGTTTTGTTTGGTCCTACACACCTTGGGATGTTCCTACTCATCCTGTTGTGTTCTCCCTAATTTAAAATAATTACATATTTTCCTAATGGGTTTGGTCCTGGAAGCTCAAACAAAGAGATGTCATCAGAGTCCCTGAGTGACAATAGAATATTCTAAAAAAAAAAAAAAAAAAAAAAAAAAACGAAACCTGCCAATAAGAGAAATATGAAGGCTGTATAGTGGAGCTCTCCTCCATACAATGCTAGCTACCTGGCCATCATGCCAAGCCTCTGGATTTAATTATTCATGACACTGAATGAAAACAATTACAGAATGCAGATAACAATTTTTCTAATTTCTCTGACTTTTTTTTTCTTTTTTTTTTTAACCTGTATACTTTGACTTGGATTGTATTAAAGCTGGCGGAACAGCAAAATTGCAAGAAAAGAAAGGAGCTTAGAAATGCCAGCCCCCCTCATTTTGCTCATGTTAGGTTTACTTTAATTCTCCAGCATATTATGACCAAATGGTAAAAAATTGTTTTGGATTGACTACATCTTTAGTAAAAAAGTCTTCAACTCTAATTCATAGAAACCAAGAATCACAGACACATAGAAAAGTGACCACAGACAAAAGTGGTCCATCGAGTCTGCCCTTTTTTCTTTAATTTACACGTTTTTGTAATTTTTTTTTTTTGTTAACTTTTTTGTCTGAGTATAGATCTAAGTTTGTTCTAAGCATGTTTGAATCCGCTTACTGTTTATTGACTCACTACCTCTGCTGGAAGTCTGTTCCAAACATCAACTACCCGTTTGGTAAAATAATGCTTTCTAAGATTGGTTTTGAACTTTCCCCCAGAAAGTTTGAGGTCATATCCCCGTGTTCTTGATCTTGGCTTCAAATTAACCACTTAAGCTCTGGAAGGTTTTACCCCCTTTATGACCAGAACATTTTTTGCTATTCGGCACTGCGCTATTTTAAAATGGCAAATGCGCAGTCATGCTACACTGTATGCAAATTCAATTTATATCATTTTTTTCACACGAATAGAGCGTTGTTTTGGTGGTATTTGATAACCACTGGGTTTTTTATTTATTTTTTATTGTATAAACCAAAAAAGACCGAAAATGTTAATTTCTTCCAAAAATATAGGCCAAAATGTATTCTGCTTCATGTCTTTGGTAAAAAAAAAAAAAAGTCCCAATAAGTGTATATTGATTGGTTTGCATGAAAGTTATAGCATCTACAAATAATGGTATATTTATATATATATGGAATTTCTATTCATTTATATATATATATATATATATATATATATATATATATATATATATATATATATATATATATATATATATATATATATATATATATATATATATATATATATATATATATATATATATATATATATATATATATATATATATATATATATATATATATATACACACACACTAGTAATGGCAGTGATCAGTAACTTATAGAGAGACTGTGATAGTTCAGCGGACACTAACTGACACTGGGTGGGAACTGACACATCACCAGTGACATTAATTATTTATAAATATTTTATTGGTTTTCCAAAATACTGTTAACAATAAAACCAAGAAGACATAAACATATATCTCACAAAAAATTAACAGTATAAATTATTCCCCAGGAACCCTCCATTCCGCTCCTCCCTATCCAATCCAAGCCCATCCCCTCCCAGTAACCTACAAATCAATTTTCAATTTCGATATTGTCTCTCTATACTCTCAGATATTACCAAGTTCTAATAATTATTATTATATATCTTATATATATATATTATTATATACAGTGACATTAATACAGTAATTAGTGCTAATACTATGCACTGTCACATCACTAATGACACTGGCTGGGAAGGGGTTCATGTCTAGGGGCAATCGATGGGTTGACTGTGTGCCTAACAATGTGTAATGTGTGCTGCTTTTACTAAGAGATGTGGTTGTTTTTTTCTCCCTAATTTGTTTAAGTAAGGGTTCACTGAAACCTGAAAATGATTTTAGGGGTTCCTCTGGGGTTGGGAAACAATGATGTAAATCAAAGTTTCTCAACCTTTTCTCAGTCAAGGCACCCTTTAAAAATTATGGACAGTCTCAAGGCGCCCCATTCTAAAATGTAAAAACTATAATAATAGTCTTACATACTGCAACAACATCCACAATTCCAAGTAGGACACCCAGCGTTAGAGGTGATTTATTCTTCCAAAGCAAATACACTTTTATAAACTGGTACTGACTAGTATTCCAATGTTTCTCTTCTCCCTCAGTTTTTCTCTATCATTTAGCTAATGTGAGGGGCAGGGGAGGGTCAAACAAGGATGCTATGCAGGCGACTGACATGCTCCTTATCAACTGATTATGCCAATGGTGGTTAGGATGCCAGCAGTTAGAAGGTTGTAATTGTGCACAATGAAAACCTTTTTTTGAAAACAATTTTTGGGCAATTTTTAGCCATTTTTCCAAGGCGCCCCTGAAGACATCTCAAGGCACCCCAGGGGGCCTGAGCCCACTGGTTGAAAAAGGCTGATGTAAATCATAAGTTATGACCAGTTTACGCAAACCTTCTATTCTGGAAGTCTTTTGAACTTAGTAAGGGATGATTTTAAACATAGTCCAAACTGTAAGACAAAGCAGAGCTATGATGATCACATATACTGACACTTGCAGTCATCTGCTTGGTGCATTTAGGTTCTTGTCTTGATTGATTGTTGGCATAAGAATGTTAATAGGGTAGGCTGTGGTAGATTTAGATGTGACATGTATTAGTTTATCCCTGAGTAGCTGGTGTGAAAATACAGGGATGTGCATTAAAGATATTAAGGAGCTCCTTCTCATCCTCTAGTTTCTCAAAACATCACTGCTGATTACTTTTATTATTGCCCTTACAGTCTAATCTCTGCACACTGCCAATAAAATTAGGTTTGCCCTCTGTGCCTTTTATACATGTATGTGGAGCTGTCCCTTGCAGTTAACAGTTTCCGCCATTAGATGTCCTCAGTTTTTGGGGTTGTATGATACCAAGGGATATTCTGTAAATGCAGGGTGTCATGAGCCCCCCACCTTGAGGAGGAGTACGACAGCTCTGTGTATTCACAGTATAAGGATACAAACAAAATGGGTGTTTGTGTATGCTTATGGACACCTTTGTATAGAATTTTACGTGAGCCGAACTGTTCAGACCTTGTGGAACATCATTCAATCCACATAAAGTCATCAAATAGACTTTAAGGCTCTTTTCACGCCTTTGCGCTGTAATGCACATGTTATGATGCATCAAAATGTGTTTTCCTTGGTATCCCATTTTTAAAAACGGATCTGATTAGCATATACTGCTTGTGTTGCGCTGTGGCTTGTCATGGAAAATAGTTCAAGTGTTTTTTTTTTCATCGATCGATGTGGTCATAGAAGTCCAGTGGATTGCATGAAAACGTATTATCCATGCGATTCCATAAGCTGGAAATGCATGGGTACTGTGGTCCTCCCCAGGGAACAGACCATGACCTTTTGGCCATACTACATTAGTAATATGGGAGGCTCTTCTCACAACTTCTTGTGATCATATAATTCAAGAAAACATTTGGTGAAAAGGCACGTTGAAAAATGCATGAGAAAATATATGAAGATATAAGGACATATGTGTGACCCCAGCCTAAATCTTTACATTTTCATTATCAGGCCCACTTCAGATCTTTTAGGACTGGATTGAACCGAAAAAAAGGGCATCGGAGCATGCCTGTTTTTGCGTATTCTTGCACAGCATGTTTAGGAAAGCCAATGGGCTGCCAAACATATGGGAATGCACACAAAGTACTGCAGACATGATTTTTAAAATTGCACTCCACCAAACTGAATACAACTGCATTTACTAGATGTATGGGGGTCACGGGTGCCATTAATTCTTAACTAATCTGTAGAGGGCAATGCCTTTCCATGCATTCTAACAAACGTTCCTGCACTGCGAGTGGTGTGAACCAGCCCTGAAGTCTTCTGTGAAGCACTACCATATTACCATGAATTGCTTTTACATGCAATGGCCTAAAAAAATGTACATGATCCTTTACAGCACATGCATTGTGGTGCCCTGCAGCATGGATGAGTTGCCCATTGCTTACTATTCTATATGACTTGCACTCAATGCAATACACACTGCTGTGCAATAACGTTGGGTCTAAAGGGGGCCCACAATTTACAGCATGTGCGACAACTCACACAATGCACCACAATTTACGTCATGTGTTTTGTGTTGCGCTGCAGCATGGATGCATTGCCTACTGTTCTTGTTGTGTGTTGAGGTACTATTCTAAATGACTGGCATACAAAAAAAAATAGTTAGGTTTATTCTTACCTTACCCTCATGTTCTGCCCGTAGCGCCTAGGTGAGGATAATGCCACACTGCTTCTGGTGAAATCCTGGAAATCCTGGAAAAAATATATAATTATTTGAGGTGCATCAAATCGAAATTCCAAAAATGCAGGATGCACTTGGCTGAAAGCCAAAACTGAAAAAGATAGTTTTAAAAATATATATATATATTTTATGTATAATTTTAATGAATATCATGAATTTAAATGAATATGAATTTATTGTCGGTCCTTATCGGCACCTTTAGTGCGAGAAAAGTTTAAGAAAAATGCATCCCTTTAAATCCTATGTATGTTTTCACACTGGTCTGCCTCACTTCCATCGTGGTGTTAAAAATCTTGCTTGCTGCATTTTTGTGCACCAAAAACGCACCGCTCCATTGAAATGCATTGTAAAACGCAGCAAGAATGCATCAGTAACACACCTATGTTACGTTTTTGATATGGTTTTTAAATCACAAGACCTATGAAAAACACACCATTAGCAAAATTGCAGTAAAATTGCGGCAAAATCTTGGGAAAATCACGTGCGTTTTCAGCACCATTATTATTTCGGCCAATATGTTTCAGCCGCTGAAATTTCGGTACATCTCTAATATTTACCTTTATTTCAAATTTCACTTTCCGGTGCGGATTCCTGTACAAATGACATGCGATGTGGTAGACCACATCAGTGTGAATCAAAAAAAAAAAAAATACATTGATTTTTTACATCACTTTATAGCTGTGTGCTTCATTCAAAGTCCCAAACCTCCCTCCTCTTTTATCACATTAGTGTGAACCCAGCCTCAAGCTATAAGCTTAAAACCTGAACTTTTAATATTTTCTAAATTAAAAGATAATTATTTTTTTAACTCTACAGGGTCTGTTTGAAAAGCTGGTATCTAAAAACAAATGCCGCTTTTATGATTTTAATTTAATTTAATTATTTTTATCCCTATATTTTTCATAGCAGTCATCATCACACCTCTAGGCTCATTGATAAAATACATAAAGTCTATCTTATTTTTTTAATTTTTTTTATTCCATTTTCATGACAGTCAAAGCAGAGTATACATGTCATTTACATTAGGAGATAAGAGATTCTATTTTAGTTGTGAGTTTTCCTTCATTCACAGCTTCCTTAGCTCAGTGTAAAACAATCCTTTACTAAATGGTAGACTCCAAATGTGGCTTTCAACAACAGAGCCTTTACGAGTCCTCTGCTGAATTGTGTTGGTTATTTTTACTTGTGATGAACAGACAACTTTGGGTCCGAGTGCTCAGTTAAGGCAAAGTAAAGCCCACTTCCATATGAGGAGTAAGCTGAGTATGCACAGGGGCTGGCCTATATAAGCCTCCCCGAGAACGTAGGCTCGTTACCTCTCAGCTCTGGTGAGTAGTCTTCATGCAGTCTGTGTATACTAAAGAACCAGTTCTTGTAGCTCAGTCCTACACTTAGAAAAAAAAAAGTATGCCAGCAGTTTATAATAATTAGGCTGTGCATCACAATCAGTGATAGTTATACAACATAATATAGATATTCATTGTAAATGAAAATTGGAGGCTCACTTTGGAGGCTCGCAATATGCATTTGATCATATATGTAAAGACAAGCCGTTAGTTATTTTGTAGAATACAGGATCTTGCAAATGAAAATGTAGTAAATATTAATTTGTAGAATACAGGATCTTGCAAATGAAAATGTAGTAAATAATAATTTGCAGAATACAGGATCCTGCAAATGAAAATATAGTAAATATTAATTTGTAGAATACAGGATCTTGCAAATGAAAATGTAGTAAATAATAATTTGTAGAATTTAGGATCTTGCAAATGAAAATGTAGTAAATATTAATTTGTTTGAATTTTCTCTCTTTTCTCTTTTTAGGGGGCCATCATATTTTTTTCATCTTAGGCAGTGTTAACAGGTAAGTGGTCAAACACTGGATAGATTAACTTTAGATTCACTGACACTTTAGACTAAAGCCTGGTACTCACTACAAGTTCTTTTTTTTTTGTACAACCCAGTGGGTTGAACATAAAAAAAAATTGTCAGGTCCGGTTGGAGACTAATGATCAGATATTCGTGCAGCAATCTCCCCCGCTGAGCTGTTGTGTTCTGACAGGGGGGCAGCCCCCCCCCCCCCCCACCAGAACACTCTGATCAGCGCTCTCTGCCATTGGCACTGATCTGGAGTTGGTCGGCTGCTGGTTTTCCAGCATGCACGTCCATTCGGTCAGCTTCTGTTGACATACACACGGGTCGCATGTTGGTCATTTTGTTTTGAACCGACCGATGTCTCCCGACATTCGGCCCATGTGTTCCCGGCTTAACTTTAGATAGATTAACTTAAAACTGTTGGTTCCCCTAAGAGAATCCCATAAGATTTTAGAGCCGTTGTACTAACACTCTAATGTTAGTACAGCAATCTCCCCAGCTGCTCTATTGTGTTCTAACAGGGAGATGGCCCCCATGCCAGAACACTCCGGTCAGCACTTTCAGCCATTGGCTGAGAGCGCTGATCAGGAGCCAGTCGGCAGACCTTTGCAGCTGCAGTACACACAGGCTAAATGTCGGTCAATTTCTATTGAACCGGCCGATGCTGCCTGACATTCAGGCCATGTGTACCGGGCTTTTCCACACATCCTGTCCAGCAACTAAGTTCCCTGTATTGTTTGGACAAAAACAACAAGGATTCAATTGTGTCTCTTTTTGGCATGCTAGTCAAATCTTACCAGATGTTCCAGTTGTTTCCATAGGCAAATCTAAATTTGTCCGGTTCCTGCTGAACTGGCTGAATTTCATTTCATCTATGGGCAAGCTGATGGTACTGAAGTAAAACTAGCCTGTTTTTTTTTTTTTGCGTGATTACTGGTGGGGCCTATAGCTGCCAGCAGTGATCATTGTATTCTGAGAGTTGGGAAACCTCCCGCTGTCAGAATACAATACAATGGGAGGGATTTCCTCATGAACACTGACGGTGTTGGTGGGGAAATCAAACAATTTTCTTTCCTTTAACCCATGGTTAAAGGAAAGAAAATTGTACAGTGTATGGCAAAGGTATAGCTTCACAGGAGTTTAGGAGTAATTATCACAGCTGAGCCCTAATAAGCACTTAAAATTTACTTGAGCAATGACAGTACAGCCTAATTCAAACTTGCAGTTTGGAAGGGTGGGCAGTAAAAACGGGCAGATGAGGTGCAAATTTACCACCTCCCAACTTGCCCCCCAAGTTGTAAAGGCAGTTATACGGAGCATTCACATGCTGCAACTGTGATGCTTTGCATCTTGATGTATCAAAAATGTTCCCGCTGTCATGTTCAGTGGGCATTACTGCCAGTCAAATGTGATCTGTTCAATTATATTTGCATGCATTCAAGGCAGTGTGGGGGCTTTCAAGGGACAAAACAGGCAGTGTGGAGGTGACAAATAACCTTACTTAAAGCATTATTAAAAATAATAAATTTTCACACAGAAACCAGCAGCCATGGGTGACGGTGAAATGGCGGTTTTCGGCGATGCCGCCCAGTACCTCCGTAAGACTGATAAAGAAAGACTGGAAGCCCAGAACAAGCCTTTTGATGCCAAGAACACCTGTTACGTGGATGACCAAAAGGAACTTTACGTGAAGGGTTTGGTCACCGCTCGCGAAGATGGAAAAATCACTGTGAAGACTGATGATGGCAGGGTAACTATTATAACAAAATTTTCTGAATAAATCAAGTACTAAACATGATTAAAAACTATGTATTAAACATATTATTTTCTATTTCAGACTGTAACAGTCAAAGAAGGCCAAGTTTACCCCCAGAATCCTCCCAAGTACGATAAAATTGAAGACATGGCGATGATGACTCACCTGAATGAAGCTTCTGTGCTGTATAACCTCAAAGAACGTTACGCAGCCTGGATGATCTACGTAAGTCCCAATATCTAGAAAAAAAAAACAGGAGTTCAAATAAAATGTAGATAAGAGCTATTGCAACAATCCTAATAATACATACTAATTTATATAAAAAAAAATATTAAAAATCTTTAGAATTTTTTTTTTTGCATTAGTTGATGACTGGCATCTAAACTTCCTAATAAAGTTAAACCTACTCTGTAAAATAACAGCTTTAATCTGAAAGTATGAATCTGGTTGCTAAATGTAAAGAAAATACAAGAAATCCTTATACTTGGCTTCAATGGATTTTATATTTTGGGGTAAAATATGAATTTTTAGTTTAGGTAACGAGACATTTTAAGAAACCACAGTTGTTTTTCAAACTAACATCATATACTTTATAATGTATTACAGACATACTCTGGGCTTTTCTGCGTCACTGTCAACCCCTACAAGTGGCTGCCAGTGTATGACCCTAAGGTGGTTGCTGGCTACAGAGGCAAGAAGCGTATGGAAGCTCCACCACACATCTTCTCCATCTCTGATAACGCTTATCAGTTTATGCTCACAGGTACTTGGGCTTGTCTTATTGTGAATGTTTATTTGATATTTTCAGGAGCCACATACATGATTTAAATCCACATTTGCATTTTTTGCAGATCGTGAAAATCAGTCTGTCCTGATTACCGGTGAATCTGGTGCTGGAAAGACTGTCAACACCAAGCGTGTCATCCAGTACTTTGCAACAATTGCAGCTATTGGCGACACTAAGAAGAAGGATTCCGCCAGCAGCATAAAGGTGCGTACTAAGCTTTCAACTATTATTAAAAAATAAAAAAAAATCTTGGAAAAGGAGTTGGTTAGCTAAACAAATGCACTCAATTGCAAGCAGCAGTATAGAGATGAGATGAAAACACATGCTATATGTAGGTATTATCCCACGTAAATCACTAAGATCACATTTTGAGTATGGAATACAGTTTTGGGTAATGTACTATTATAAAGACCTTAAAGATTTAGAGAGAGTACAAAGGCAATCTAAACTAAATTAGTAAAAAGCATGGCAGGTCTCCCTGATAGGAAAGGTTAAAAATAAAAACTGTACTTGTCCGATTTGGAAAAAAGACAAGTTAAAGGTGATTAATAATTCATAGATATATCCAAAATCGATGTAAAAAAATTGTGAAATCATTATTTTCTACCATGATTGTGAAAAGGAAAAGGGAATAAAAAGCTGCATAGCAGGAAAATAATATTTTACAATTAATTTGGGAAGGGTTTTTAAAGGTCAACATGGTTAGGTTGTGGAATGCTCCTAAGTAATAGCATGCTACATCCTCTTGTTGGAATACAAACTAAAGTCATAGTATTCATATTAAAAATTCTAGATGCTTTCTTTGCGTGCTTAGGGACTATTTTACTTAGTAAATATGTGTTAACAAAGTTATGTAATTTTAGAGATGTGCTGAGTGTCAACGCACAGAGATTCATGACAGCCAAGTATGACAACAAGTATAACTATGCTCCGATTACAGTCCTGTCCTTCACAGTTAATGTATCCTGTACTCAAACTATATTGGTATCTGACTGTGAAAATGCTAATGTAATTGGGATGTTATTTACTACATAAAAAGTTGCTTGCTCAGACTGGTTTAAAAGGCCTTGTACTTGTATAATCAATGCACCAAAGTACAACATGTAGTAGCCCCAGATAGGACTTGCGTTTTCTGATTTTCTTTCCCTTTTTGCTTGTTCTAATAACTTTTACCTGTTTTACTTGTCTCCTAAATCTTTGTACTTCTTTATCTTTAGGGTAATCTGGAAGATCAAATCATCCAGGCTAACCCTCTGCTGGAAGCCTTCGGTAATGCCAAGACTGTAAGAAATGACAACTCCTCTCGTTTTGTAAGTATATATGAGATCTATATGTTCATTAGTTACTCATCCCTAGGAACTCATATTGCATGAACTCCTTTCTAATCTTCTCTTGTCATGTTTAGGGTAAATTCATCAGAATCCACTTTGGTACCACTGGAAAACTGTCTTCAGCTGATATTGAAACATGTAAGAACGAAATCCTCCAAGTTCTTCTCATTTTGTAGTTTCTCACATATGTTCACATAACTACTACTATGCAATTTTATAGATCTGCTGGAGAAGTCCAGAGTAACATTCCAGCTGTCAGCTGAAAGAAGCTACCACATCTTCTACCAGATCTTGACAAATAAGAAACCAGAGGTTGTTGGTAAGCTCATATTTCCATTCAGATAATAGACAAGAAATGAGAAATGCAAACCATAAGCATGTGTAATTGAATATAGAACTTATCATTTTATATGTGTTTGTGTTCAGAGATGCTTCTTGTTACCACCAACCCATACGACTACCCCTCAATCAGCCAGGGTGAAATTGTTGTGAAGAGTATTGATGATGAAGAGGAGTTGATCGCCACAGATGTAAGTTGTTGAAATCTTGGAACAAAAAAAACTTTTTTCAGTTTTACACAGATTGTACAATTTCCACAGATGTACAGAATCTGTTACTAGGCACTAAATAACCAGAGCTATTTTTCCATCAGACTGCCATTGACATCCTTGGATTCACCCCAGAAGAAAAGGTCGGCATCTACAAGTTGACTGGTGCAGTCATGCATCACGGCAACATGAAGTTCAAGCAGAAGCAGAGGGAGGAGCAGGCCGAGCCAGATGGCACTGAGGGTTTGTCTTTTGTTTTTCAAATTATTTTATGATTTTTTTTTTTTTTCATCTTCCCATGTCATTTTAGGATTTATCTCATTCTATATGTCTTATCTCCAGTTGCTGACAAGATTGCTTATCTGATGGGTTACAACTCTGCTGATTTGCTGAAGGCTTTGTGCTACCCCAGAGTAAAGGTCGGCAATGAGTTTGTCACCAAGGGACAAACTGTACCTCAGGTATGATAAAATCAAGAAATAAAATAAATACATTCTCAAAGATAACTATGTTTTCCATAATATATGATTGTGACGAAACACATGATTTTTGCTCTCCTCTTTAGGTCAACAACTCTGTTGGTGCCCTCTGCAAGTCCGTTTTTGAAAAACTCTTCTTGTGGATGGTCACTCGTATCAACCAGCAGCTTGACACCAAACAGCCAAGACAGTTCTTTATTGGTGTGCTGGATATTGCTGGATTTGAAATCTTTGATGTAAGTTCTTGAACAGTTTGAGCTTTGAATGCCTTTTAAAGCAAAGGACCATTTCTCATTTCTTTATTTTACATACAGTATAACAGCTTGGAACAGCTCTGTATCAACTTTACCAATGAGAAGTTACAGCAGTTCTTCAACCACCACATGTTCGTCCTGGAGCAAGAGGAATACAAGAAGGAAGGTATTGACTGGGAGTTCATTGACTTTGGTATGGACTTGGCTGCCTGCATTGAGCTTATTGAGAAGGTAATTTCACATGTGGAAAAGTTATTATGAAACCAAAAATGTAGAATTATGTGTTGTGACAGATTTAAAGTAACACTGATCATTTATTATCAGCCTATGGGCATCTTCTCCATCCTTGAAGAGGAGTGCATGTTCCCCAAGGCCACTGACACATCCTTTAAGAACAAGCTGTATGAGCAGCATCTTGGCAAGTGCAAGAACTTTGAGAAGCCCAAACCTGGCAAAGGAAAGGCTGAGGCTCACTTCTCTCTTGTGCACTATGCTGGTACTGTGGATTACAACATCTCTGGCTGGCTTGACAAGAATAAGGATCCATTGAATGAATCTGTTATCCAGCTGTACCAGAAATCTTCAATGAAACTGCTGTCCTTGCTCTACTCCACCATCAATGCTGCTGATGGTGAGTAGCTTGCCTGTTCCTTTCCTACTTTAAGCTTTTTTGTACTTTTACATTTAAATTCATATCTGTGATGACTCTCCCATTGTGTTTTATTTACAGAGGCTAGCAGTGGCAAAGGAGGAAAGAAGAAGAAGGGAGGCTCCTTCCAGACTGTGTCTGCTCTGTTCAGAGTAAGTATTACTTTTTATCTGCATAAAGACTTACGTAATTTCTGTCATAGCAGAAAATCCTAATTTATATTGTGTGTGTGTGTTATAGGAAAACTTGAACAAGCTTATGACCAACTTGAAAAGCACTCACCCTCACTTTGTGCGTTGTCTGATCCCCAATGAGACCAAAACTCCAGGTACAATTTTATTATCCTTTTCATGCTGCAAACACTAAATATTAGGAAGGCACTATAGTTTTTGTGGTCACTACTGACATTTATGATTTTCACAGGTATTATGGATAACCACCTGATCATTCACCAACTGAGATGTAACGGTGTATTGGAAGGTATCAGAATTTGCAGAAAGGGATTCCCCAGCAGAATTATTTATGCTGACTTTAAGCAACGGTAAATTTTCATGCACATTGTAAACATACTTGTATATCTTATAGAAACTATTGAATTATTAGGGGTGAACAGTGCCATTAGGTTTGGGAGTTAAATAGAACGTTTTCATTATTTGGCTATGTATGGGTTATTATACACTTTGAGAATAATCGTTAACCATTCCATAATGTTCTTTTTTCTAAAGTTACAAGGTCCTGAATGCCAGTGCAATCCCAGATGGTCAGTTTATTGATAGCAAGAAGGCATCAGAAAAACTCTTGGGCTCCATTGATGTTGACCACACTCAGTACAAATTTGGCCACACCAAGGTATGACAGACAGAAACTCCCAAAAAATGGTAAATCTAACAGTTTCTAATATTTTAATTTAAAATGACTATTTTTTTTCTGAAGGTATTCTTCAAAGCTGGTCTCCTGGGTACCCTGGAAGAGATGAGAGATGAAAAGCTGGCAGAACTTATCACTCGTACTCAGGCCCTCTGCAGAGGTTTCTTGATGAGAATTGAGTTCAAAAAGATGATGGAAAGAAGGTAACATTTATCATGTCCTTAATTGAATGCAGTACAGATCTACCTTCATTAGTAAGGCAAGAAAACAACCAAAAATGTTACCTATTTTCTACACAGGGAAGCCATCTTTATCATCCAGTACAATGTCAGATCATTCATGAATGTCAAACACTGGCCATGGATGAAGCTGTACTTCAAGATTAAGCCTCTCCTGAAGAGTGCTGAGACTGAGAAGGAAATGGCCAACATAAAGGAGGAGTTTGAAAAGATCAAGGATGCTCTGGCTAAGTCAGAGGCCAAGAAGAAGGAACTAGAGGAGAAACTGGTTTCCTTGCTGCAGGAAAAGAATGACTTACAGCTCCAAGTCCAGTCGGTAGGTAGAATTACATAGCAAAACACTGTTAGAAAAACAATTTTTAGTGATACCCATCCAAAAAATTCCCAGTTGCCTAAAAGAAAATTGTTTTCAACAGGAATCTGAGACTCTGGCTGATGCTGAGGAGAGATGTGAAGGTCTCATCAAGAACAAGATTCAACTTGAATCAAAACTCAAGGAGCTCAATGAGAGACTTGAAGATGAAGAAGAAAGCAACGCTGAACTGACAGCTAAGAAAAGGAAACTGGAAGATGAAACCTCAGAGCTAAAGAAAGACATTGATGACCTGGAACTCACTCTGGCAAAAGTAGAAAAAGAAAAACATGCAACAGAAAATAAGGTATAAGCAACAAGAAACGTAAAGTCCACTTTCTGATTCAAATACACAAATGCAAAGTCTACTTCCTAATACAATAAAATTATCGGTATGTATTTTAATCTTTGTTCCCTTATTTATAGGTTAAAAATCTTACTGAAGAATTGGCATCTCTTGATGAAAATGTCTCCAAACTCACCAAGGAAAAGAAAGCTCTTCAGGAGGCTCATCAGCAAACTCTTGATGACCTTCAAGCTGAGGAAGACAAAGTCAGCTCCTTGACCAAAGCAAAGACAAAGCTGGAACAGCAAGTAGATGATGTGAGTATCTTAAAACAGAATTTCTAATCTATTGTGTATTTAAAAAGAGGCCAAATTATGCAAATAAATGTATGTACTTCTAGCTGGAAGGTTCCCTGGAACAAGAGAAGAAACTTCGTCTTGACCTGGAGAGGGCCAAGAGAAAGCTGGAAGGTGACCTAAAACTGTCCCAGGAAACCGTTGTGGATCTTGAAAATGATAAGCAGCAAGCTGATGAAAAGCTAAAAAAGTAAGGAGTGCTCCCATCTATTTTTTTTTTAAGAAAAACCTGAAAATACAATCAGCCTTGGTAATTTGTATTAACCTTGATTCACAGGAAGGACTTTGAAGTCAGCCAATTGCAGGGAAAGATTGAGGATGAACAATCCCTTGGATCTCAACTGCAGAAGAAAATAAAGGAACTACAGGTAAAGGATGGATTACAGGATCCTAATATCATTATACTGATTTCTTATTATTTAACTATGAATTTTAAAATCCCAATAATAATAACCTGCTTTATTTAGGCTCGCATTGAAGAACTTGAGGAGGAAATTGAAGCTGAGAGGGCAGCACGTGCCAAGGTTGAGAAACAGAGAGCTGATCTCTCCAGAGAACTTGAAGAAATCAGTGAAAGACTTGAGGAAGCTGGTGGTGCAACATCTGCCCAGATTGAGGTGAACAAGAAGCGTGAAGCTGAATTCCAGAAACTGAGACGTGACCTGGAAGAAGCCACTCTTCAACATGAAGCCACTGCTTCTGCTCTGCGCAAAAAGCATGCTGACAGTGTTGCTGAGCTTGGGGAACAGATTGACAACCTGCAGCGTGTTAAGCAGAAGCTGGAGAAAGAGAAGAGTGAGCTGAAGATGGAGGTTGATGACCTTGCAAGCAACCTGGAGAGCATCTCTAAAGGGAAGGTAAGTCATTTCTTGAAAATACATGTTTCTTTATTCTTTTTTAATTCTTATTCTGGAATGAAGACAATGATTTTACTAAATGTTCTTGTAGGCCAACCTTGAAAAAGTTAACCGTGTGCTTGAGGACCAACTGAGTGAAGTTAAGTCTAAGGATGATGAACATCTGCGTTTACTTAATGACCTCACTACCCAGAGGGCTCGTCTGCAGACTGAGACTGGTAGGTTAATTACTGTACTCATACAATAGAAGTAATATATTTAACAATATAATGAAATATATATAATAAAATGTTGAAGAAAACCAAAGGCATAAACTAAAGAGAATTCACAAAAGTGAAGAAATACTTGACAACATGCACTGATGTGTCTGTCTATTAAATGCATTGTTTTTCATACTATGTGATATTGCTTTCATATAATTCTAGGTGAGCTGTCTCGCCAGCTTGAAGAGAAGGAGTCTCTAATTTCTCAGTTATCCAGAGGCAAACAGGGCTTCACTCAGCAGGTTGAGGAACTCAAGAGACAGCTTGAAGAAGAGTCAAAGGTAACATTGTGATGTTAAGTTAAACAAAAAAGATTAAAACAGTACATTTCCTACAATGTCATTACATGTATTTCACATATTTCTTATCTGCATATTCCAGGCCAAGAATGCCCTTGCCCATGCCCTGCAGTCTGCTCGCCATGACAATGACTTGCTCCGCGAGCAATATGAGGAGGAACAGGAAGCCAAGGCTGAGCTTCAACGTTCTCTTTCCAAGGCTAATGGTGAAGTTTCCCAGTGGAGGACCAAATACGAAACTGATGCCATTCAGCGCACAGAGGAGCTGGAGGAGGCCAAGTAAGTTGAAACTCAGGAAATGTGTTTTTATTTTTATATTTTTATTGATTTTAAAATAGAAAAAAGGGAGATTTGTTTTCAACAGACTCTTATTGTACTATTACTTAACATTGTTCTTTATTTGCTTTATAGGAAGAAGCTGGCTCAGCGTTTGCAGGATGCTGAGGAACAGGTTGAGGCTGTGAACTCCAAGTGTGCCTCCCTGGAAAAGACCAAGCAGAGATTGCAGTCTGAGGTTGAAGACCTCATGGTCGATGTGGAGAGAGCGAATAGTGCAGCAGCTTCTCTTGACAAGAAACAGAGAAACTTTGATAAGGTAAAAGTGCAGGCATAATACAACTATAATAACTTTCAATTATTTGGATACATATCCTATACATGTCCGTGTTTTCAGGTCCTGGCAGAATGGAAGCAGAAGTATGAGGAGGGTCAGGCTGAACTGGAGGCTGCTCAGAAAGAGGCTCGCAGCCTGAGCACTGAGATCTTCAAGTTGAAGAATGCTTATGAAGAGGCACTGGAACAAGTTGAATCCCTGAAACGCGAGAACAAGAACTTGCAACGTATGTGATTTCTTACATTTAAAATTTGCTTACTTATTTCTATAACTTTTAATTGATGAGAATGGCACGTGCACTAAATAGATGTGTAACATTTGTTTGACCATCTCTTCACCAGAGGAGATCTCAGATCTGACTGAACAGATTGGTGAGTCTGGAAAGTCCATCAATGAACTGGAGAAGGCCAGGAAGCAGGTTGAACAGGAAAAGAGTGACCTTCAGGCTGCTCTGGAGGAAGCTGAGGTATACAACTAGAAAAATATACAGATAACATGGACTGGTTTTATTTTGGCATGACTTTTCTGAGTGCCAGTCTACCAACTTAATTTTAAATATTGTGTTCCTTTTTTAAAGGGATCATTGGAACATGAAGAAGCCAAGATCCTCCGTGTTCAGCTTGAGCTGAACCAGATCAAATCTGAGGTGGACAGGAAGATTGCAGAGAAGGATGAGGAAATTGAACAGCTGAAGAGAAACAGCCAGAGAGCCGTCGACACCCTGCAGAGCACACTGGACTCTGAAATCAGAAGCAGAAATGATGCTCTGAGACTGAAGAAGAAGATGGAAGGAGATTTGAATGAACTTGAAATCCAACTGAGCCATTCCAACCGCCAGGCTTCAGAGGCACAGAAACAGCTCAGAAATGTGCAAGGACAGCTGAAGGTATCCCAAAAAAGTTCAAATAATCATATAAAATACAAAGCTCTAGTCTCATTCTATTGAAAGTAGTCCGATTGTTGGTTTATGATAACACATTTTTGTCATATAGGATGCCCAGCTGCAGTTAGATGATGCCTTGAGAGGACAGGAGGACCTGAAGGAACAGGTTGCTGTGATTGAACGCAGAAACAATCTGCAACAAGCTGAGATTGAAGAGTCTAGGTCTGCTCTGGAACAAACAGAGAGGTCTCGCAAGATCGCAGAACAGGAACTTCTAGATGCCAGTGAACGTCTGCAGCTCCTGCACTCCCAGGTATAATCTACTCATAAATATCATTACATTTAGCAGTAAATGTTTCCTTGTTTCAATAAATGCTAACTAATTCCCCAAATATTTGTTTTTCTAGAACACCAGCCTTCTGAACAGCAAGAAGAAATTAGAAAGTGACATTGCACAGCTGACAAATGAAGTGGAGGAATCTGTTCAGGAATCCAGAAATGCTGAAGACAAAGCCAAAAAGGCCATCACTGATGTATGTATCCATTCTTCTACAAACTCATAGCATAGATTACCTCCTCAAATCAACATTCCCACTGACTGTTTTTCCATACTACTCAAGGCTGCTCTGATGGCAGAAGAGTTGAAGAAGGAGCAGGACACCAGTGCCCATCTGGAGAGAATGAAGAAGAACCTTGAACAGACTGTGAAGGACCTGCAGCACCGTCTGGATGAAGCTGAACAGCTGGCATTGAAGGGTGGCAAGAAGCAGCTCCAGAAACTGGAAACCAGAGTAAGTATTTTAAATACAAAAGTAATAAAGATTAGAGGACAAATATAAAAATTCCAACAATATTTATTTTCTGAAAATGTTCCTCATAGGTGCGTGAACTGGAGAATGAGCTGGACAATGAACAGAAACGTGGAGTTGAGTCCATTAAAGGAGTTCGCAAATATGAAAGGAGGGTTAAGGAACTGACCTACCAGGTAAAATAACTTAGTATACTGTACATACTCAGTATGGAAAATTCCTAAGGACCGCTTGCTTTTAGGTAGTTCTTGGGCTAAACCTTTTTGATACAAACATTACTTTTATATTCTGAATGTTTTTTATTTTGCAGACTGAGGAAGACAGGAAAAACATCCTGAGGTTGCAGGATTTGGTAGACAAACTGCAGCTGAAGGTCAAGGCTTACAAGAGACAGGCTGAGGAATCTGTAAGTGCAAACTTCATTTCTTGTAGAAAAACATTTTGGAAAAGCCTTTTCTTCATAGATAAGGCTGATTATAAGCAAGTTAGACTTTAGACCAAATTTTCAATTCAACTTGCAATTTGACAATTGATTAACCTTGTACTTCAGGAGGAACAAGCCAATGCTCACCTGGGCCGCTTCAGGAAGGTCCAGCATGAGCTTGAAGAAGCTGAAGAGAGAGCTGACATTGCTGAGTCCCAGGTCAACAAGCTCAGGGCCAAGAGCCGTGACATTGGAGGAAAGGTATGGAAGCATTTTTTTTAAATGTTATGTCACCTTATTTGTTTTAAATTACTTCTTGTACCTTACATTTTTTTTCTTTATCTTTTGCAGAAGGAGAGCGAAGAGTAAATACTTACGAATGGTTGTAGAAACATGAAGAGTATTTAAATTATATTGTGCTAATATTTAAATAAATTATTGAAGTTCCTAAAATATGTTGTGGCCTTTTTATTCTATCAAACACAATTTTCTTGTAATGGTTTCTACTTTAAATGGTTTCTACTTTAATGGTAGATGTAAACACAGAAATGAATGCAGTTATGAACTCATTAAAACATAATAAAGACTTTTCTGCAGTTACTGTAATTACCTGAATATGGCCTAAAATCAGTATCGTATAATTCCTTGTAGAGCATTCCCCTGGCAGAGGGTTGGTCAGTACTAGCAGTGAATCAGCAGTGAATCAGCATATGCAAACACGAGGAGAGATCAGTCTGAGCAATTGGGCAAACTGCTGCTACTCCTTCTCTGTCCTATCCTAGGCTGGGGCTAGGGAGGTGACCTAGCCTTATTGTTTAACTGCAACAGTGAAAAGTCACCAGCCTGGTTGTACATTCTGGTGGGGCTCTGTAAAGCTCAGGACTAGATTGACAAAAAATACAAACCTCTTGGAAGGTGAAATACCTCTAAGTAATAAGTAATTAATCGCTGTATTTGGCCTGGAGTTCAGCTTTTATGATTGCCTGGCCCTTAATGGAAATCTCCCACTTGTGGCTTTTCAAAAAACCTAAGGTGTATATTAGTGCACTTCGAAAAAGCAACTGGTGCAGTCTACATTTACTTTTCAGCTGACATCAAGTACTAAACTGGTCCACAAGTCAACATTGGAGTCAGTTCATTAACCATTGGTTTTAATTGTCCCTAATTCCTCGTGAAGAGGCTGGGTTGACACTCATAGAAACTGGACATTCCTATGACGAAATACAGGCATTGATCAGCTTATTATAGAAGGCATTGGTAAATTGATGGCGATGTTTAAAGGACTGGTAAACTTCAATTGCTACTTAAAACATAACTCTGGGCCAACACAAGCATTAACAGATTTCCTTCATACACAGTATGATATTATTCCTATAAATAACCTATATGCTAAGAACAATGCTGAGACACCAAAACACCCAAGACAAAATGGCAAGGCACTGTGACTTGCATAGGTTTACACCTGATTGAGGGCAAATACAGCAGTGTGCATGGATTGCTGCTGGCCATAAAGGTTAATGGGAAGCCTATCCTACCACTTAAAAGTCTATGAAAAATCAGCAAATTGGTTCAACAAAGGAACATGAATATAGGGCATCTGTTTAAGGAACCCTACTAATATACAGAAGCCCAGAGTGTGTGTGTTAAGGAGGCTTCCACACTACATAAAAGTAATAAAATAAATATTTAACCAAAAAACCAAGACCTTGATGATTATACCCAATGGAACTACTTATGCAATGGTGTATATTTGCTGATCACTGTATTCAATGAGAATTGTGGGTAGACTCTTTATGAATATCCACAAAAACATCCTTGCCCATACCTATAGATATGGGTAATCCTGCCATTCAAAATTTAGAAGCAAAATCTAAGATAAACCCCTTTCCCATAACAAATAAAATTAAATATAGAAAGCAAACACAATGGGGTACATTTAGATAGTCAACAAAAGATTCACTGCAGGTAAATCAATTATTGAAATTTAAAATACATGAATCAGGAAGATATACCTATAGTGAATGTTTGGTAAATGCATATTTACCAACATCTTTGTCCCAGTCGACACTTACCATGGCCCATACATGATACGTTCCACCCAAATTACGCCCACTTTCTAGATGGCCCTGCCTAGATCATGCCCACTTTCTGGGTGGTGCCACCCTTAATTATGTAGAGACCACCTATTGTCACCCCTGCCAATGGCCCACACTTGCTACGCCCACCTTCCAAGCAATTCTGCCCAGATTACGCCCACTTTCCAGATGACCCTGCCTAGATCATGCACACTTGCTGGGTGGTGCCACCCATAGATATGTAGAGACCATCCATAATCACCCCCACCCATGGCCCACACTTGATACTCCAACCTCACAGGCAGCTTGCCCAGATTACACTAACTTTCCAGTTGGCCTTGCCTAGATCATGCCCACTTTCTAGGTAATTATGTAGGGACTATCTACTTGCACCTATGATACTCTTTTGAGTTACTGAGCATAGACACAACCCTGGGCAGAGATGTATAGTAACTAAGTAGAACTACTTCACTATTGTACTTAAGTACCGAAAGGCGGTATCTGTACTTTCCTAGAGAAGAATTTTTTTCTCCTACTTCCACTTTTACTTCACTACATTTTTTCGATGATTTCAATACTTCTTCTTCTACTATTTTTTTTTTTTGTGCTGCATAGTTACTCGTGGCAATTATAAAAATTACCACTGCCAGAACAGTAGATGGCAGGTTTCATGAAGCTCAAAACATGTGTATTATCAGCGAATTTTTTTTTCAAAACTACTGGTACTTTTACTTTCAGTACTTGAGTAGCAAAATTTTTCAAAAAACTACTTGCAATACATAAAATGTTGAATACTTTAGTACTTCTACTTAAGTCACTTTTTGATCGAGCACTTCCACTTCTACTCAAGTCACTTTTTGATCGAGCACTTGTACTTTTACTCAAGTATGGGTTTTGAGTACTTTATACAACTCTGACCCTGGGACACAGCAATATCGGGATAGAGGACCAAGATGAGGGATTGTTCCGGCAAATCCTGGACAGTTGGCATCTACGTGAATGTAATTTTTACTGCTTTATAAATATACCGCAATGTTGGGCTGTATTTTTTGTAGCGGTTTCATACAAATATACAAATGTAACGGTACCCCTGAAGGAGCCGTTTAGTAATCTGGGTTCTCTGTTCAGTGCCTCGACTCCAAAAACAACTTCATTCTCTATGACACACCAGGTTAAGCAAATATACACTGTAATACTGTTAAGAGCTTAGAGATACAGTAGATATTTTGCTTACTGTTATCATTCAGTATCAGTAAATGGGCACCAGTCTGGTTTGTGATAAAGAAGTGCTTTATATTGTAATGATTTAAAGTAGAAGACAATGGCTTTTATTTACTAAAGGCAAATCCACTGTGCACTACAAGTTCACTGTAAGTACACTTGGAAGTGCAGTTTCTGTAGATCTGAAGGGGACATGCAAGGAAAATAAAAAACAGCATTTTTTTTTGCACATGTGTAAGAGACGTTCAGCTGGACCCAAACAGGTGTTAGTGTGTGCACAAGAAGAAGTGTGCATGCTGGTTCCCATGAATTTTCTTGTGGACCATAGCCTTTCCACTTATAGTGTAGTTCCGGCCACAGAAAAAAAATTTCAATGAACATACCCCCGGGACAGTCAGGGCTAGTACATTCCACAATGGCTAGCCTCTGATCTGTCCCGGTTCGCACTTACCTTTTAGAAGAAATACTCACTTTTAACATTTCTTCTCCAGCGTTGCCATCTCTGTTGTGGGCAGCTGAAGCCAGTGCGATCCTCTTCTGCGTCCTCTTCCGTGTCTTCTTCTCCCAGAATGCGCCTGCACCAGCCCCTCTCATCACTTCCGGTGCGGCGTCGCACTGGAAGTGACGAGCGGGGCCGGTGCTGTTGCATTGATTCCTGGGAGCCGGTGCTGTCGCATTGATTCCTGGGAGCGATGGCGTTCAGCTCCCAGGAATCATTGCAAAGCGGAAGTGACGGCGCGGGCCGTGCGGCCGAGTGAGGAAGTGGAAGAGAGGTGAGTATTTTCTTTCTTCAATTACAAGGTAAGTAAAAAAAAATAAAATCCTAACTACCCATTTCTGTTTCAGGTGACCTATAGCAAGCGGATGGCCCAAAATCGACTATGCCGATTTTGTGGCCGGAACTCCGCTTTAATCAAGTACTGGATAGTACTCCTTCTTTTCCTACAATCCACAATTGTCTCGGCTTCGTATTCCTCCTTGCCATCAACTATTGCAGGTGGTGGTGATCTGACTCACGGCCAGGGAATGAATCTGGCTTTAGCAAGGATACATGAAAGACAGGGTGCATTTTGTATGTTTCTGGAAGTGAAAGTTCATAAGCCGCTGAGTTGATTTGTCTCTTAACAGGGAATGGACTGATATATATATAGGCCCCAGTTTCTTGGATGGGCATGACAGTTTTAGGTTAGTGGTGGATAGCCAAACCTTGCCTCCTCGTTTGAGGTATAGGTCTCATCTCCTTTTCCTGTCAAAAAATTTTACTGTTTTGCTGTGCTTTGGAAATGGCATCTTGCAACACTTTATTGTTTGACTGCAAGGTCAGGGCACAGGTGAACAGGAACAAGCTGAAAAACCCTCAGCAATGTGCTCCTGTGGTTGCATAGAAGGAGAAACCTATTAGCCAAACCCACGGACAGAGAACTCCTGTCTACATGACTTGCGAACGTGCGCGCATGCACATACGCAAAAGCGTGTACGCAGCAACGTTCAGGCCCGCCACTAAAGTGGCGCCAAGTGGGCTGCTCTGTTTCTGACGTGTCTGCTAGTTACCGACCCGGCTTGCCTGACCCAGCTGTGTGTCCAGACATCCTTATATCTGTCTGCTACCTGCTAGCCTGCCAAGTGCCTGCTGCCTGTGACCTACCAGGCTGCTAAGCATCTGCTGCCTGTGACCAGCCAGTCTGCCAAGTACCTGCTGTCTGCCACCCGCCAGCCTGCCAAGTACCTGATGCCCTGTGTCACAATCCAGCCTGCATCCAAGTACGCACATACCTTACATCTGCAGTCTTCACCATCTAAACTTCTAGGCACTCATGCAACTCCAGGCTTCTGTGCCTCCTGTTTACTTTATCAGGGGTACCAGGCAGGAGGTGTAAGAGATCGCCTTCCTCTCCTCTCCACGCCAGGCTCCATCTCCAGGTATGTGACACCTGCCTCTGTGAGTCATCCAGTCCAGAGGCGTGGCTTAAAGTTTGTGGGCGCTGATGCAAAAGTTGACCTGGGGCCCCTCACTACCACCCGCCGTTTCCAATGTGCCAATATACTCCAAGACCCTAAAGAGTTATTTCAGATCTTTATTTATTTACATACTGAGAGGGTCATTCAAACGATTTTGGAGAAACTGTCCACGTGTTGTCATACCTCTTTTTTGTTCACCTTTTTTTTTTTTAAGTAATGAAAGTAGCAGTTTTACCCTAAAACTAACTATCTCTAAATCTACTCACAGCCACATTCTAAGACTAACCTATCTAGCTCTGTAAAACAAAAATCGCTTTACATACTTTTTCTGAAGGCGATCTGGTCTCCAGTTGCGGATGCTGTGTGCAGGAGAGAACCGACAACAGCTGGAAAATGCCTGGGAAGCGACGTCACCCATAGGGTTACCGTTTTCAACTGCCCCTCCTGCACACTCCCACACACTGAAGCCGCTTCTGACAGCTTAGTGTGGGACTGGACCGATCGACTTTAGAAAAGGTATGTATAGCTATTTCTTCTTTACAGGGCTAGATAGGTTAGTCTTAGAATGTTGCTGCAAGTAGATTTAGTGCTGATTCACACAGCGATGTCAGACATCGCATGTGATTCGCACCGCACTGCTA
This sequence comes from Pelophylax lessonae, assembly GCF_965119305.1. Classification (NCBI taxonomy): domain Eukaryota; kingdom Metazoa; phylum Chordata; class Amphibia; order Anura; family Ranidae; genus Pelophylax; species Pelophylax lessonae. Next base: position 238,323,036 of record NC_138774.1, read on the forward strand.
TGCAAATCACATGCAATGTCTGTGCGATGCAAATTCAGCCATACATTATGTATTCACAGTATTCATACTGTGATATGCTAACTAATCTGGGGGTGTCATTAACTTTGTATTGACACTCCCAGCAGTTCGCATAGATCAGTATGAACTGCCTGCGAGTCGGGTGCGATGCAGGAACCCACCATGGAATCGCAGGGTTCCCTCATTCCACCAGTGTGAACCGCCACTTAGATTTAGTTTGTTTTAGGCTGAACTTCTAAGGCCTAACTAAATAGTAAGAAAAATGTAGAAAAACATAATAAAACAAATGTCTCTATAAAAGTATAAACTTAGTCTATCTTAAAAGTGGACATCTAAGTCAGTAGAGCAGTGGACGTGTCAGTCAGTAGGGCAGTGGATGGTGTCAGTAGGACAATGAATTCTGTCAGTCAGTAAAGCAGCGGACAGCGTTACCAGGGAAGTGGATGGTGTCAGTAGGTAATGGACGGTGTCAGTAAGGCATTGGACAGTGTCAGTAGTTTTTAATTTTTGTTTTTGTATTATTTTTTAGAATTTTATTTATTTTTACAACTTTATTTTTATTATTTTTTTTACAATTTCTTTAGGATCCCCATTATGGGGTTTGGGTAAGATATCAGGAGTCTAAACAGACCTCTGATGTTTCACCTTTGAGAAAGAGAAAGGAGATTGAGGACACAGCCCTCAATCTCCATCTCTGCAGCCTTAGCTGCACAGAATGAATGGACAGGAATAGCTTTATTTAGAGCTTGCGGTTCATTCACAAACTGAAGAATGGTAAACACAGTTTACCATGCATTCATTGTAAATGGACACAGTGTGCGATCAGTACTGATTACTCACTGTGTTCATTCAGAAAAGGATGGGACTTGTAAAATACATATTTAGTAGCCCCTTCCCCTGCTCTCCATCCTGACACATCCCCCGCAGCTGATGGGAGACGATAGGGGGAGGGGAGACCAGAGGAGCACACAGGGGCTTCGGGGCAGCAGGAAACAAGTAACCTGGATAGGAGTGGTGGCATATAGAGGAACCAATGCCCTTCATTTTCCTCCTAGAGCTGGTGAAATCCAGATTCTCCTCCTCTCCCTCCTGCCGGCATTCAGTGGCTGCAGGAGGAAAAAGGAGGGCATCGGTTCCTTTATATTTCGCCCCTGCCCCCCCACCTATCCAGGTGTAGAACCAAATCCAACAAGGGAGCCACAGGGTCCCCTGCAGCATGCGGCCGGGTAACATTTAGCTACGCCAGTGCTGCAGCCCCTTTTGGCCCCTCAGTTGGTGTTTGGGGATTTTATGTTATTTTTTCTGTCAGTTTTGGCAGGTGTTGTGATGGGCAGTGTGTCTGTTCCCAGCTGTCAGTGTTGTTGGGTGAGTGGACATCCCAGGGTGGAGGGTACGGGGAAATCCCTTATAGGTGAGACCCCGTGACCAGACCAGTGTCTTACCTCAGTGACAGCGGTCCTGCCCCGGCTATCAGGGGATGCTTTTCTCCTTCTGCCCCGCTCAGCTGTGTGTGACAGCTCCCCGTCCCCAGTTGTCAGCACAAAGCAGCACAGTGGCACAAACACTGGCTCTCAGCCTGTCCTCCACTACGCTCAGGAAACGGCACAAATGGTTCACAACACCCCAGCCAAAGGTGTGGATTGCGGAGAAGGTAAAGTGGAAGTTGAGTACCAGTGTTGCCAACCTCTTGAAAAGAAATTTACTGACAGAATGCCAAAAAATTGCTGACAGCACCATTTTTTTACTGTCAAAACTCATTAAATTTACTGACAGAAACAGTTTTTTTTTTTACTGACACGTCAAAAAAGTATATACAATTACCGTTTTCAGGGCAAAACAGAGCAAACATCGATATTGTGTGATCAGCAATGTGTTTAAGGTATAACAAAAGGCAAAACACATATTCTCTATTTCCATAAAGGTAATATAGCACAGCACAGAGTTTCCCCTTACATCACAGAACTCTGCAGCCCCTGATGTAACGGAGAACTCTTAGAACAATGATGTAAAGGGGAAATGCTGCAGACTCTGGTGTAAAAGGGAAACTCTGATGTAAGGGGGTTTCTGGTCACCAGAGACCTCCCTTACATAAGATTCAACAGAGCTCCTCTTAACATCAGACTCCACTTTCCCCTTTACATCACAGACCACAAAGTTCTCCCTTTACATTAGGGTCCACAGAATTTTCCCATGCACTGTAAGGGGGAATCCTGCAGACTCTGATGTAAGGGGGAATGCCAGGAACAGACCACCTTTCGCAGAGTGAATACACTAAGGTAAGAGAGAGTAAATGATATAAGGGGGAACCTTTATATCAGTGTCCCCCCCTTACCTTAGTGTATTAATTCCCCCTTATGTCAGTGACCCAACCGCAGACTTTGTGTGGCCACTGGAGGTTGGAGCTACCTGTCACTGACCTCCTCCTTTGCTGATTCGCGTGCAGGGCAGTGAGGCACAGTCCTTCGGGCGGCTCCTCTCATCACCACCTCTGTCCTCTTCTCCAAGTTCTCCTCCAGAGTCCATGTCCAGTAGTCCTCTGTGCTCTCCATTCCATCACTCATCTCTGCACTCCCCTCCATTCCATCACTCATCTCTCTCCCACCTCCCACATTATTACATTAATCATCCCTGCACCCCCCCCCCCAATTCAAACACTCAACCCCCCCCCCCACTATTACATCACTCATCCCTGCACCCCACTCCAATTCATCCACTCATCTCTATACTTACCCCTCTCCTTCAACACTCACCAGTCAGAAGGCATCTTCCCATCAGTTGGGGGTCTCTCTTCTCCTCCATGGACTTTCACTACCTTCCCTTCTCTTTGTCTGCCCTCCCCCATCTCACCCCAACAAAGAAGAGTACAGAAGGAGAAAAAAATGACTAAAATATCCTAAAACACCTTCCAACACCCAACCTGTTCTCATACAGTACAGCAGATACTGTAATTTCATCATCTCCCTCCTCTGTATTCTACCATCATCTCCATCCTCTGTATTCTATCATCAATTACATCCTCTGCATTCTACCATCACCTCCATCCTCTGCATTCTACCATCATCTCCATCCTCTGCATTTTACCATCAGCTTCATCCTCTGTATTCTACTATCATCTCCATTCCCTGCATTCTACCATAATCTCCATTCCCTGCATTCTACCATAATCTCCATTCCCTGTATTCTACCATCATCTCCATTCCCTGTATTCTATCATCATCTCCATTCCCTGTATTCTATCGTCATTTCCATCCTCTATAATTTACCATCTCCATTCTCTGCATTTCACAGTTATCTCCATCCTCTGCATTGTACTATCATCACCATTCTCTGTATTCTACCATCTTCTTCATCTTCCGTATTCTACCATCATCTCCATCCTCTTTATTCTACCATTATCTCCATCCTCTGCATTCCACAATCATCTTCATCCTCTATTCTACCATCATCTTCATCCTCTGTACTCTACCACCATCTCCATCCTCTGCATTTCACCATCATCTCTATCCTCTGCATTCTACCATCACCTTCATCCTCCCTATTCTACCACCACCTTCATCGTCTGCATTCTACTATCATCTTTATCCTCTGCATTTTACCATCACCTTCACCTTCTGTATTCTACCATCATCTCCATCCTCTGTATTTTACCATCAACTTCATTCTCTGCATTTTACCATCATTTTCATCCTCTTCATTTTACCATCATCTTTATCCTTTGTATTCTACCATCATCTCCATCCTCTGCATTCTACCACCATCTCCATCCTCTGCATTCTACCACCATCTCTATCCTCTGCATTCTACCATCACCTTCATCCTGGGCATTCTTCCATCATCTCCATCCTCCACATTCAACCATCATCTCCATCCTCTGCTTTCTTCCATCATCTCCATCCTCTGCTTTCTACTATCATCTCCATCCTCTGCATTCTACCATCATCTCTATCCTCTGCATTCTTCCATCATCTCCATCCTCCGCATTCTACCACCATCTCAATCCTCTGTATTCTACCATATTTTCCATCATCTGCATTCCATGATCATCTTCACCCTCTGTATTTTACCATCACCTTCAACCTTTGTATTCTACCATCATCTTAATCCTCTGCCTTCTACCATCATCTCCATCCACCGCATTCGACCGGCTTCCAAATCCTCTGTATTCTACCAACATCTTCATCCTCTAAATTCCACTATCATCTCCATCCTCTGCATTCTACCATCACCTTTATCCTCTGTGTTCTACCATTATCTCCATCCTCTGCATTCTACCATCACCTTGAACCTCTGCATTCTACCATCATCTCCATCCTCTGCATTTTACCATCATCTTCATCCTTCGCATTCTACCATAATCTCCATCCTCTGCATTTTACCATCATCTCCATCCTCTGCATTCTACCATCATCTCCATCCTCTGCATTTTACCATCATCTTCATCCTTCGCATTCTACCATCATCTCCATCCTCTGCATTTTACCATCATCTTCATCCTTTGCATTCTACCATCATCTCCATCCTGTGCATTCTACATTCATCTCCATCCTCTGCATTGTGCTATCATCTCCATCCTCTGCATTCTACTATTATCTCCATCCTGTGTATTCTATCATCATTTCCATTCTCTGCATTCTACCATCATCTCCATCCTCTGCATTCCACCATCATCTCCATCCTCTGCATTCTACTATTATCTCCATCCTGTGTATTCTATCATCATTTCCATTCTCTGCATTCTACCATCATCTCCATCCTCTGCATTCCACCATCATCTCCATCCTCTGCATTCTACCATCATCTCCATCCTCTATTCTACCATCATCTCCATCCTCTGCATTCCACCATCTTCCTAATCCTCTGTATTCTACCAACCTCTTCATCCTCCGCATTCTACCATCATTTCCATCACCTGCATTCTACCATCATCTCCATTCTCTGCATTCTACCATCATCTTTATCCTTCGCATTCTACCATCATCTCCATCCTCTGCATCCTACCACCATCTCCATCCTCTGCATTCTACCATCATCTTTATCCTTCGCATTCTACCATCATCTCCATCCTCTGCGTTCTACCATCATCTCCATCCTCTGCATTCTACCATCATTTCCATCCTCTGCATTCTACCATCATTTCCATTCTCTGCATTCTACCATCATCTCCATCCTCTGTGTTCTACCATCATCTCCATCCTCTGTGTTCTACCATCATCTCCATCCTCTGTGTTCTACCATCATCTCCATCCTCTGCATTTTACCATCTTCCTAATCCTCTGTATTATACCAACCTCTTCATCCTCCGCATTCTACCATCATCTTTATCCTTTGCATTCTACCATCATCTCTCATCTCTCTAAATGGTAGACTCTAAATGTGGCTTTCAACAACAGAGCCCTTACGAGTCCTCTGCTGAATTGTGTTGGTTATTTTTACTTGTGATGAACAGACAACTTTGGGTCCGAGTGCTCAAAGCCCACTTCCATATGAGGAGCAAGCTGAGTATGCACAGGGGCTGGCCTATATAAGTCTCCCCGGGAACCTAGGCTCGCGTTACCTCTCAGCTCTGGTGAGTAGTCTTCATGCAGTCTGTGTATACTAAAGAACCAGTTCTTGTAGCTCAGTCCTACACTTAGAAAAAAAAAAAGTATGCCAGCAGTTTATAAAAATTAGGCTGTGCATCACAATCAGTGATAGTTATACAACATAATATAGATATTCATTGTAAATGAAAATCGGAGGCTCACTTTGGAGGCTCGCAATATGCATTTGATTATATATGTAAAGACAAGCCGTTAGTTATTTTGTAGAATACAGGATCTTGCAAATGAAAATATAGTAAATATTAATTTGTAGAATACAGGATCTTGCAAATGAAAATGTAGTAAATATTAATTTGTTTGAATTTTCTCTCTTTTCTCTTTTTAGGGGGTCATCGTATTTTTTTCATCTTAGGCAGTGTTAACAGGTAAGTGGTCAAACACTGGATAGATTAACTTTAGATTTACTGACACTTTAGACCAAATCCTGGTACGTACTACAAGTTCTTTTTTTTTTTTGTTGAACAAAAAAGAAACAAACTGTCAGGTCCGGTTGTAGACTAATGATCAGATATTAGTGCAGCAATCCCCCCCCCCCCGCGTTCAGCTGTTGTGTTCTGACAGGGGGGAAGCCCCCCCACCAGAACACTCTGATCAGCGCTCTCTGCCATTGGCACTGATCGGGAGCTGGTCGGCTGCTGGTTTTCCAGCATGCACGTCCATTCGGTCAGCTTCTGTTGACATACACACGGGCCGCATGTTGGCCGTTTTTTTTTTAACCAGCCGATGTCTCCCGACATTCGGCCCATGTGTTCCTGGCTTAACTTTAGATAGATTAACTGAAAACTGTTGGTTCCCCTAAGAAAATCCTCCTTGTATGCTGTCCCAGTGACATTGCCATAAGCTGAACTTTCTGCTTCCCTTCTTTGCAAAGGTTTAGCTTAAAGGGCTGGTGATAGTTTTAATGGCATCCTAGAAGAACCTTTATAGGTTTATATTGGGAATGTGCTCCTAAGGGGGAACAGTTCAGCTCAACGCTGGTTGAACTAGATAGACTTGTGTCTTTTTCAGCCAGGCTGAATTCAACCCTCTGCATTCTACCATCATTTCCATTCTCTGCATTCTACCATCATCTCCATCCTCTATTCTATCATCATCTTTATCCTCCGCATTCCACCATCTTCCTAATCCTCTGTATTCTACCAACCTCTTCATCCTCCGCATTCTACCATCATTTCCATCACCTGCATTCTACCATCATCTCCATCCTCTGCATTCTACCATCATCTCTCATCTCTCTAAATGGTAGACTCCAAATGTGGCTTTCAACACCAGAGCCCTTAAGAGTCCTCTGCTGAATTGTGTTGGTTATTTTTACTTGTGATGAATAGACAACTTTGGGTTTGAGTGCTCAGTTAAGGCAAAGTAAAGCCCACTTCCATATGAGGAGCAAGCTGAGTATGCACAGGGGCTGGCCTATATAAGCCTCCCTGGGAACCTAGGCTCGTTACCTCTCAGCTCTGGTGAGTAGTCTTCAAGGAGTCTGTGTATACTAAAGAACCAGTTCTTGTATCTCAGTCCTACACTTAGAAAAAAAAAAGTATGCCAGCAGTTTATAATAATTAGGCTGTGCATCACAATCAGTGATAGTTATACAACATAATATAGATATTCATTGTAAATGAAAATTGGAGGCTCACTTTGGAGGCTCGCAATATGCATTTGATTATATATGTAAAGACAAGCAGTTAGTTATTTTGTAGAATACAGGATCTTGCAAATGAAAATATAGTAAATATTAATTTGTAGAATATAGGATCTTGCAAATGAAAATATAGTAAATATTAGTTTGTAGAATACAGGATCTTGCAAATGAAAATATAGTAAAAATAATTTGTAGAATACAGGATCTTGCAAATGAAAATGTAGTAAATATTATTTTGTAGAATACAGGATCTTGCAAATGAAAATATAGTAAAAATAATTTGTAGAATACAGGATCTTGCAAATGAAAATGTAGTAAATATTAATTTGTAGAATACAGGATCTTGCAAATGAAAATGTAGTAAATATTATTTTGTAGAATACAGGATCTTGCAAATGAAAATATAGTAAAAATAATTTGTAGAATACAGGATCTTGCAAATGAAAATATAGTAAATATTAATTTGTAGAATACAGGATCTTGCAAATGAAAATGTAGTAAATATTATTTTGTAGAATACAGGATCTTGCAAATGAAAATATAGTAAAAATAATTTGTAGAATACAGGATCTTGCAAATGAAAATGTAGTAAATATTAATTTGTAGAATATAGGATCTTGCAAATGAAAATATAGTAAATATTAATTTGTAGAATACAGGATCTTGCAAATGAAAATGTAGTAAATATTAATTTGTAGAATATAGGATCTTGCAAATGAAAATGTAGTAAATATTAATTTGTAGAATACAGGATCTTGCAAATGAAAATGTAGTAAATATTAATTTGTTTGAATTTTCTCTCTTTTCTCTTTTTAGGGGGCCATCGTATTTTTTTCATCTTAGGCAGTGTTAACAGGTAAGTGGTCAAACACTGGATAGATTAACTTTAGATTTACGGACACTTTAGACTAAAGCCTGGTACGCACTAAAAGTTCTTTTTTTTTGTACAACCCAGTGGGTTAAACAAAAAAGAAACAAACTGTCAGGTCCGGTTGGAGACTAATGATCAGATATTAGTGCAGCAATCTCCCCCCATATTGCCATAAGCTGAACTTTCTGCTTCCCTTCTTTGCAAAGGTTTAGCTTAAAGGGCTGGTGATAGTTTTAATGGCATCCTAGAAGAACCTTTATAGGTTTATATTGGGAATGTGCTCCTAAGGGGGAACAGTTCAGCTCAACACTGGTTGAACTAGATGGACTTATGTCTTTTTCAGCCAGGCTGGCTAACTATGTAATGCAAAGCCCTGAATGTCACCAGGAAGGAAAAGTCAACTGAGAAAAGAAGCAATAATTTGGGCTGGTTCCTGATAAATTGGATGAAATTTGCATAGTGGGTGGTACTGTCCCTTTCATCATCCTTTAAAAAATTGAGCGAGTCAGGCAGAAAATTTAGGACTGTTTATGGCAGTTTGGGTATTGTGACCGGGGTCAGGGGGGGGTTCAGCCATTCATTTTGTATAGAGTGGATGGAGGAATCTGATTTTTTTTTCATTCCGCCTGATAGTGTATGACCATTTTAACACTGCCCCGTTACCCCAACTGATGTTATGTTTTGTGGTTCCCTCTGGCCTCCTGGCTGATGTGGACCATAAAGGTGTGCTAAAATGTACCCACCTCAAAAATTAATCCTAATATACTCAGTGTTCTAAAGCCTAGTACACATGGCTAGTTTTATTTTATCGTTTAAACCAGTGGGCTGAATGAAAAGAAAAAACTGACAGCTCAGTTTAGAGCCGCTGTACTAACAATATGATGTTAGTACAGCGATATACTCAGCTGCTCTATTGTGTTCTGACAGGGAGACGGCTCTCACACCAGAACACTCCGGTCATCGCTTTCAGCCATTGGCTGAGAGCGCTGATCAGGAGCCAGTTGGCAGACCTTTCTGTTGGACCAGCTGCATTACACACAGGGCAAATGTCAGTCGGTTTCTATTTAACCGGCCGATGCCGCCCGATAATCAGGCTGTGTGTACCGGGCTTTACATACATCCTATCCAGCAACTGTATTGTTTGGGCAAGAACAACAATGATTCACTTGTGTCTCTCTTTGGCTTGCTAGTCAAATCTTACTAGTTGTTCCTGATCCGGCCATAGGCGGATCCAAATTCGTCCGGTTCCTGCTGAACTGACTGTATTTCATTCCATCTATGGGCAAGCTGATGGTACTTAAGTACAACTAACCTGTTTTTTTTTTTTTGCTTGATTACTGGTGGTGCCTATAGCTGCCAGCAGTGATCATTGTATTCTGAGAGTTGGGAAACCTCCCGCTGTCAGAATACAATACAGTGGGAGGGATTCCCTCATGAACACTGACCGTGTTGGTAGGGAAATCGAGCAATTTTCTTTCCTTTAACCCATGGTTAAAGGAAAGAAAATTGTACAGTGTATGGCAAAGGTATAGCTTCACAGGGGAATAGGAGAAATTATCACAGCTGAGCCCTAATAAGCACTTAAAATTTACTTTAGCAATGACAGTACAGCCTAATTCAAACTTGCAGTTTGGAAGGGTGGGCAGTAAAAATGGGCAGATGAGGTGCAAATTTACCACCTCCCAACTGGCCCCCCAAGTTGTAAAGGCAGTTGTACGGAGCATTCACATGCTGCAACTGTGATGCTTTGCATGTTGACGTATCAAAAATGTTCAGTGGGCATTACTGCCTGTCAAATGTGATCTATTCAATTATATTTGCATGCATTTCAAGGCGGTGGTGCGAGCTTTCAGGGGACAAAACAGGCAGTACAAATAACCTTACTTAAAGCATTATTAAAAATAATACATTTTCACACAGAAACCAGCAGCCATGGGTGACGGTGAAATGGCGGTTTTCGGCGATGCCGCCCAGTACCTCCGTAAGACTGATAAAGAAAGACTGGAAGCCCAGAACAAGCCTTTTGATGCCAAGAACACCTGTTACGTGGATGACCAAAAGGAACTTTACGTGAAGGGTTTGGTCACCGCTCGCGAAGATGGAAAAATCACTGTGAAGACTGATGATGGCAGGGTAACTATTATAACAAAATCTTCTGAATAAATCAAGTACTAAACATGATTAAAAACTATGTATTAAACATATTATTTTCTATTTCAGACTGTAACAGTCAAAGAAGGCCAAGTTTACCCCCAGAATCCTCCCAAGTACGATAAAATTGAAGACATGGCGATGATGACTCACCTGAATGAAGCATCTGTGCTGTATAACCTCAAAGAACGTTACGCAGCCTGGATGATCTACGTAAGTCCCAATATCTAGAAAAAAAAAAACAGGAGTTAAAATAAAATGTAGATAAGAGCTATTGCAACAATCCTAATAATACATACTAATTTATATAAAAAAAATATTAAAAATCTTTAGAATTATTTTTTTTGCATTAGTTGATGACTGGCATTTAAACTTCCTAATAAAGTTAAACCTACTCTGTAAAATAACAGCTTTAATCTGAAAGTATGAATCTGGTTGCTAAATGTAAAGAAAATACAAGAAATTCTGATACTTAGCTTCAATGGATTTTATATTTTGGGGTAAAATATGAATTTTTAGTTTAGGTAACAAGACATTTTAAGAAATCACAGTTGTTTTACAAACTAACGTCATATACTTTATAATGTATTACAGACATACTCTGGGCTTTTCTGCGTCACTGTCAACCCCTACAAGTGGCTGCCAGTGTATGACCCTAAGGTGGTTGCTGGCTACAGAGGCAAGAAGCGTATGGAAGCTCCACCACACATCTTCTCCATCTCTGATAACGCTTATCAGTTTATGCTCACAGGTACTTGGGCTTGTCTTATTGTGAATGTTTATTTGATATTTTCAGGAGCCACATACATGATTTAAATCCACATTTGCATTTTTTGCAGATCGTGAAAATCAGTCTGTCCTGATTACCGGTGAATCTGGTGCTGGAAAGACTGTCAACACCAAGCGTGTCATCCAGTACTTTGCAACAATTGCAGCTATTGGCGACACTAAGAAGAAGGATTCCGCCAGCAGCATAAAGGTGCGTACTCAGCTTTCAACTATTATTAAAAAATAAAAAAAAATCTTGGAAAAGGAGTTGGTTAGCTAAACAAATGCACTCAATTGCAAGCAGCAGTATAGAGATGAGATGAAAACACATGCTATATGTAGGTATTATCCCACGTAAATCACTAAGATCACATTTTGAGTATGGAATACAGTTTTGGGTAATGTACTATTATAAAGACCTTAAAGATTTAGAGAGAGTACAAAGGCAATCTAAACTAAATTAGTAAAAAGCATGGCAGGTCTCCCTGATAGGAAAGGTTAAAAATAAAAACTGTACTTGTCCGATTTGGAAAAAAGACAAGTTAAAGGTGATTAATAATTCATAGATATATCCAAAATCGATGTAAAAAAATTGTGAAATCATTATTTTCTACCATGATTGTGAAAAGGAAAAGGGAATAAAAAGCTGCAAAGCAGGAAAATAATATTTTACTATTAATTTGGGAAGGGTTTTTAAAGGTCAACATGGTTAGGTTGTGGAATGCTCCTAAGTAATAGCATGCTACATCCTCTTGTTGGAATACAAACTAAAGTCATAGTATTCATATTAAAAATTCTAGATGCTTTCTTTGCGTGCTTAGGGACTATATTACTTAGTAAATATGTGTTAACAAAGTTATGTAATTTTGGAGATGTGCTGAGTGTCAACACACAGAGATTCATGACAGCCAAGTATGACAACAAGTATAACTATGCTCCGATTACAGTCCTGTCCTTCACAGTTAATGTATCCTGTACTCAAACTATATTGGTATCTGACTGTGAAAATGCTAATGTAATTGGGATGTTATTTACTACATAAAAAGTTGCTTGCTCAGACTGGTTTAAAAGGCCTTGTACTTGTATAATCAATGCACCAAAGTACAACATGTAGTAGCCCCAGATAGGACTTGCGTTTTCTGATTTTCTTTCCCTTTTTGCTTGTTCTAATAACTTTTACCTGTTTTACTTGTCTCCTAAATCTTTGTACTTCTTTATCTTTAGGGTAATCTGGAAGATCAAATCATCCAGGCTAACCCTTTGCTGGAAGCCTTCGGTAATGCCAAGACTGTAAGAAATGACAACTCCTCTCGTTTTGTAAGTATATATGAGATCTATATGTTCATTAGTTACTCATCCCTAGGAACTCATATTGCATGAACTCCTTTCTAATCTTCTCTTGTCATGTTTAGGGTAAATTCATCAGAATCCACTTTGGTACCACTGGAAAACTGTCTTCAGCTGATATTGAAACATGTAAGAACGAAATCCTCCAAGTTCTTCTCATTTTGTAGTTTCTCACATATGTTCACATAACTACTACTATGCAATTTTATAGATCTGCTGGAGAAGTCCAGAGTAACATTCCAGCTGTCAGCTGAAAGAAGCTACCACATCTTCTACCAGATCTTGACAAATAAGAAACCAGAGGTTGTTGGTAAGCTCATATTTCCATTCAGATAATAGACAAGAAATGAGAAATGCAAACCATAAGCATGTGTAATTGAATGTAGAACTTATCATTTTATATGTGTTTGTGTTCAGAGATGCTTCTTGTTACCACCAACCCATACGACTACCCCTCAATCAGCCAGGGTGAAATTGTTGTGAAGAGTATTGATGATGAAGAGGAGTTGATCGCCACAGATGTAAGTTGTTGAGATCTTGGAACAAAAAAAACTTTTTTCAGTTTTACACAGATTGTACAATTTCCACAGATGTACAGAATCTGTTACTAGGCACTAAATAACCAGAGCTATTTTTCCATCAGACTGCCATTGACATCCTTGGATTCACCCCAGAAGAAAAGGTCGGCATCTACAAGTTGACTGGTGCAGTCATGCATCACGGCAACATGAAGTTCAAGCAGAAGCAGAGGGAGGAGCAGGCCGAGCCAGATGGCACTGAGGGTTTGTCCTTTGTTTTTCAAATTATTTTATGATTTTTTTTTTTTTCATCTTCCCATGTCATTTTAGGATTTATCTCATTCTATATGTCTTATCTCCAGTTGCTGACAAGATTGCTTATCTGATGGGTTACAACTCTGCTGATTTGCTGAAGGCTTTGTGCTACCCCAGAGTAAAGGTCGGCAATGAGTTTGTCACCAAGGGACAAACTGTACCTCAGGTATGATAAAATCAAGAAATAAAATAAATACATTCTCAAAGATAACTATGTTTTCCATAATATATGATTGTGACGAAACACATGATTTTTGCTCTCCTCTTTAGGTCAACAACTCTGTTGGTGCCCTCTGCAAGTCCGTTTTTGAAAAACTCTTCTTGTGGATGGTCACTCGTATCAACCAGCAGCTTGACACCAAACAGCCAAGACAGTTCTTTATTGGTGTGCTGGATATTGCTGGATTTGAAATCTTTGATGTAAGTTCTTGAACAGTTTGAGCTTTGAATGCCTTTTAAAGCAAAGGACCATTTCTCATTTCTTTATTTTACATACAGTATAACAGCTTGGAACAGCTCTGTATCAACTTTACCAATGAGAAGTTACAGCAGTTCTTCAACCACCACATGTTCGTCCTGGAGCAAGAGGAATACAAGAAGGAAGGTATTGACTGGGAGTTCATTGACTTTGGTATGGACTTGGCTGCCTGCATTGAGCTTATTGAGAAGGTAATTTCACATGTGGAAAAGTTATTATGAAACCAAAAATGTAGAATTATGTGTTGTGACAGATTTAAAGTAACACTGATCATTTATTATCAGCCTATGGGCATCTTCTCCATCCTTGAAGAGGAGTGCATGTTCCCCAAGGCCACTGACACATCCTTTAAGAACAAGCTGTATGAGCAGCATCTTGGCAAGTGCAAGAACTTTGAGAAGCCCAAACCTGGCAAAGGAAAGGCTGAGGCTCACTTCTCTCTTGTGCACTATGCTGGTACTGTGGATTACAACATCTCTGGCTGGCTTGACAAGAATAAGGATCCATTGAATGAATCTGTTATCCAGCTGTACCAGAAATCTTCAATGAAACTGCTGTCCTTGCTGTACTCCACCATCAATGCTGCTGATGGTGAGTAACTTGTCTGTTCCTTTCCTACTTTAAGCTTTTTTGTACTTTTACATTTAAATTAAGATCTGTGATGACTCTCCCATTGTGTTTTATTTACAGAGGCTAGCAGTGGCAAAGGAGGAAAGAAGAAGAAGGGAGGCTCCTTCCAGACTGTGTCTGCTCTGTTCAGAGTAAGTATTACTTTTTATCTGCATAAAGACTTACGTAATTTCTGTCATAGCAGAAAATCCTAATTTATATTGTGTGTGTTATAGGAAAACTTGAACAAGCTTATGACCAACTTGAAAAGCACTCACCCTCACTTTGTGCGTTGTCTGATCCCCAATGAGACCAAAACTCCAGGTACAATTTTATTATCCTTTTCATGCGGCAAACACTAAATATTAGGAAGGCACTATAGTTTTTGTGGTCACTACTGACATTTATGATTTTCACAGGTATTATGGATAACCACCTGATCATTCACCAACTGAGATGTAACGGTGTATTGGAAGGTATCAGAATTTGCAGAAAGGGATTCCCCAGCAGAATTATTTATGCTGACTTTAAGCAACGGTAAATTTTCATGCACATTGTAAACATACTTGTATATCTTATAGAAACTATTGAATTATTAGGGGTGAACAGTGCCATTAGGTTTGGGAGTTAAATAGAACGTTTTCATTATTTGGCTATGTATGGGTTATTATACACTTTGAGAATAATCGTTAACCATTCCATAATGTTCTTTTTTCTAAAGTTACAAGGTCCTGAATGCCAGTGCAATCCCAGATGGTCAGTTTATTGATAGCAAGAAGGCATCAGAAAAACTCTTGGGCTCCATTGATGTTGACCACACTCAGTACAAATTTGGCCACACCAAGGTATGACAGACAGAAACTCCCAAAAAATGGTAAATCTAACAGTTTCTAATATTTTAATTTAAAATGACTATTTTTTTTCTGAAGGTATTCTTCAAAGCTGGTCTCCTGGGTACCCTGGAAGAGATGAGAGATGAAAAGCTGGCAGAACTTATCACTCGTACTCAGGCCCTCTGCAGAGGTTTCTTGATGAGAATTGAGTTCAAAAAGATGATGGAAAGAAGGTAACATTTATCATGTCCTTAATTGAATGCAGTACAGATCTACCTTCATTAGTAAGGCAAGAAAACAACCAAAAATGTTACCTATTTTCTACACAGGGAAGCCATCTTTATCATCCAGTACAATGTCAGATCATTCATGAATGTCAAACACTGGCCATGGATGAAGCTGTACTTCAAGATTAAGCCTCTCCTGAAGAGTGCTGAGACTGAGAAGGAAATGGCCAACATAAAGGAGGAGTTTGAAAAGATCAAGGATGCTCTGGCTAAGTCAGAGGCCAAGAAGAAGGAACTAGAGGAGAAACTGGTTTCCTTGCTGCAGGAAAAGAATGACTTACAGCTCCAAGTCCAGTCGGTAGGTAGAATTACATAGCAAAACACTGTTAGAAAACAATTTTTAGTGATACCCATCCAAAAAATTCCCAGTTGCCTAAAAGAAAATTGTTTTCAACAGGAATCTGAGACTCTGGCTGATGCTGAGGAGAGATGTGAAGGTCTCATCAAGAACAAGATTCAACTTGAATCAAAACTCAAGGAGCTCAATGAGAGACTTGAAGATGAAGAAGAAAGCAACGCTGAACTGACAGCTAAGAAAAGGAAACTGGAAGATGAAACCTCAGAGCTAAAGAAAGACATTGATGACCTGGAACTCACTCTGGCAAAAGTAGAAAAAGAAAAACATGCAACAGAAAATAAGGTATAAGCAACAAGAAACGTAAAGTCCACTTTCTGATTCAAATACACAAATGCAAAGTCTACTTCCTAATACAATAAAATTATCGGTATGTATTTTAATCTTTGTTCCCTTATTTATAGGTTAAAAATCTTACTGAAGAATTGGCATCTCTTGATGAAAATGTCTCCAAACTCACCAAGGAAAAGAAAGCTCTTCAGGAGGCTCATCAGCAAACTCTTGATGACCTTCAAGCTGAGGAAGACAAAGTCAGCTCCTTGACCAAAGCAAAGACAAAGCTGGAACAGCAAGTAGATGATGTGAGTATCTTAAAACAGAATTTCTAATCTATTGTGTATTTAAAAAGAGGCCAAATTATGCAAATAAATGTATGTACTTCTAGCTGGAAGGTTCCCTGGAACAAGAGAAGAAACTTCGTCTTGACCTGGAGAGGGCCAAGAGAAAGCTGGAAGGTGACCTAAAACTGTCCCAGGAAACCGTTGTGGATCTTGAAAATGATAAGCAGCAAGCTGATGAAAAGCTAAAAAAGTAAAGAGTGCTCCCATCTATTTTTTTTTAAGAAAAACCTGAAAATACAATCAGCCTTGGTAATTTGTATTAACCTTGATTCACAGGAAGGACTTTGAAGTCAGCCAATTGCAGGGAAAGATTGAGGATGAACAATCCCTTGGATCTCAACTGCAGAAGAAAATAAAGGAACTACAGGTAAAGGATGGATTACAGGATCCTAATATCATTATACTGATTTCTCATTATTTAACTATGAATTTTAAAATCCCAATAATAATAACCTGCTTTATTTAGGCTCGCATTGAAGAACTTGAGGAGGAAATTGAAGCTGAGAGGGCAGCACGTGCCAAGGTTGAGAAACAGAGAGCTGATCTCTCCAGAGAACTTGAAGAAATCAGTGAAAGACTTGAGGAAGCTGGTGGTGCAACATCTGCCCAGATTGAGGTGAACAAGAAGCGTGAAGCTGAATTCCAGAAACTGAGACGTGACCTGGAAGAAGCCACTCTTCAACATGAAGCCACTGCTTCTGCTCTGCGCAAAAAGCATGCTGACAGTGTTGCTGAGCTTGGGGAACAGATTGACAACCTGCAGCGTGTTAAGCAGAAGCTGGAGAAAGAGAAGAGTGAGCTGAAGATGGAGGTTGATGACCTTGCAAGCAACCTGGAGAGCATCTCTAAAGGGAAGGTAAGTCATTTCTTGAAAATACATGTTTCTTTATTCTTTTTTAATTCTTATTCTGGAATGAAGACAATGATTTTACTAAATGTTCTTGTAGGCCAACCTTGAAAAAGTTAACCGTGTGCTTGAGGACCAACTGAGTGAAGTTAAGTCTAAGGATGATGAACATCTGCGTTTACTTAATGACCTCACTACCCAGAGGGCTCGTCTGCAGACTGAGACTGGTAGGTTAATTACTGTACTCATACAATAGAAGTAATACATTTTACAATATAATGAAATATGTATATAATAAAATGTTGAAGAAAACCAAAGGCATAAATCAAAGAGTATTCACAAAAGTGAAGAAATACTTGACAACATGCACTGATGAGATGTGATGTGTCTGTCTATTAAATGCATTGTTTTTCATGCTATGTGATATTGCTTTCATATAATTCTAGGTGAGCTGTCTCGCCAGCTTGAAGAGAAGGAGTCTCTAATTTCTCAGTTATCCAGAGGCAAACAGGGCTTCACTCAGCAGGTTGAGGAACTCAAGAGACAGCTTGAAGAAGAGTCAAAGGTAACATTGTGATGTTAAGTTAAACAAAAAAGATTAAAACAGTACATTTCCGACAAAGTCATTACACATATTTCACATATTTCTTATCTGCATATTCCAGGCCAAGAATGCCCTTGCCCATGCCCTGCAGTCTGCTCGCCATGACAATGACTTGCTCCGCGAGCAATATGAGGAGGAACAGGAAGCCAAGGCTGAGCTTCAACGTTCTCTTTCCAAGGCTAATGGTGAAGTTTCCCAGTGGAGGACCAAATACGAAACTGATGCCATTCAGCGCACAGAGGAGCTGGAGGAGGCCAAGTAAGTTGAAACTCAGGAAATGTGTTTTTATTTTTATATTTTTATTGATTTTAAAATAGAAAAAAGGGAGATTTGTTTTCAACAGACTCTTATTGTACTATTACTTAACATTGTTCTTTATTTGCTTTATAGGAAGAAGCTGGCTCAGCGTTTGCAGGATGCTGAGGAACAGGTTGAGGCTGTGAACTCCAAGTGTGCCTCCCTGGAAAAGACCAAGCAGAGATTGCAGTCTGAGGTTGAAGACCTCATGGTCGATGTGGAGAGAGCGAATAGTGCAGCAGCTTCTCTTGACAAGAAACAGAGAAACTTTGATAAGGTAAAAGTGCAGGCATAATACAACTATAATAACTTTCAATTATTTGGATACATATCCTATACATGTCCGTGTTTTCAGGTCCTGGCAGAATGGAAGCAGAAGTATGAGGAGGGTCAGGCTGAACTGGAGGCTGCTCAGAAAGAGGCTCGCAGCCTGAGCACTGAGATCTTCAAGTTGAAGAATGCTTATGAAGAGGCACTGGAACAAGTTGAATCCCTGAAACGCGAGAACAAGAACTTGCAACGTATGTGATTTCTTACATTTAAAATTTGCTTACTTATTTCTATAACTTTTAATTGATGAGAATGGCATGTGCACTAAATAGATGTGTAACATTTGTTTGACCATCTCTTCACCAGAGGAGATCTCAGATCTGACTGAACAGATTGGTGAGTCTGGAAAGTCCATCAATGAACTGGAGAAGGCCAGGAAGCAGGTTGAACAGGAAAAGAGTGACCTTCAGGCTGCTCTGGAGGAGGCAGAGGTATACAACTAGAAAAATACACTGATAACATGGACTGGTTTTATTTTGGCATGACTTTTCTGAGTGCCAGTCTACCAACTTAATTTTAAATATTGTGTTTCTTTTTTAAAGGGATCATTGGAACATGAAGAAGCCAAGATCCTCCGTGTTCAGCTTGACCTGAACCAGATCAAATCTGAGGTGGACAGGAAGATTGCAGAGAAGGATGAGGAAATTGAACAGCTGAAGAGAAACAGCCAGAGAGCCATTGACACCCTGCAGAGCACACTGGACTCTGAAATCAGAAGCAGAAATGATGCTCTGAGACTGAAGAAGAAGATGGAAGGAGATTTGAATGAACTTGAGATCCAACTGAGCCATTCTAACCGCCAGGCTTCAGAGGCACAGAAACAGCTCAGAAATGTGCAAGGACAGCTGAAGGTATCCCAAAAAAGTTCAAATAATCATATAAAATACAAAGCTCTAGTCTCATTCTATTGAAAGTAGTCCGATTGTTGGTTTATGATCACACATTTTTGTCATCTAGGATGCCCAGCTGCAGTTAGATGATGCCTTGAGAGGACAGGAGGACCTGAAGGAACAGGTTGCTGTGATTGAACGCAGAAACAATCTGCAACAAGCTGAGATTGAAGAGTCTAGGTCTGCTCTGGAACAAACAGAGAGGTCTCGCAAGATCGCAGAACAGGAACTTCTAGATGCCAGTGAACGTCTGCAGCTCCTGCACTCACAGGTATAATCTTCTACTAAATATCATTAGATTTAGCAGTAAATGTTACCTTGTTTCAATAAATGCTAACAAATTTCCCAAATATTTGTTTTGCTAGAACACTAGCCTACTGAACAGCAAGAAGAAATTAGAAAGTGACATTGCACAGCTGACAAATGAAGTGGAGGAATCCGTTCAGGAATCCAGAAATGCTGAAGACAAAGCCAAAAAGGCCATCACTGATGTATGTATCCATTCTTCTACAAACTCATAGCATAGATTACACCAAATCAACATTCCCACTGACTGTTTTTCCATACTACTCAAGGCTGCTCTGATGGCAGAAGAGTTGAAGAAGGAGCAGGACACCAGTGCCCATCTGGAGAGAATGAAGAAGAACCTTGAACAGACTGTGAAGGACCTGCAGCACCGTCTGGATGAAGCTGAACAGCTGGCATTGAAGGGTGGCAAGAAGCAGCTCCAGAAACTGGAAACCAGAGTAAGTATTTTAAATGCAAAAGTAATAAAGATTAGAGGACAAATATAAAAATTCCAACAATATTTATTTTCTGAAAATGTTCCTCATAGGTGCGAGAACTGGAGAATGAGCTGGACAATGAACAGAAACGTGGAGTTGAGTCCATTAAAGGAGTTCGCAAATATGAAAGGAGGGTTAAGGAACTGACCTACCAGGTAAAATAACTTAGTATACTGTACATACTCAGTATGGAAAATTCCTAAGGACCGCTTGCTTTTAGGTTGTTCTTGGGCTAAACCTTTTTGATACAAACATTACTTTTATATTCTGAATGCTCTATATTCATTTTCTTTTGCAGACTGAGGAAGACAGGAAAAACATCCTGAGGTTGCAGGATCTGGTAGACAAACTGCAGCTGAAGGTCAAGGCCTACAAGAGACAGGCTGAGGAATCTGTAAGTGCAAACTTCATTTCTTGTAGAAAAACATTTTGGAAAAGCCTTTTCTTCATAGATAAGGCTGATTATAAGCAAGTTAGACTTTAGACCAAATTTTCGATACAACTTGCAATTTGACAATTGATTAACCTTGTACTTCAGGAGGAACAAGCCAATGCTCACCTGGGCCGCTTCAGGAAGGTCCAGCATGAGCTTGAAGAAGCTGAAGAGAGAGCTGACATTGCTGAGTCCCAGGTCAACAAGCTCAGGGCCAAGAGCCGTGACATTGGAGGAAAGGTACGGAAGCATTTTTTTAAACTGTTATGTCACCTTATTTGTTTTAAAATTACTTCTTGTACCTTACATTTTTTTTCTTTATCTTTTGCAGAAGGAGAGCGAAGAGTAAATACTTACGAATGGTTGTAGAAACATGAAGAGTATTTAAATTATATTGTGCTAATATTTAAATAAATTATTGAAGTTCCTAAAATATGTTGTAGCCTTTTTATTCTATCAAACACAATTTTCATGTAATGGTTTCTACTTTAAATGGTTTCTACTTTAATGGTAGATGTAAACACAGAAATGAATGCAGTTGTGAACTCATTAAAACATAATAAAGACTTTTCTGCAGCTACTGTAATTACCTGAATATGGCCTAAAATCAGTATCGTATAATTCCTTGTAGAGCATTCCCCTAGACTGGTAGAGGGATGGTCAGCACTAGCAGTGAATCAGCATGCTGCACACGCATATGCAAACAGGAGGAGAGATCAGTGTGAGCAATTGGGCAAACTGCTGCTACTCCTTCTCTGTCCTATCCTAGGCTGGGGCTAGGGAGGTGACCTAGCCTTATTGCTTAACTGCAACAGTGAAAAGTCACCAGCCTGGTTGTACATTCTGGTGGGGCACTGTAAAGCTCAGGACTAGATTGACAAAAATACAAACCTCTTGGAAGGTGAAACACCTCTAAGTAATAAGTAAGTAATCGCTGTATTTGGCCTGGAGTTCAGCTTTTATGATTGCCTGGCCCTTGGTGTATATTAGTGCACTTCAAAAAGGCAACTGGTGCAGTCTACATTTACTTTTCAGCTGACATCAAGTACTAAACTGGTCCACAAGTCAACATTGGAGTCAGTTCATTAACCATTGGTTTTAATTGTCCCTAATTCCTCGTGAAGAGGCTGGGTTGACACTCATAGAAACTGGACATTCCTATGACGAAATACAGGCATTGATCAGCTGATTATAGAAGGCATTGGTAAATTGATGGTGATGTTTAAAGGACTGGTAAACTTCAATTGCTACTTAAAACATAACTCTGGGCCAACACAAGCATTAACAGATTTCCTTCATACACAGTATGATATTATTCCTATAAATAACCTATATGCTAAGAACAATGCTGAGACACCAAAACCAAGACAAAATGGCAAAGCACTGTGACTTGCATAGGTTTACACCTGATTGAGGGCAAATACAGCAGTGGGCATGGATTGCTACTGGCCATAAAGGTTAATGGGAAGCCTATCCTACCACTTAAAAGGTTCTCCAAGCAGAATCTATGAAAAATCAGCAAATTGGTTCAACAAAGGAACATGAATATAGGGCATCTGTTTAAGGAACCCTACTAATATACAGAAGCCCAGATTGTGTGTGTTAAGGGGGGTTCCACACTACATAAAAGTAATAAAATAAATATTTAACCAAAAAAACAATACCTTGATGTTTATACCCAATGGAACTACTTATGCAATGGTGTATATTTGCTGATCACTGTATTCAATGAGAATTGTGGGTAGACACTTTATGAATATCCACAAAAACATCCTAGCCCATACCTATAGATATGGGTAATCCTGCCATTCAAAATTTAGAAGCAAAATCTAAGATAAACCCCTTTCCCATAACAAACAAAATTAAATGTAGAAAGCAAACACAATGGGGTACATTTAGATAGTCAACAAAATATTCACTGCAGGTAAATCAATTATTGAAATTCAAAATACATGATTTAGGAAGATATAGTGAATGTTTGGTGAATGCATATTTACCAACATCTTTGTCCCAGTCCACACTTACCATGGCCCATGCTTGATACGTTCCGCCCAAATTACGCCCACTTTCTAGATGGCCCTGCCTAGATCATGCCCACTTTCTGGGTGGTGCCAACCTTAATAATGTAGAGACCACCTATTGTCACCCCTGCCAATGGCCCACACTTGCTACGCCCACCTTCCAAGCAATTCTGCGCAGATTACGCCCACTTTCCAGATGACCCTGCCTAGATCATGCACACTTGCTGGGTGGTGCCACCCATAGATATGTAGAGACCATCCATAATCACCCCCACCCATGGCCCACAAATGATACTCCAACCTCCCAGGCAGCTTGCCCAGATTACACTAACTTTCCAGTTGGCCTTGACTAGATGATGGCCACTTTCTAGGTGGCCCCACCCCTAATTATGTAGGGACTATCTACTTGCACCTATGATACTCTTGAGTTACTGAGCATAGACACAACCCTGGGACACAGCAATATCGGGATAGAGGACCAAGATGAGGGATTGTTCCGGCATATCCTGGACAGCTGGCATCTACGTGAATGTAATTTTTACTACTTTATAAATATACCGCAATGTTAGGCTGTATTTTTGTATCGGTTTTATACAAATATACAAATGTAACGGTACCACTGAAGGAGCCGTTTAGTAATCTGGGTTCTCTGTTCAGTGCCTCGACTCCAAAAACAACTTCATTCTCTATGACACACCAGGTTAAGCAAATATACACTGTATTACTGTTAAGAGATTAGAGATACAGTAGATATTTTGCACACTGTTATCATTCAGTATCAGTAAATGGGCACCAGTCTGGTTTCTGATAAAGAAGTGCTTTATATTGTAATGATTTAAAGTAGAAGACAATGGCTTTTATTTACTAAAGGCAAATCCACTGTGCACTACAAGTTCACTGTAAGTGCACTTGGAAGTGCAGTTTCTGTAGATCTGAAGGGGACACGCAAGGAAAATAAAAAACAATATTTTTGGTTGCACATGTGTAAGAGACGTTCAGCTGGACCCAAACAGGTGTTAGTGTGTGCACAAGAAGAAGTGTGCATGCTGGTTACCATGAATTTTCTTCTGTACCATAGCCTTTCCACTTAATCAAGTACTGGATAGTACTCCTTTTTTCCTACAATCCACAATTTTCTCGGCTTCGTATTCCTCCTTGCCATCGACTATTGCAGGTGGTGGTGATCTGACTCGCGGCCAGTTAAATAATCTAATCTTGCAGGCTTTAGCAAGGATACATGAAAGACAGGGTGCATTTTGTATGTTTCTGAGAGTGAAAGTTCATAAGCTGCTGGGTTGATTTGTCTCTTAACAGGGAATGGACTGATATATATCTAGGCTAGGGATGCACCGAAATGAAAATTCTGGGCCGAAACTGAAAATGCAGGATGCCCTTGGCCGAAAACCGAAAATGACTTTTTTCCCCCAAATTATTTTAAAATAGATAGAACAGGGGCATACGCCACAAACAGGCAGAGACATACACCTGTGTCCAAGCAACAAATACAGTATTAAAGTCCAATAAAAAAACGGTCAGATGAGAATTTCCAATAGTGCAGTAGTGGTGTCACCCTCCGTGCTAGTGCAATATAGTGCAGGCAATTCACCATAAGGTGTTCACCCCCAATACCTTACGGCAAGTGGGTCAGTAGAGGTTAGTAATAGATGTCCAGCGGGTTCCCATCCGTCCACGTCCGGGTGGTCCTGGGTTTCTCCTTCCAGCCAATCAGCGGCCTCCCCGACCTGTGCACCCAGATAACGTTGTCTGTGAACAGCGCCGTATGTGCAGTGTACAATTCTCCAATGTACTCTGATGACCCAATAGACCACCCACCACAGATACTTTATTATTATTTTTTTCTAGACATGCACTGTTGGTAATATCTGGTTAAATTAATTACCAATGGCATTTGTATTATGCAGCATGAGGGGGTTAATGTATTGCCACTGCTGGTCACTGATGCATTAGTGACCAACCAGTGGCAGTTAATTAAACCTTTTGTGTTGCATTAGTGCAACCAGTATCAGTGTTAATTAACTCTGGTTGCATTGACACTGGTTGCACTAATGCAGCACAAAGGGGTTAAATAACTGCAACTGGTCAGTCACTAATGCATCAGTGACCAGCAGTGGCAATACATTAACCCCTCATGCTGCATAATACCAATGGTAACCTTGCCTCAGCCCCCCCGTCCCTCCCCCTTGTCGGCACCTCCATGTCACAGGCAAACTCCCCCGCTCCTCCAGTGTACCCTTTCAAAAGTCCCGCCTCTGGCCGGCCTCCCTGTGATGTCACTACTACAACTGTGTGCATGAATGAACTGACACTCCGGGCGGGCGAGCGACCGCTAATAGCTATAACTATGTGAGCCCTTCACTTCCGTGTCAGAGGAGATACCCGCCTGACAGCTCACATAGTTATAGCTATTAGCGGTCACTCGCCCGCCCGCCCGGAGTGTCAGTTCATTCATGCACACAGTTGTAGTAGTAACAGGGAGGCGGGCCACCGGCCAGAGGCGGGACTTTTGAAACCTGCACTGCACCAGCGGCGGCCATCGCTAATTTCGGCATCTTTAACCCATTTCCGAAAATCCGTTGCCGAAATTTCGGTGCACCACTAATCTAGGCCCCAGTTTCTTGGATGGGCATGACAGTTTTAGGTTAGTGGTGGATAGCCAAACCTTGCCTCGTTGTTTGAGGTATAGGTCTTGTCTCCTTTTCCTGTCAAAAATGTTTTTACTGTCTTGCTGTGCTTTGGAAATGGCATCTTGCAACACTTTGTTGTTTGACTGCAAGGTCAGGGCAATGGTGAACAGGAACAACCTGAAAAACCCTCAGCAATGTGCTCCTGTGGTTGCATAGATGGAGAAACCAATTAGCCAAACCCACGGACAGAGAACTCCCGTTTACATGACTTGCGAACGTGCGCGCATGCACATACGCAATAGCGTGTACGCAGCAGCGTTCAGGCCCGCCACTAAAGTGGCGCCAAGTGGGCTGCTCTGTTCCTGACGTGTCTGCTAGTTACCGACCTGGCTTGCCTGACCCAGCTGTGTGTCCAGACATCCTTATATCTGTCTGCTACCTGCTAGCCTGCCAAGTGCCTGCTGCCTGTGACCTACCAGGCTGCTAAGCATCTACTGCCTGTGACCAGCCAGTCTGCCAAGTACCTGCTGTCTGCCACCCGCCAGCCTGCCAAGTACCTGCTGCCCTGTGTCACAATCCAGCCTGCATCCAAGTACGCACATACCTTACATCTGCAGCCTTCACCATCTAAACTTCTAGGCACTCATGCAACTCCAGGCTTCTGTGCCTCCTGTTTACTTTATCAGGGGTACCAGGCCGGAGGTGTAAGAGATCGCCTTCCTCTCCACGCCAGGCTCCATCTCCATGTGCGCGACACCTGCCTCTCTGAGTCATCCAGCCCAGAGGCGTGGCTTAAGGTTTGTGGGCACTGATGCAAAACTTGACCTGGGGCCCCTCACTACCACCCGCCGTTTCCAATGTGCCAATACACTCCAAGACCCTAAAGAGTTATTTCAGATCTTTATTAACATACTGAGAGGGTCATTCAAACGATTTTGGAGAAACTGTCCACATCAGTGGCGGCCCGTGCATAGGGGGCGCCAGGGCGCCGCCCCCCCTAAAAAAAAAAGGGAAAAAAAAAAAAGACAAAAAAAAAAAACAATAAAGTTAGGAAAAAAAAAAAATTGGGTTCGCCGGCCTGACCGGCTTATGTGGTGGCTAAAGGGGGGGTGGGGTTTACGACCCAGAAGAGGCGCCGATTGGCTGCCTTCTGGGGCGTAACCTGGGCGCAGAAAAGAGCGCTTGGCCACCCCCACCTGGCTGTGATTGGTCCAGAC
This sequence comes from Pelophylax lessonae, assembly GCF_965119305.1. NCBI lineage: Eukaryota > Metazoa > Chordata > Amphibia > Anura > Ranidae > Pelophylax > Pelophylax lessonae. Next base: position 238,349,517 of record NC_138774.1, read on the forward strand.
TCCAGCCTGGACCAATCACAGAAGGACATCATCTGGTCATGTGACGCGTGGGGCGGTGCACTGCCCCGGCGTCACGATCACCGCTTCCGCCTTCCGGGTTCCATTCCTTCCCGGGCCGCGGCTGAGAGAAGATAGAAGACTCCCGAGTCCCGTCCGCTCAGAGCACTCGCCGACGCTGAGTCGGCGCCTGACCAGGAGGACCAGTGCAGGACCAGGAGGAGACCAGGAGTCGGATCGGGCGGCGGGCCTTCTTCGTGGACGGATCCAGGCCTCAGGTCGGAAGAGAGAGAAGAGTCCAGCCCTGTGCAGCAGCAGCCCGGTAAGTCCTCAGTCCTCCTCCTCCTCAGGCCTCTGTCCACTCACAAAAAAATGCATGCCTTGCCATTGCCATCCATGCCATTGCCATCCATCCATGCCATTGCCATCCATGCCATTGCCATCCATCCATGCCATTGCCATCCATGCCATTGCCATCGCCATCCATCCATTCATGCCATTGCCATCCATGCCATTGCCATCCATCCATGCCATTGCCAGCCATCCATCCATGCCATTGCCATCCATGCCATTGCCATCCATGCCATTGCCATCCATGCCATTGCCATCCATCCTTGCCATTGCCATCCATGCCATTGCCATCCATGCCATTGCCATCCATCCATGCCATTGCCATCCATGCCATTGCCATCCATGCCATTGCCATCCATCCATGCCATTGCCATCCATCCATGCCATTGCCATCCATGCCATTGCCATCCATCCATGCCATTGTCATCCATGCCATTGCCATCCATGCCATTGCCATCCATCCATCCATGCCACTGCCATCCATCCATGCCATTGCCATCCATGCCATTGCCATCCATGCCATTGCCATCCATTGCCTGCCATCCATGCCATGCCATTGCCTGCCATCCATGCCATGCCATTGCCTGCCATCCATGCCATGCCATTGCCATCCATTGCCTGCCATCCATGTCATTGCCATCCATTGCCTGCCATCCATGCCATTGCCATCCATTGCCTGCCATCCATGCCATTGCCATCCATTGCCTGCCATCCATGCCATGCCATTGCCATCCATTGCCTGCCATCCATGCCATTGCCATCCATTGCCTGCCATCCATGCCATTGCCATCCATTGCCTGCCATCCATGCCATTGCCATCCATTGCCTGCCATGCCATCCATGATGATAATGATATCTGCTGCAGATATCATCATCATGGATGGATGGATGGATGGATGGACGGACCCAGGCCAGAACAGGTAGGTACAGGCAGGTCACGGTGCAAGATTTATCAAGTTACCCAGGCCGGGCCCAGACCAGAGTGTGCAGATATCATTATATATATCATCATGGATGGATGGATGATCCATCCATCCATGATGATATATATAATTATATCTGCACACTCTGGTCTGGGCCTGGCTTGGGATATTATTCTTGCACCGTGACCTGCCTGTACCTACCTGTTCTGGCCTGGCCTGGGTCCATCCATCCATGATGATAATGATATCTGCACACTCTGGTCTGGGCCCGGCCTGGGTAACTTGATAAATCTTGCACGGTGACCTGCCTGTACCTACCTGTTCTGGCCTGGCTTGGGTCCATTCATCCATGATGGATGGATAGACCCATGCCAGAACAGGTAGGTACAGGCAGGACATGTATGCTGGTCACTACATTGAAAGGGGACATGTACGCTGGTCTCTGCATTGAAAGGGGACATGTACGCTGGTCACTACATTGAAAGGGACATGTACGCTGGTCACTACATTGAAAGGGGCATGTACGCTGGTCACTACATTGAAAGGGGGCATGTACGCTGGTCACTACATTGAAAGGGGGCATGTACGCTGGTCACTGCATTGAAAGGGGGCATGTACGCTGGTCACTACATTGAAAGGGACATGTATGCTGGTCACTACATTGAAAGGGACATGTAAGCTGGTCACTACATTGAAAGGGGCATGTACGCTGGTCACTACATTGAAAGGGGGCATGTACGCTGGTCACTACATTGAAAGGGACATGTAAGCTGGTCACTACATTGAAAGGGGCATGTATGCTGGTCACTACATTGAAAGGGGGCATGTACGCTGGTCACTACATTGAAAGGGGCATGTACGCTGGTCACTGCATTGAAAGGGGCCTGTACGCTGGTCACTACATTGAAAGGGGGCATGTACGCTGGTCACTACATTGAAGGGGGCATGTACGCTGGTCACTACATTGAAAGGGGCCTGTACGCTGGTCACTACATTGAAAGGGGGCATGTAAGCTGGTCACTACATTGAAGGGGGCATGTATGCTGGTCACTACATTGAAAGGGGCCTGTACGCTGGTCACTACATTGAAAGGGGCATGTATGCTGGTCACTACATTGAAAGGGGCATGTATGCTGGTCACTACATTGAAAGGGACATGTAAGCTGGTCACTACATTGAAAGGGGCCTGTACGCTGGTCACTACATTGAAAGGGGGCATGTACGCTGGTCACTGCATTGAAAGGGACATGTATGCTGGTCACTACATTGAAAGGGGCATGTACGCTGGTCACTGCATTGAAAGGGACATGTATGCTGGTCACTACATTGAAAGGGGCCTGTACGCTGGTCACTACATTGAAAGGGGGCATGTACGCTGGTCACTACATTGAAAGGGGGCATGTACGCTGGTCACTACATTGAAAGGGGGCATGCACACTGGTCACTACATTGAAAGGGGGCATGTACGCTGGTCACTACATTGAAAGGGGGCATGTACTGTGGGATTAGTGCTAGGGGGCCTGTACTGTGGGGTTAGTGCTAGGGGGGCTGTACTGTGGGGTTAGTGCTAGGGGGCCTGTACTGTAGGATTAGTGCTAGGGGGCCTGTACTGTGGGATTAGTGCTAGGGGGCCTGTACTGTGGGATTAGTGCTAGGGGGCCTGTACTGTGGGATTAGTGCTAGGGGGCCTGTACTGTGGGGTTTGTGCTAGGGGGCCTGTACTGTGGGGTTTGTGCTAGGGGGCCTGTACTGTGGGGTTTGTGCTAGGGGGCCTGTACTGTGGGGTTTGTGCTAGGAGGCCTGTACTGTGGGGTTTGTGCTAGGAGGCCTGTACTGTGGGATTAGTGCTAGGGGGTCTGTACTGTGGGGTTTGTGCTGGGGGGGGTCTGTACTGTGGGGTTTGTGCTAGGAGGCCTGTACTGTGGGATTAGTGCTAGGGGGTCTGTACTGTGGGGTTTGTGCTGGCGGGGTCTGTACTGTGGGGTTTGTGCTAGGAGGCCTGTACTGTGGGGTTTGTGCTAGGAGGCCTGTACTGTGGGATTAGTGCTAGGAGGCCTGTACTGTGGGATTAGTGCTAGGGGGTCTGTACTGTGGGGTTTGTGCTGGGGGGGGGTCTGTACTGTGGGGTTTGTGCTAGGAGGCCTGTACTGTGGGATTAGTGCTAGGGGGTCTGTACTGTGGGGTTTGTGCTAGGGGGCCTGTACTGTGGGGTTTGTGCTAGGAGGCCTGTACTGTGGGATTAGTGCTAGGGGGTCTGTACTGTGGGGTTTGTGCTGGTGGGGTCTGTACTGTGGGGTTTGTGCCACTCTCAGTCAGTGTATCCCATAATAGGGTGTCTCTCACAGTATATCCCATAATAGGGCCCCTGCTCCCTATTATGGGATATACTAGTACTGAGAGACCCCTTAATATGTGATATATTGGGAGAATTTGTTCACGCAAGCAAAATATAGGGGACAAAATGGGTGGAGTCTATAAGGGGTGGGGCTTCTGATAAATGGGAGGGGTCAAAATAGAAGGGCGGGGTCTTGCGCCCCCCCATCTTAAAACTTCACCAGCCGCCACTGGTCCACATGTTGTCATACCTCTTTAATTCTTTTGAACACCCTGGAGCAGAGGGCAACCATTGAGATGTGGAGATGTTCCCGAACAACATGAAAGAGTTTAAAGGTCACTGGAGCGTGGTACCCTTTTTTGTTCACCCTTTTTTTTTTTTAAAGAAATGAAAGTAGCAGTTTTACCCTAAAACTAACTATCTCTAAATCTACTCACAGCCACATTCTAAGACCAACCTATCTAGCTCTGTAAAACAAAAATCGCTTTACATACTTTTTCTGAAGGCAATCTGGTCCAGTCTCCAGTTGCGGATGCAGTGTGCAGGAGAGAACCGACAACAGCTGGAAAATGCCTGGGAAGCGACGTCACCCATAGGGTTACCGTTTTCAACTGCCCCTCCTGCACACTCCCACACACTGAAGCCGCTTCTGACAGCTTAGTGTGGGACTGGACCGGATCGGCTTTAGAAAAGGTATGTATAGCTATTTCTTCTTTACAGGGCTAGATAGGTTAGTCTTAGAATGTTGCTGCAAGTAGATTTAGTGCTGATTTGCACTACAGCGATGTCAGACATCGCATGTAGTGATGGACGAACATCGGCCGGGGCGGTTCGCGAACGCCAGCCGCAAATTTTCTCAAAAGTCCTCTAACCGCGAGTTCGCGGCGGGCCCCATTGACTTTAATGGGAGGCGAACTTTAAAAACCTGTCATATTTGCAGCCACAAAAGACATACTATCTGTGCACAAATAGTCCCAGCACATGGACAATGTCATAACAGAAGTATTGCATTTGAAAACGTTGCCCTAAATTGTTTTTTTTTTTTTACAGCAAAATATATACTGTATATATTTTTTTCATAAATCAGCCAGAACTGACAGCAGCCGGTAAATACATTGTCTAAAACATATTGGGTCCATTCACACATCTGTAAAATGAGTCCGCATCCATTCCACAATTTGGCGGAACCTTTACAGACCCATTGTTTTTCCATTTCCAGTCTGAAAAATGTGGCATTCACAGGATAAAGAAGTAAGTGTCGGCCGTTCCAGGCCCCAAAAATGAGCCCACATGCGTTTACCTGACAGCTAAGAACGTAGTATTCTGTGGCTGAAGGTACATTAGGCATTCACAGGTAACAGAAGTAAGTGTCGGCCATTAAAGGCACCAAAAAATAGCCCACATGGGTTTACCTGACAGCTATAAATGTAGAATTCTGTGGCTGAAGGTACATTAGGCATTCACAGGATACAGAAGTAAGTGTCGCCCATTCCAGGCCCCAAACATTAGCCCACATGGGTTTACCTGACAGCTAAGTACGTAGTATTCTGTGGCTGAAGGTACATTTGGCATTCACAGGTAACAGAAGTAAATGTCGGCAATAAAAGGCACCAAAAATAGCCCACATGGGTTTACCTGACAGCTAAGAATGTAGTATTCTGTGGCTGAAGGTACATTAGGCATTCACAGGATACAGAAGTAAGTGTCCCTCGGGCAGACCGGGCATATTCCCGGTGGGCCGCGGCGCCGACTCTCACTCAGTCCGACTCCTCACTCACAGTAGAAGTCAGACGTTCATTTCCCTCACTGCGGCGGCCGGTGTACTTGCCAGCTACACCGGCTCCGCGGCAAATCAGCCTTCTGCTCGGGGGGGGTGTGAGTCACACCCCCCTGAGCAGAAGGCTGATTGGCCGCGGAGCTGGAAGTCAAGACAGTAGTCAGTGTTTTCCTTCCCGCCGCGCTGGTGTCCTGCCCGACGCGGCCAGCAGCCCAGCCCGCAGCATCGGCAGATTCGGCATCCAAGCAGCTGCAGATGGCAGCTCCTTCAGTCCGACTCTGGGCTGCTCGTGGGGGGCGGCAGCGGCGGTGGGCCAGGAAGAGAAGGTAAGTGCGACTCCAGTGCCTGCAGTGCTGTGCAGCCCCGGCCGTGTGTACTGAATAGGAGGGGAATGGGGCGGCTTCATATAGAGGATTTGATGTTTCCCTATTCTGGCTCCTGCTGCCACTGGATGGATGCCTGATTCTTCTCCTCCCTTCTGCAGGCATTCTCCCCCCCAGTGATCTTAGCCCCCCCTCCCCCAGTGCTCTTAACCCCCCCCCCAGTGTTCCTAACCCCCCTGTGCTCTTTAGCCCCCACCTGTGCTCCTTAGCCCACCCCCCCCGTGCTCTTCAAGCCCCCACAGTGCTTTTCATCTCCCCCTATGCTCTCTGGCTCCCCCAGTGCTCTCCACCCCCTGTGCTCCCCCCTACTGATTTCCAGTCCCCCCCAGTGCTCTCCAGTCCCCCCCCATACTCTCCATCCCCCTGGTTTTCCCTGCCCGCCCCCCCCCCCCCCAGTGCTATCCACACCCTGCACCTTCCAACCCCCCTGCAATGCTTTCCAAACCCCCCCTTAATTCTCTCCAGTCCCCCCCCCTTGTCCTTCAGCTCCTCCAGTGCTATCTGCTTTCCCTGTGCTCTCCGGCCCCCCTAGTGTCCTTCGATCTTCTATCATGTCTGCAGTCTCTGACCTTCTCTTGTATCACATCCGCAGTCTCTTGACCATCTCCTGTACTATGCCTGCAGTATCTGACCATCTCCTGTATCATGTCTGCAGTCTCTGACCATCTCCTGTATCATGTCTGCAGTCTCTGACCATCTTCTGTATCATGTCTGCAGTCTCTGACCATCTCTTGTATCATGTCTGCAGTCTCTGACCATCTCTTATATCATGTCTGCAGTCTCTGACCATCTCCTGTATCATGTCTGCAGTCTCTGACCATCTCCTGTATCATGTCTGCAGTCTCTGACCATCTTCTGTATCATGTCTGCAGTCTCTGACCATCTCTTGTATCATGTCTGCAGTCTCTGACCATCTCTTATATCATGTCTGCAGTCTCTGACCATCTCTTGTATCATGTCTGCAGTCTCTGACTATCTATTGTATCATGTCTGCAGTCTCTGACCATCTCTTGTATCACGTCTGCAGTCTCTGACCATCTCTTGTATCACGTCTGCAGTCTCTGACCATCTCTTGTATCGTCTCTGACCAACTCCTGTATCATGTCCTCAGTCTCTGACCATGTCCTGTATCATGTCCTCAGTCTCTGACCATCTCCTGTATCATGTCCTCAGTCTCTGACCATCTCCTGTATCATGTCCTCAGTCTCTGACCATCTCCTGTATCATGTCCTTAGTCTCTGACCGTCTCCTGTATCGTGTCCTCAGTCTCTGACCATCTCCTGTATCATTTCCTCAGTCTCTGACCTTCTCCTGTATCATGTCCTCAGTCTCTGACAATCTCTTGCATCATGTCCTCAGTCTCTGACCATCTCCTGTATCATGTCCTCAGTCTCTGACCATCTCCTGTATCATGTCCTCAGCCTCTGACCATCTCCTGTATCATGTCCTCAGTCTCTGACCATCTTCTGTATCATGTCCGTAGTCTCTGACCATCTCTTGTATCAGGTCCGTAGTCTCTGACCATCTCTTGTATCATGTTTGCAGTCTCTGACCATCTCCTGTACTATGTCCAGCGGGAACACTCTGCAGCCACATCGCACAGCACACCCAAGGTAAGTGGAGGACTGGAGAGAGGAGTGACTTCTACTTAGGGATTTCTTTTGCAGATAGCCGCTGCAAGCAAAGCCAACAGAATACTGGGATGCATAAAAAAGGGGATTCACTCCAGAAATAAAGAGATTATTCTCCCACTCTACAAGACTCTGGTCCGGCCACATCTGGAGTATGCTGTCCAGTTCTGGGCACCGGTCCTCAGGAAGGATGTGCTGGAACTGGAAAGAGTCCAGAGAAGGGCAACAAAAATAATTAGGGGAATGGAGGACATCAGCTATGAGGAAAGACTACAAGCACTGAACTTATTTTCTCTGGAGAAGAGACGATTGAGGGGGGATATGATATCAATGTACAAATACTGTACTGGCGACCCTAGCATAAGGAACAAACTATTCAGAGAAAGGAAATACAATAAGACACGTGGCCACTCACTAAAAGTAGAGGAAAAGCGGTTTAACCTTAAAGTGCTTAAGGGGTTCTTCACTGTAAGAGCGGTAAGGATGTGGAATTCTCTTCCACAAGCAGTCGTATCAGCAGGGAGCATTGATAGTTTCAAAAAACTATTAGATGGGCACCTTAAAGACCACAACCATACAGGGGTATACAATGTACGGTTAACAGCAAACACACACACACACATCATAGGTTGAACTGGATGGACGGATGTCTTTTTTCAACCTCACTAACTATAGGCTGGGCTGGCACTGGCAGCAACAATTTTATTCAAAGAAATCAGGATTTCTTCTGCAAATAGGCTGGCACTGGCAGCAACAATTTAATTCAAATCAGGATTTATTTTGCGAATAGGCTGGCCTGGCACTGGCAGTCAGGCATAGTACTAGTCTAGTACTGTCAGAATATTTATACTGCTCTGAATATAACAGTGTTTATTTATGGTTAATAAGCAAAGATCTATGAGGTAGGAGAATCTCAACTTATTTCCACAAATAAATATGTAGCAAATTCTTTTTAATTGATTAATTTCTTTTTAAAAGCATATACCAATCTTAGTGAGTACAGTCTACAGTATGGAATATATATAAAATATTTATTCACAAAACATGTATTCACAATATATGATCAAAATGGGAAATGACACAAAAAGATAACTCTACATAAAATACAGACTTAAAACAATCAATGCAATGTGATGTTTAGCTCAATAATGAAAGTGAAAGCAAGATTACCATTTCCCCAGGTATAGCATAAACCATAGGTAATTGTTCTATATAAACAGACCACAATTGTCTGGGAATCGCACAGCCGAAAGTCATTCCACTGCAGATGGAGCGAGAATAAGCCATGCAAAACGGAAGACTAAATTTGCAATAATGCGCTAAATCTGATATTAATAAAAATGTATAAAAACAAAAATCAGCTTTTTAGAGAAAAATCTACTATGGTTTATACGGCTGGGATTGTAATCTTATTACCCTTAAATAGGCAATATAAAACATATAAGGAAGGAAATAAACAATTGAATAATATCAAATAACACAGCAAAGTTATATTTACCACACTTAAGATGGCTGCTAGCTTCAAATGGTCATTACCAGAGTCCTTAAGATGGATGCCTTTCTTAAGATGGTGGCTTCCCTCCAAGTTTCAGATAAATGATGGAGCAAGATGGAGTATGTCTAGATGAGTCTATAGATCAGGGGTGGGGAACCTTTTTTCTGCCAAGGGCCATTTGGGTATTTATAAAATCATTCGGGGGGCCGTACAAAATTATCACCTTAAAAATTAGCCTGTTATATTTGGTCAAACATTTAATTAACTGACCCCTAATGTGATGGCTGCAACTGCTTCTATTTGGTGAGGTTTGTGATGTTAGCTGGTATTGATGATGTTGCTACTCGCAACTGGTTTTCCAGGTTTGCGTCGGTCAGTCTGGAATGCAGTCGACTTTTTTGTGGTGGTACGTTTTGAAAAGAACTGCTGGCAGGTACTGCTGGTTGGTACTGTTGGTGGGTATAGCTGGCTGGTACTGCTGGTGGGTACAGCTGGCTGGTACTGCTGTGGGTACTGCTGGCTCAGGCTGGTACTGCTGGCTTGTACTGTGCTGTGGGTACTGCTGGCTGGTACTGCTGGCTCAGGCTGGTACTGCTGTGGGTACTGCTGGCTGGTACTGCTGTAGGTACTGCTGGCTCAGGCTAGTACTGCTGTGGGTACTGCTGACTCAGGCTGGTACTGTGCTGTAGGTACTGCTGTGGGTACTGCTGGTACTGATGGCTGGTACTGTGCTGTGGGTACTTGTCATGGTCTTACCTTCTTGCTGTTCTCCTTCATTTGACATGTGCTGGCGGCCATCTTGGTTTCTGGGTTTCTTGTAGCCTCCCACCCTGCGGCTCCTCCTTCCCACTGGGAGGAGCTGGATGCCTAGCTCATATATATTGGTGGTCTGTGGCTTCAGTTCCCTGCTTGGTCCTCCTGTGTTCACATGCTTCTAAGACTGCTGCTGCTGCTGGTTCCTGATCCTGGTTTCGTCTGACTACCCTGCTGGTTCCTGATCCTGGCTTCGTCTGACTATCCTGCTGGTTCCTGATCCTGGCTTCGTCTGACTACCCTGCTGGCTCCTGATTCCGCCTTCGTCTGACTACCCTCCTGGATCCTGACCTCTGGCTTCGCAAGGACTCTGCTTCGGTTTCCATCCGTTTGGACTTTTGCTTTACAGCTTGATTTTCAATAAAGCCTTCTTATTTTCACTTATCTGTTGTTGTACGTTTGGTTCATGGTTCCGTGACATTAGGACCAAGCCATGAATTCTGACGGTACAGGGCCATCCTCACTACCCACGCTGGTTGCCAGACTTGATCAGCAGGATCACCTGTTGGGTCAGTTCGCCGTGGCGTTGCAAACCCTGCTTGAACGCACGGTACCACAGGCCATGAATTCTGACGGTACAGGGCCATCCTCACTACCCACGCTGGTTGCCAGACTTGATCAGCAGGATCACCTGTTGGGTCAGTTCGCCGTGGCGTTGCAAACCCTGCTTGAACGCACGGCTCATTCCGCTCCTGTTGCCGATGGGTCGGTTGTCGCTCCTGGGCCCGCTCCTACTGCCGCTCCGGTTGTTGCTCCAGAGTCTACCCCGACACCTGTTGTGGCGCCTGCGGTGTTTCGGGGTATGTCCGGTTCTGCCCCCCTTCCACAGCGCTTTGGGGGAGAGCCAACTCAGTGCCGAGGTTTCCTTAACCAGGTGGGCATTTATTTCGAGTTGCTGCCACATGCCTTTCCTACTGAGAGATCAAAGGTGGGCTTCTTAATCTCTCTGCTCTCGGACAAGGCCTTGGCCTGGGCCAGCCCTTTATGGGAGAACAACAATCCGGTGGTTGCCGAGTTTTCCGGTTTTGTTGCTTCTCTTCGGAAGGTATTCGATGTGCCGGCTCGTGCTGCCTCTGCTGCGAAGCTCCTTATGTCCATCAGACAGGGTTCACGATCCGTAGCTGAATACGCCATTGAGTTTCGTACCCTGGCAGCAGAGGTGGGCTGGAATAATGAGGCTCTGGTCGCTGCTTTCTCTCATGGTCTCTCGGATGCCTTGAAGGATGAGGTTGCAGCTAAGGACCTACCAGTGGAGCTTGAGTCTCTTATTTCTTTCCTGATTTTGATTGACACCAGACTCAGGGAGAGACCTTCCTTTAAGGAGAGTCTGCGGAGGCCTCCTAACAGATTGGCGCCTACCTTTGCTGTCCCACCCGTGCCTCCCTCTCCTCCCACGCCTCCTGGGGATGACTTGTCTGGGGGTGAACCCATGCAGCTGGGGTTTGCTCGCCTGTCCGAGGGGGAGAGGGTACTCCGGAGACGCGAGGGCCGATGCATGTACTGTGGTCTCAGTGGGCATTTTCGGTTGGCATGTCCGAACCGTCCGGGAAACGCTCGCACCTGAGATCCTGTCGGGGGCAGATCTTGGGTGGAGTCTCCTCGTCCCCGGTTTCCCGTGTTGACAAACCACTGATCACTGTTGTCCTCTCCTGGGTCGGGGGCTCGGTGACGACCCAGGCGTTGGTGGACTCTGGTGCTGGTGGTTTGTTCATTGATAGTGTGTTCGCTGCCGCCAATTCCATTCCTCTGCAGGCTCGAGGTTCTCCTCTGGCTCTTGAGGCGATAGACGGCAGACCCCTTCTGCCGCCACACGTGACTCATGAGACCCTTCCAGTGGGGTTAGCCATTGGTGCCGTCCACAGAGAGTCGGTCTGCTTCCAGGTTATTTCGTCTCCACACTACTCGGTGGTCTTGGGGTACCCCTGGCTCCAGAAGCATAATCCGATTTTCGATTGGAGATCGGCCGAGATCCTCTCGTGGTCACCGCAGTGTGGGGCTAGTTGCATCCATGGGCCTGTCAAGTTGCTGTGTACTTCCTCGGACTCTCTGTTGCCTCCTGAATACGAGGAGTACCGGGATGTATTCGATAAGGTGCGCGCGGTTGCCCTACCTCCGCACCGCCCATACGATTGTGCCATCGAGTTACAACCTGGTGCCGTTCCTCCTCGTGGCAAAGTCTATCCACTGTCGGTAGCGGAGAATGAGGCCATGGAGGAGTACGTGAAGGAGGCGCTTTCACGCGGACACATTCGCAAATCCTCGTCCCCGGCAGGGGCTGGATTTTTCTTTGTGAAAAAGAAGGGCGGTGAGTTGAGGCCTTGCATCGATTACAGGGGTCTCAATCGCATCACGATCAAGAACGCTTACCCAATACCCTTGATTTCCGAGCTGTTCGATCGCCTTAAAGGGGCCACGGTCTTTACCAAACTCGACCTGAGGGCGGCATATAACCTCGTAAGGATCAAGGCGGGCGATGAGTGGAAGACCGCGTTTAACACCAGGACCGGTCATTATGAATCCTTGGTTATGCCCTTTGGGCTGTGCAATGCGCCCGCAGTCTTTCAGGAATTCATCAACAATGTTTTCCGTGACCTGTTGCAGCAGTGTGTGGTGGTCTATTTGGATGACATCTTGGTATACTCTGAGTCCATGGAGACCCACATTCTGGATGTCAAACGAGTGTTGCAACGGTTACGAGAGAACAAGCTGTTCGGTAAGCTTGAGAAATGCGAATTTCACCGATCCCAGGTAACCTTCTTAGGTTACATCATTTCCGCTGAGGGGTTCTCCATGGATCCTGAGAAGGTTTCGGCTGTCTTACAGTGGCCCCAGCCCAGTGGTCTTCGCTCCCTGCAGCGCTTTTTGGGCTTCGCCAATTATTATCGGAAGTTCATCAGGGACTTTTCCATGCTAGCCAAGCCTCTCACGGATCTGACCAGGAAGGGCAGTAATTCCCAGGTCTGGCCGCCCGAGGCCATCCGAGCTTTTGAGGCTCTAAAGTCCGCCTTTGTGTCGGCTCCGATTCTGTCGCATCCCAACCCTGGGTTGCCCTTTGTCCTCGAGGTGGACGCGTCTGAGATGGGAGTAGGCGCCCTTCTGTCTCAGCGTAGAACACCAGAGGGTCCTCTGCTTCCTTGTGGGTTTTACTCCCGGAAACTGTCTTCCGCGGAGTGCAACTACCAGATTGGTGACAGGGAGTTATTGGCCATCGTGCAGGCTCTTAAAGAATGGAGGCACTTGCTCGAGGGTTCGGTGGTTCCGGTCCTCATCCTGACGGACCACAAGAATCTAACCTACCTTTCTGAGGCCAAGAGATTGACACCACATCAGGCCAGATGGGCCCTGTTCTTGTCACGTTTTAATTACGTGGTCTCCTACCTACCCGGTTCCAAGAACATCAGGGCGGATGCCTTATCACGGCAGTACTCCGACCTGTCCAGGGAAGAGTCGATTCCGACTTCGGTCATACCTCCGAATCAGATCCTGGCCGCCATTCGCACCAGCCTGACCTCTCCCCTGGGTGAGCAGATTTTGGCGGCTCAATCTGGTGCTCCCTCTGGGTGCCCCAACGGCAGATGTTTTGTGCCTGAGGAGTTGCGCACTCGGTTGTTGCAAACCTACCATAACTCCAAGACCGCGGGGCATCCTGGAAAGAATCAGCTGTCCTGGGCTGTTTCACGTCTGTTCTGGTGGCCTTCCCTACGTTCCGACATCGCCGCATATGTAGCGGCATGCTCCGTTTGTGCCCAGAGTAAGTCCCCTCGGCACCTTCCGTTGGGCCTTCTGCAACCCTTAGCCACCGGGGAGCGCCCATGGTCACACCTGGGGATGGATTTCATTGTGGACCTCCCTGCATCCCGAGGCCATACGGTCATTCTCATGATTGTGGATCGGTTTTCCAAAATGTGCCACTGTGTTCCTCTCAGGAAGTTACCCTCTGCACAGGAGTTGGCCACGATTTTTGCCAGGGAGGTCTTCCGGTTGCACGGTTTGCCCAAGGAGATTGTGTCGGATCGGGGGAGTCAGTTTGTGTCCAGGTTCTGGCGCGCCTTTTGCTCCCAGTTGGGGATTCATCTCTCCTTCTCCTCGGCCTACCACCCTCCAATGGGGCCGCAGAACGATCCAATCAGGCCTTGGAGCAATTCCTTCGTTGCTATGTCTCCGATCACCAAGACAATTGGGTTGACCTCCTGCCTTGGGCTGAGTTTGCCAGGAACACGGCGGTGAACTCTTCCTCTGGGACGTCTCCCTTCATGGCCAACTATGGGTTCCAACCTGCCGTGTTACCGGAGGTATTCTCTCCCCAGGATATTCCGGCTGTGGAGGATCACCTTTCCGTCCTACGTGCTTCTTGGGTACAGATCCAGAAGTCCCTTGAGGCCTCTGCGCAGCGCCAGCGACTCCAGGCTGATCGCAGACGAGCGCCTGCTCCTTCCTACCAGGCCGGAGACCGTGTATGGTTGTCCACCCGCAACCTCAACCTTCGAGTGCCCACTCCCAAGCTGGCGCCTCGCTTTGTTGGTCCCTTCCGAGTGCTTTGCAGGGTAAACCCGGTAGCCTATGCCCTTGCGCTTCCTCCTGGCATGCGGATCTCCAACGTGTTTCATGTCTCCCTGTTGAAGCCACTGGTGTGTAATCGTTTCACTTCCTCGGTTCCTCGGCCTCGTCCGGTCCAAGTGGGCAATCGAGAGGAGTATGAGGTGAGCAATATCCTGGACTCACGCCTGGTCCGCGGTCGGGTGCAGTTTTTGGTTCATTGGCGTGGTTATGGTCCAGAGGAGCGTTCCTGGGTTCCCTCCGCAGATGTCCATGCTCCTGCCTTGCTCCGAGCCTTCCATGCACGCTTCCCTCAGAAACCGTTCTTTACTCCGCGGAGGAGGGGCCCTTGAGGGGGAGGTACTGTCATGGTCTTACCTTCTTGCTGTTCTCCTTCGTTTGACATGTGCTGGCGGCCATCTTGGTTTCTGGGTTTCTTGTAGCCTCCCACCCTGCGGCTCCTCCTTCCCACTGGGAGGAGCTGGATGCCTAGCTCATATATATTGGTGGTCTGTGGCTTCAGTTCCCTGCTTGGTCCTCCTGTGTTCACATGCTTCTAAGACTGCTGCTGCTGCTGGTTCCTGATCCTGGTTTCGTCTGACTACCCTGCTGGTTCCTGATCCTGGCTTCGTCTGACTATCCTGCTGGTTCCTGATCCTGGCTTCGTCTGACTACCCTGCTGGTTCCTGATTCCGGCTTCGTCTGACTACCCTCCTGGATCCTGACCTCTGGCTTCGCAAGGACTCTGCTTCGGTTTCCATCCGTTTGGACTTTTGCTTTACAGCTTGATTTTCAATAAAGCCTTCTTATTTTCACTTATCTGTTGTTGTACGTTTGGTTCATGGTTCCGTGACAGTACTGCTGGCTGGTACTGCTGGCTCAGGTGGGTACTGCTGGCTCAGGCTGGTACTGTTGGCTCAGGCTGGTACTGCTGGCTGGTATTGCTGTGGGTACTGCTGGCTCAGGGTGGTACTGCTGGCTGGTACTGTGCTGTAGGCACTGCTGGCTGATACTGTTGTGGGTACTGCATACTCTGGCTGGTACTGCTGTGGGTACTGCTGGCTCTGGCTGGTACTGCTGGCTCTGGCTTTTACTTCTGGTTCTGCTGTGGGTACTGCTGGTTCTGGCTGGTAGTTCTGTGTGTACTGCTGGTTCTGGCTGGTACTGCTGTGAGTACTGCTGGCTCTGGCTGGTACTGCTGTTTCTGGCTGGTACTGCTGGCTCTTGTTGGTACTGCTGTGTGTGCTGCTGACGGGAAATGCTGGCTAGGAGAAGTGTAGCAGCGCCATGCTGGAGGAAGAGGTGATGTTTCCTGTATTGGTCACAGGCGGAGTGCATTTGATATCACTCCTCCTGTTACTCACTCAGACTGTCATAACGGAGCAGGAACTATACAGGAAGCATCGGCTCTGTTCTGACAGATCAGCTGAGAGACACAGACTCAGCTGCACAGGGGGCCGGACCAGATGACTTCGCGGGCCGCATACGGCCCCCGAACCGTAGGTTCCCCACCCCTGCTATAGATGGACGTAGTAGTGTGTATGATGCAAGTGTAATGTATGTTGTGTAATGTAATGTGTCGTCTCACATCTAGGTTCTCCTTTTTATATGGTATGAACAAAGGTAGGCTTGTGACGGTATCGGATTTTCATGCTGCGATTAATTGATTAAGGTTTTGCCACGGTATACGGTATTATCACGGTATTCAATTATTAAATTTAAATTATTAAATTTCTACCTCACTTGAATTTCATTGCTGAATTTAGGGGTTTTGGTTCACTTATGCACATTATTATATAGTCAGTCAGTACAGACTCTGTGAACCAGGCCTAAAATAGGTCATCAAGCAGTGTCTGGCCTACCTGGTGATAACTGGTCCTGGCGCTCGGCTCCGATCCGATGGCCTGGTCATTAAGAGGGCAAATCCTTGTGGTCAAGAAGTGGTTAAACCTGAAGGAGGTGTTGTTATTTATAAATTACTTTACTATTGCTTTAGGCCTGGTTCACATGTATGCGGGTTGGCAGTTCACATGTATGCGGGTTGGCGGCCCACATTTGCACAGGCATAGCAGCCCATTGATTTGAACGGGCTGCTATGCCCTCATTTTCCGCAGAAAAAAGGTGCATGCAGCATTTTTTTTAAATTCAGTGGCCTGATGAGCCTCCTGGGCAGGATAGACGGATCTGGGAATGACAGAAGCGTGGTAAGACAAGCTGGGTCAGGAGCCAATCGGTAACGTAGAAGCCAGTAGGAGCAGACAGGAAGAGAGGTCACAGGACAAGCCAAGGTCGGTACAGGCGGAGAGCAGAGAATCCTCAGGACAAGCTGGGTCTGGAACTAGGAACAAGATGCAGGTAAACAGGTATCCAAGGCTGAAGACAAAGCAGCACTGGAGCAGTGTAAGGGCTGGGTTTAAATAGCCCATTTGGCGCCAGTGTTAACGCACGTTACGTATTCACGAACGTGGGTGCGTGGCTGCGGATTAGCCATTGTCAGGTTCCTAACGGGAACACGTCTTTGCACAGCAAACGTTCTCTTACAGTCACGATCCCCCCTGCTGCGCTGAACGTCCTTTCGGACAGGACACTGGACGGTGGGCAAGCCAACAGTTCCATTGCAAATTGTGCAAGCTCTGGCCAGAGGTCAAGCCTGCCCACCAAGTAGTCCAGGGGTTCATCACTCCTCAGAGTGTCCACCTGTCGGTCTAGGTGTTCCCTCATGCTGGATCCGGAGTACAGCTGTCGATTGTTCGGCTGAAAGAAGGATCTCATACAACCATCTCAACAACGTGACGACGGCATCATGGAAGGTGGAGTGGAGGGCAAATGTGAGGAGAGAGGAGAAGGAGAAGCAGAAGGAGAAGGGGCTGGACGGTGAGAGTCTGGAGTGTGGCTTTGTGGGTTCTGACGGTGTTTCTCCCACTGGGCTCGGTGATGGGAGTTTAGGTGCCTTCTTAAGGCGGTTGTCCCTGGGTGAGTGTTGGGCTTACGCGTTGACTGCAAAGGCTGCAGATGGCAACACTGTTGTCAGCAACTGACACATTAAAAAAAGCCCACACTGCAGAGCCATGTGCCGGCGTCCTGGGAGCGCCAGGTGTGACTGTACATGGTTGATGGCTCGCTCCTGATACATTTGCAGTCTGCTTTCTACCTCTTGTGCAATGCAAGTTCTGCCTGCCTCTCCTCCCTATCTGCCGGTCCGTCTCTCCCTCTGAACTCCCTTCCTCTTCCTCTCTTGTGGACTCCCACGTGACGTCCATAGACTCATCATCATCCACGTCATCTTCCCCACCACTAACATTCGAGATCTCGGAGTAGGTAGCAACAGCGGGGACCAACCTCCTTGGGCTGATCTGGGTACTGTCGTCAGACTGCTGAGTGGCGGCTGTTGCTACCTCCTCTTCCTGATCCGATTCCAACAATGGCTGCGCATCGCAAACCTCTTGTGATGGATCAGAAAATAATTCCAGTGACTCAAGTGGAGGATATGTGCTGGTGGTGTCTTTGGGGGTGCACACAGCAGAGCGTGAAGAGGGTGCAGATAGAGAGGATGAGGAGGGTGCAGAAGAGGAAGGCTGAGTGATCCACTCAACCAAGTCTGGTGCGTCCTTTGTCGTAATTGCACGCAGCTTTTGAAACCACCCCTGCATACGTCTCTGCCTCTTCCTCTGCCTGTCATGTTTTTTAATTACCCTGTGACAAAAGTCTCTAGAGAATCGCAGTATATCTGCAAAAAGGTAGATAACACCCCGCTTCAATCTGTGGTATTGGGGGGCCACTGGTCTATCACACCAGTTCTACAAATAATTGGCCAGTAACTGTTGTCACTGTGTGTAGCACAGGCAACACAGCAAGAGAGGCCAAGGGGTCAACATGTTTTATGGCTGAATTTGCATCGCATTCAGGCCAAAGTCGTGCAGGACCCTTTTTTTTGGTCCGCACCAGAATTAGATCGCATGGGTGTTCACACCTATGCAACCCGATTCCTGTCAGAATTGATAGTTCATACTGTGATATGCTAACTAATCTGGGGGTGTCATTAACTTTGTATTGACACTCCCAGCAGTTCGCATAGATCACTATGAACTGCCTGCGAGTCGGGTGCGATGCAGGAACCCACCGTGGAATCGCAGGGTTACCGCATCACACCAGTGTGAACCGGCACTTAGAGTTAGTTAGTTTTAAGCTGAACTTCAAAGGCCTAACTAAATAGTAAGAAAAATGTAGAAAAAACATACCGTATATACTCGAGTATAAGCCGACCCGAATATAAGCCTAATTTAGCCGAATATAACCCCTAATTTTACCACAAAAAAGTGGGAAAACGTATTGACTCGAGTATAAGCCTAGGGTGGGAAATACAGCAGCTACTGGTAAATTTTAAAAATAAAAATAGATACCAATAAAATTACACTGAAGCATCAGTAGGTTAAATGTTTACAGCACATCACACAGCACATTACAGAACATCACACAGCACATTACAGAACATCACACAGCACATTACAGAACATCACACAGCACATTACAGCAAAGCACATTACACAGTACATTAGGCCTTCACCTCCATACCCCCCTCCCCCCCTCAACCCACATTAGGCCTTCATCTCCAACCCCCCCCCCCCCCCAACCCAGGTCACCCATAAAGAGATATTAAATGAATAAAAATATATAAAATAAATTGCTACATATTAGAGCTGCACGATTAATCGTATGAAAATCGCGATCTCGATTCACCCCTCCTGACGATCTAACCCTGAAATATGGTCGATTCTTTGCATAGCTGCATAGCAGAGAGAACAGCTGTGGAAAAAAAAAAAAAAAAGCCTCCCGGCAAACGCTATCAGCAAAGTCTCCCGGTAACTATAAACAAAAACGATTACATTTGTATCTTTTTCTTCCCTCTGCCAGGGAGAAAGGAAGTTTAACCTCTTAAAGACTGGATCTTTTTCTGACATTTGTTGCTTGCAAGTTAAAATCAGGTTTTTTTGCTAGAAAAGTACTTAGAACCCCCAAACATTTTATATATTTTTTTAGCAGAGACTCTACAGAATAAAATGGCGATTGTTGTAATATTTTATGTCACACTGTATTTGCGCAGCAGTCTTTCAAACGCAATTAATAGACTTTAATGAATAAAAAAAAAACGTAACAGTAAAGTTATCCCAATTTTTTTTTGTTACACAGAGAATCGTGAGAGAATCGTGATCTTTATTCCAAGCTAAAAAATCGTGATTCTCATTTTGGCCAGAATCGTGCAGCTCTACTACATATAATATTAAAAGTACAAAAACCTTGTTCTCATGGTGGTCATGCTCGTCATGCAGGGGTTCGGGTTCCTTCAGTGTCTACTGCAGCCCGGGCAGCTCACTTCAGCAGCGCGCCTGTCAGCACTGGCTCCTCCCCCCATGTGACGTGCGCCATGCAGACCGGCCAAGCTTATCCACTGACTCAATCTCCTCCGCTCTTCTGCCACAGAGGAGCCGAGCGGCGGGCATGTAATTCGGGCATATTATTCCAAAACGGCGGCGGATGCGGGCGGGCGGGTGTTGTGCAGATTCCTAGTCATTCCCGGTCATTCATATCATTCCAGACATTTCCCCCATTTTCAATTTTTTTCTCACTCGAGTATAAGCTGAGGGGGTGATTTTTCAGCAAAAAAAATGTGCTGAAAAAGTCGGCTTATACTCGAGTATATACGGTAATAAAACAAATGTCTCTATAAAAGTATAAACTTAATCTATTTTAAAAGTGGACATCTAAGTCAGTAGAGCAGTGGACGTGTCAGTCAGTAGGGCAGTGGATGGCATCAGTAGGACAATGAATTGTGTCAGTCAGTAAAGCAGTGGACAGTGTCACAAGGATGGTGACAGTAAGGCATTGGACGGTGTCAGTAGGTAATTGGACGATGTCAGTAAGGCAGTGGACAGTGTCACTCCGTAGGGCAGTGGACAGTGTCAGTAGTTTTTAATTTTTGTTTTTGTATTATTTTTTACAATTTTATTTATTTTACAACTTTAGTTTTATTATTTTTTTTACAATTTCTTTAGGAACCCCATTATGGGGTTTAGGTAAGATATCAGGAGTCTAAACAGACCTCTGATGTTTCACCTTTGAGAAAGAGAAAGGAGATTGAGGACACAGCCTTCAATCTCCATCTCTGCAGCCTCAGCTGCACAGAATGAATGGACAGGATTAGTTCTATTCAGAGCTTGCGGTTCATTCAAACTGAAGAATGGTAAACACAGTTTACCATGCATTCGTTGTAAATGGACACAGTGAGCGATCGGTACTGATTACTCACTGTGTTCATTCAGAAAAGGATGGGACTTGTAAAATACATATTTAGTAGCCCCTTCCCCTGCTCTCCATCCTGATACATCCCCGCAGGAGCTGATGGGAGACGATAGGGGGGAAGGGGGGACCAGAGCAGCACACAGGGGCTTCGGGGCAGCAGGAAACAAGTAACCTGGATAGGAGTGGTGGCATATAGAAGAACCGATGCCCTTCATTTTCCTCCTAGAGTCTGTGAAATCCAGATTCTCCTCCTCTCCCTCCTGCTGGCATTCAGTGGCTGCAGGAGGAAAATGGAGGGCATCGGTTCCTTTATATGTTGCCCCTGCCCCCCAACCTATCCAGGCCCCCTGCAGCATGCGGCCGGGTAACATTTAGCTACGCCAGTGCTGCAGCCCCTTTGGGCCCCTCAGTTGGTGTTTGGGGATTTTGTGTTATTTTTTCTGTCAGTTTTGGCAGGTGTTGTGATGGGCAGTGTGTCTGTTCCCAGCTGTCAGTGTTGTTGGGTGAGTGGACATCCCAGGGTGGATGGTACGGGGAATCCCTTATAGGTGACACTGAGTGACCAGACCAGTGTCTTACCTCAGTGACAGCGGTCCTGTCCCGGCTATCAGGGGGTGCTTTCCTCCTTCTGCCTCGCTCAGCTGTATGTGACAGCTCACCGTCCCCAGTTGTCAGCACAAAGCAGCACAGTGCAACAAACACTTCCCCGTCCTGGGCGTCTCTCAGCCTGTCCTCCACTATGTTTAGGAAATGGCACAAATGGTTCACAGCACCCGAGCCAAAGGTGTGGACTGCGGAGAAGGTAAAGTGGAAGTTGAGTACCAGTGTTGCCAACCTCTTGAAAATACATTTACTGACAGAATGCCAAAAAATTGCTGACAGCACCATTTTTTTACTGTCAAAACTCATTAAATTTACTGACAGAAACAGTTTTTTTACTGACACGTCAAAAAAGTATATAAAATTACAGTTTTCAGGGCAAAACAGAGCAAACATCAATATTTAAGCTACAATTGTGTAGCTTGTGTGATCAGCAATGTGTATAAGGTATAACAAAAGGCAAAACACATATTCTCTATTTACATAAAGGTAATATAGCACAGCACAGAGTTCCCCCTTACATCACAGAACTCTGCAGCCCCTGATGTAACGGAGAACTCTTAGAACAATGATGTAAAGGGGAAATGCTGCAGACTCTGGTGTAAAAGGGAAACCCTGATGTAAGGGGGTTTCTGGTCACCAGAGACCTCCCTTACATAAGATTCAACAGAGCTCCTCTTAACATCAGACTCCACAGAGTTCCCCTTTACATCACACCACAAATTTCTCCCTTTACATTAGGGTCCACAGAATTTTCCCATGCACTGTAAGGGGGAATCCTGCAGACTCTGATGTAAGGGGGAATGCCAGGAACAGACCACCTTTCGCAGAGTGAATACACTAAGGTAAGAGAGAGTTAATGATATAAGGGGGAACCTTTATATCAGTGTCCCCCCTTACCTTAGTGTATTAATTCCCCCTTATGTCAGTGACCCAACCGCAGACTTTGTGTGGCCACTGGAGGTTGGAGCTACCTGTCACTGACCTCCTCCATTGCTGATTCGCATGCAGGGCAGTGAGGCACAGTCCTTCGGGCGGCTCCTCTCATCACCACCTCTGTCCTCTTCTCCAAGTTCTCCTCCAGAGTCTATGTCCAGTAGTCCTCTGTGCTCTCCATTCCATCACTCATCTCTGCACTCCCCTCCATTCCATCACTCATCTCTCTCCCCCCTCCCACACTATTACATGAATCATCCCTGAACCCCCCCCCCCTCCCAATTCCAACACTCAACCCCCCCCCCACTATTACATCACTCATCCCTGCACCCCACTCCAATTCATCCACTCATCTCTATATTTACCCCTCTCCTTCAACACTCATCAGTCAGAAGGCATCTTTCCATCAGTTGGGGGTCTCTCTTCTCCTCCATGGACTTTCACTACCTTCTCTTCTCTTTGTCTGCCCTCCCCCATCTCACCCCAACAAAGAAGAGTGCAGAAGGAGAAAAAATGACTAAAATATCCTAAAACACCTTCCAACACCCAACCTGTTCTCATACAGTACAGCAGATACTGTAATTTCATCATCTTCATCCTCTGTATTCTACCATCATCTCCATCCTCTTGCTTCTACCATCATATCCATCCTCTGTATTGTACTATCATCTCCATCCTCTGTATTCTATCATCATCTCCATTGCCTGTATTCTATCGTCATCTCCATTCTCTGTATTCTATTGTCATCTCCATCCTCTGCATTGTACCATCATCTCTATCCTCTGCATTCTACCATCACCTTCATCCTCTGTATTCTACCATCACCTCCATCCTCTGTATTCTACCATCACCTTTATCCTCCCTATTCTACCACCACCTTCATCCTCTGCATTTTACTATCATCTCTATCCTCTGCATTTTACCATCATCTTCATCCTCTGTATTCTACCATCATCTCTATCCTCTGCATTGTACCATCATCTCCATCCTCTGCATTCTACCATCATCTCCATCCTCTGCATTTTACCACCATCTTTATCCTTTGTATTCTACCATCATCTCCATCCTCTGCATTCTACCACCATCTTCATCCTGGGCATTCTTCTATCATTTCCATCCTCTGCATTCTACCATCATTTCCATCCTCTGCATTCTACCACCATCTTCATCCTGGGCATTCTTCTATCATTTCCATCCTCTGCATTCTACCATCATCTCTATCCTCTGCATTCTACCATCATCCCCATCCACTGTATTCTACTATCATCATTTCCATCCTCTGTATTCTACCATCTTCCTAATCCTCTGTATTCTACCAACCTCTTCGTCCTCTGCATTTCACCATCATCTCCATCCACTGAATTCTACCATCATCTCCATCCTCTCAATTCTACCATCACCTTCATCCTCTGTATTTTACCATCAACTTCATGCTCTGCATTCAACCATCATCTCCATCTTCTGCATTCTACCATCATCCCCATCCTTAGCATTCTAACATGATCTCCATCCTCTGCATTCTACCATCACCTTCATCCGGCATAACGAGATTATTTTTTTTGTTTAAAGTCAAATTGTATTTTTAATGTGCCCCATACCCATTCACATGGGGGGGCGGTAGGATCTGGGGGGCTCCTTTGTTACAGGGGGCGTCCAGATTCCAATAAGCCCCCTGCCCCCAGACCCCACAACCACCGCCCATGGTTGTCAGAAAGAGGCCCCTTTCCCCATCAATATGGTGCTTTGGGGTGGGGGGTGCAGGGTCCCCCCTGCTCCAAAGCACCCACCTTCCTATGTTGAGGGCTTGTGACCTGGTATGGTCCATGTGAGGGTGGGGCCGTTTGCTTGACCCCTCCCCTTTCCTGACCTGCCGGGCTGCATGCTTGGGTCTGGTAGGGATTTTGAGAGCGGACCCCATGCCGTTTTCTTGCGTGGGGTTCCCCACAAAATCCATACCAGACCCAAAGGGCCTGGTATGGAACCTGGGGGGGGGACCCCCATGCCATTTCTTTTCCCATTTTGGTGTGGAGTTCCCCCCCCCCCCAAGATCCTCAGAGCGCAATTCACACCACAAGTCAGATCATCATATTCAAATCAATGGGCTTAAAACAGTATCAAAGATGGCTCATAAGCAACCATTGATTTTGAATAGAGGCAGAAAAATGCTGCCTAAAGCCAATGTGGCTAAATGCCCAATAACGCCAATGGAAAAAGCTACTAAAAGCACGTTTTTACAGCTGCTTTTTCCTGGCGTTAGCAGTGGCTCTGCAGCTCGTTTTTTCTGACGCCCATGGTGCCGTAATGTGAGCGGAGTTCAGCCTTATGTGTCAAAATAAAAAAATAACAATCAAAAAGGACAGATCCTGCACATGCTGATATACAACAAGTACAAAGAGGAGTACTTCACCAGCCCATGGCGCTGTCCATGTGTTCACCTCCTTTGTATGTTTTTTAGCTGAAATGTCCCAGATCAAAACAATTCAAATCTGTAAAGAAAAGCTCACGCAACCTCAGGCAATAACACTTTAATAAAGGACAATAACACAGTACATTGGAATTGCACTCACACTTTTTCTTTAAGGCTATCGCTTTACAGCATTCCAACAGGAGCTACTCGCTCCTCCCGTCCCTCCAGATGGTGACTCTGCGGTCTCCTCATCCGTGGCTGCCGCCGCTGTATCCCCGCTCTCCTTCACTTCCTGTGTTGCCTGGTCACCGGATGCCGGTTCTAGTGTGCCTGCGCACTATACCGACGTGATCTACAGCGCCTCAGGAGAGCCTCAGCCAAAACCGGAGCCACAAGTAGCACGGAGCTGCGAGGTGGGGGATTCAAGACACGGGTGCACTGCCTCTGCACGTTCTCACGTTGGTATAGTGCGCAGGCGCACTAGAACCGGCATCCGGTGACCAGGCAACACAGGAAGTGAAGGAGAGCGGGGATACAGCGGCGGCAGCCGCGGATGAGGAGACCGCAGAGTCACCATCTGGAGGGACGGGAGGAGCGAGTAGCTCCTGTTGGAATGCTGTAAAGCGATTGCCTTAAAGAAAAAGTGTGAGTGCAATTCCAATGTACTGTGTTATTGTCCTTTATTAAAGCTTTATTGCCCGAGGCTGCGTGAGCTTTTCTTTACAGATTAAAATAAAAAAATTCCAGTTTTTCTACCTGAATTTTGCAGTTTTCAGTGCTGTCACATGACTTCAGTTCCTCCTCCTGCTGAGTCCAAGGGAAGCAAGTGGGTGTGGTTACTGAAAGCTAGTGACATCACTTCCAGGGAGGGGCACTGTTCCTGTGTAGCCAGGGGCCATATACAGAATGGGAGGAGCTGATTATAGGTTCCCGCCCAGTGTTCTCTCATCAGTAAGGATTCATTGTACATCCTAACCTAATCCATAAGAAAATGGAGAAATAATCTACACACAACACAGGGGGAGGGGCACATATACAGTATAGCTGTGCTGGGGGGAGGGGAGGGTCACATATACAGTATAGCTGTGCTGGGGGAGGGGCACATATACAGTATAGCTGTGCTGGGGGAGGGGTACATATACAGTATAGCTGTGCTGGGGGGAGGGGAGGGGCACATATACAGTATAGCTGTGCTGGGGGGAGGGTCACATATACAGTATAGCTGTGCTGGGGGAGGGGCACATATACAGTATAGCTGTACTGAGGGGAGGGGAGGGGCACATATACAGTATAGCTGTGCTGGGGGGAGGGGTACGTATACAGTATAGCTGTGCTGGGGGGGGGCACATATACAGTATAGCTGTGCTGGGGGGAGGGGAGGGTCACATATACAGTATAGCTGCGCTGGGGGGAAATATATACAGTATAGCTGTGCTGGGGGGAGGGGCACATATACAGTATAGCTGTGCTGGGGGGAGGGGCACATATACAGTATAGCTGCGCTGGGGGAGGGGCACATATACAGTATAGCTGTACTGAGGGGAGGGGAGGGGCACATATACAGTATAGCTGTGCTGGGGGAGGGGCACATATACAGTATAGCTGTGCTGGGGGAGGGGTACATATACAGTATAGCTGTGCTGGGGGGAGGGGAGGGGCACATATACAGTATAGCTGTGCTGGGGGGAGGGTCACATATACAGTATAGCTGTGCTGGGGGAGGGGCACATATACAGTATAGCTGTACTGAGGGGAGGGGAGGGGCACATATACAGTATAGCTGTGCTGGGGGGAGGGGTACGTATACAGTATAGCTGTGCTGGGGGGGGCACATATACAGTATAGCTGTGCTGGGGGGAGGGGAGGGTCACATATACAGTATAGCTGCGCTGGGGGGAAATATATACAGTATAGCTGTGCTGGGGGGAGGGGCACATATACAGTATAGCTGCGCTGGGGGGAGGGGAGGGGCACATATACAGTATAGCTGTGCTGGAGGGAGGGGAGGGTCACATATACAGTATAGCTGTGCTGGGGGGAGGGGAAGGTCACATATACAGTAAAGCTGCGCTGGGGGGAGGGGCACATATACAGTATAGCTGTGCTGGGGGGAGGGGCACATATACAGTATAGCTGTGCTGGGGAGAGGGTCACATATACAGCATAGCTGTGCTGGGGGGAGGGGAGGGGCACCTATACAGTATAGCTGTGCTGGGGGGAGGGGCACATATACAGAATAGCTGTGCTGGGGGGAGGGGCACATATACAGTATAGCTATGCTGGGGGGGGGGAAGGGCACATACACAGTATAGCTGTGCTGGGGCAGGGCACATATACAGTATAGCTGTGCTGGGGGGGGGGGAGGGGAGAGTCACATATACAGTATAGCTGTGCTGGGGGGAGGGGAAGGGAACATATACAGTATAGCTGTGCTGGGGGGAGGGGAAGGGCACATATACAGTATAGATGTGCTGGGGGGAGGGGCACATACACAGTATAGCTGTGCTGGGGGGGGGGGGTCACATATAAAGTATAGCTGTGCTGGGGGGAGGGTCACATATACAGTATAGCTGTGCTGGGGGGAGGGGAAGGGCACATATACAGTATAGCTGTGCTGGAGGGAGGGGAGGGTCACATATACAGTATAGCTGTACTGGGGGGGAGGGGAAGAGCACATATACAGTATAGCTGTGCTGGAGGGAGGGGAGGGTCACATATACAGTATAGCTGTGCTGGGGGGAGGGGAAGGGCACATATACAGTATAGCTGTGCTGGGGGGAGGGGAAGGGCACATATACAGTATAGCTGTGCTGGGGGGGCACATATACAGTATAGCTGTGCTGGGGGGGCACATATACAGTATAGCTGTGCTGGGGGGAGGGGAGGGGCACATACAATATACAGTATAGCTGTGCTGGGCTTTGAATGAAGACTATCATAGGAGAAGGAAGCTGGGACACGGGGGGAGGGGGGGGGGGGTGTTCTGGGGTCTCGGCTCACAGTTTACAATGAACATAGTACAGGCAACCACACTAAAGGCTCGTACACACTATAAGAAAATCGGGCGAACATTTTCGTCTTTAGAATTTTTGTACGGTTTTCTTATAGTGTGTACAGAACTTTCTACAGACAATACAGAATGTTCGTATAAAAATTCTCAAAGAGACAAACTCCAAAAATGTTCTCGATTTTCGTTTATTGTGCACTGATTTCGTACGATTTTTTTTACAAGAAAAATCAGAAAAGAAAGGCTGCGCATGATCAGAAACAATAAACAACAAAAAAAAGCCTTTGTCGTACGAGAAGTTTTGTACGAATTTTCTTTCATCGGTTCCGATTTTCTTTGAAAAAACACTGACATCCTAAGTCTCCCGCGGCAGCTGGGAGATCGCCACCGGCCGAAGGCGGGAGACTCCCGCATGTTGCGAGAGACCTGGTATGTCTGGACCAGGCCTTTTCTGGAACTTTTTGTTTACAAGTTTAAATCAGTTTACAAGTTTAAATTGGCGCAAGACGCCAATTTTTGTGGCAGCCCAGCCACAAGTGCACGGATCCCAGCCTGGCAGATAACCAAAGGAAAAGTGAGGGCTGCAGCTAAACGCACTGGGGCTGCCCCCCAACAGCCGCATGGCCTAGTAGGTCGCAGGCCTAATTTTTTGTGTGCGTCCGCCTGCTTGGACGCCAGCTCCAACGGAGCTGACCACCCAGGGGCAGCGGAGGGGAGAGCGGATGCCCAAACAGGAAGCAGTGGCTTCAGCCACCCTCACAGGGGCCGCCTCACGTAGTTTCCGACTAGTAGGACGCAAAGCTAAACCTAAAGCCGCAACCTAAATTTTCATCTGGATCTGACCGCATGAAGCCAGCGGATACTATCCTCTCCCCCAGCCCAACAACTGCCGCAGGGAGCCCAGAAGACATCCCAGCCCTAGTCACCAACCCCCAGGGTGGCAGGAAAACCGATCAGCAGCAACTCTGAAATTCTTTAAGTATATAAACAGAACACATTGGCCCCATAAAAGATGACAAAGGAAATATGGCCACGGAGGACAGAGAAAAGGCGGAAGTGTTAAATAATTTCTTCTCTTCAGTCGTCACAAAAGAATTGGGGGGCTACACTAACCCAGCTTGTAAGGCCAAACTAAACAACACACCTCAGGAAGTGCCACCATGGCTAACAGAAGATAGACTTAGAACTGAACTAAACTAGAGAAACTTAACATAAATAAATCACCAGGACCGGATGGCTTGCACCCGAGGGTTCTTAAAGAGCTTAGCCAGGTGATTGCCAGACCATTATTCTTGATCTTTAAGCATAGTTTACAGACAGGTATATCCCGGGTAACTATAGGCCGGTCAGCCTAACATCTGTAGTCTGCAAGATTTTGGAGGGGATGTTAAGGGACCACATACAAGACTTTAGTAATGAAAACGGTATTATTAGTAGTAACCAGCATGGATTCATGAAAAATCGTTCTTGCCAAACCAATCTATTAACCTTCTACGATGAAGTGAGCTGCCACCTAGATAAAGGAAAGCCTGTGGATGTGGTGTATCTGGACTTTGCAAAGGCCTTTGACACCGTTCCTCACAAACGCTTACTGTACAAACTAAGGAAGGTAGGTATGGACCATGAGGTGAGTACCTGGATAGAGAACTGGCTCCAGGGGGGAGTGCAGAGGGTGGTGATTAATGGGGAGTACTCGGATTGGGCGGGTGTGGAAAGTGGGGTCCCCCAGGGTTCTGTCCTGGGGCCAATCCTGTTTAATTTATTCATAAATGATCTAGAGCAGGGATCCTCAAACTACGGCCCTCCAGCTGTTGCGGAACTACACATCCCATGAGGCATTGTAAAACTGATATTCACAGGCATGACTAGGCATGATGGGAACTGTAGTTCCTGAACAACTGGAGGGCCATAGTTTGAAGACCCCTGATCTAGAGGATATGTAGTACAATCTCAGTATTTGCAGATGATACTAAACTAAGCATGCCAATATCTTCTATGCAGGATGTGGAAACCTTACAAGCGGACCTGAACAAAATAATGGGGTGGGCAACTACATGGCAGATGAGGTTTAATGTTTAAAAATGTAAAGTAATGCACTTGGGTGCCAGAAACCAGAAAGCAAGCTACTCACTAGGGGGGGAACCTCTGGGTGAGTCTAGGATGGAAAAGGACCTGGGGGTACTGGTAGACAACAGGCTTGGCAGTGGCATGCAATGCCAAGCTGCTGCAAACAAAGCCAACAGAATACTGGGATGTATAAAAAAGGGGATTCACTCCAGAAATAAAGAGATTATCTCCCACTCTACAAGACTCTGGTCCGGCCACATCTGGAGTATGCTGTCCAGTTCTAGGCATCGGTCCTCAGGAAGGATGTGCTGGAATTGGAAAGAGTCCAGAGAAGGGCAACAAAAATAATTAGGGGAATGGAGGACATCAGCTATGAGGAAAGACTACAAGCACTGAATTTTTTCTCCCAGGAGAAGAGATGATTGAGGGGGGGATATGATATCAATGTACAAATACTGTACTGGTGACCCGAGCATAAGGAACAAACTATTCAGAGAAAGTGAATACAATAAGACACGTGGCCACTCACTAAAACTAGAGGAAAGGCGGTTTAACCTTAAAGTACGTAGGGGGCTCTTCACTGTAAGAGCGGTAAGGATGTGGAATTCTCTTTCACAAGCAGTGGTATCAGCAGGAAGCATCGATAGTTTCAAAAAACTATTAGATGGGCACCTTTAAGACCACAACATACAGGGGTATACAATGTACGGTTAACAGCAAACACACACACACATCATAGGTTGAACTGGATGGACTGATGTCTTTTTTCAACCTCACTAACTATGTAACTATGTAACTCCAACCAGACCCCCTTAAGAGCATGTAGCAACAGGCAGCTCACTCGGGGGGGGGGGGGGGGCTAAAAGACCCACAGTGACCACTGAAATTTCAGAGGGGCTGGGGGAAGGAGGGGAACCCAGGGGTCCCACTGTCCCAGGGAGGGGCCCACGTCCACCCCAAAACCCTCCAGGAGTAGAGGGGGGATGGCTACTTACCATAGCAGGAACAGGATGGGCACAGCTCCGGACAGACCACCGCTCCATGGTAATGTGGGTGTTGTCCGCCAGGAGAAACACTGCGACTCAGGCCGAGGCCAGGTTGTATGCGTCCTCGCGAGACGTTTAACTCGCAGGCCAGCCCCTGTCCAGTGGGGCTATGTCACGGCAAACCTAGCGCGGAGTTGCAGTCCGCACACGCTCGCTGGCCAGACTGGGGGGACCCTTTGGATCTAGATTATCCACTGCGTAAAAAATTCCATTCAAGAAGAAAAAATCGCCAGGACCAGAGATCCCAGTAAGGAACTAGGTCCTTACTAGGCAGAAAAAAACTGAGAGCCTATAGCTGAGAGTGGGTGTACACCCCCTGGGACTGCCCATAGGTGTTGTCAAGCTTTTTCCTGCCTAGCGTCCTACTCCTGTAGGGGGCAGTATAACCCAATGGTTAAGAAGAATCAGGAGCTATGTCCGTCAATTAAACAAAAAGGGAAATGCGTTTGAAAGACACAAATACAGTGTGACATAAACTATTGCAATGATCTCCATTTTATTCTCTAGGGTCTCTGCTAGAGGAAAAAAAACATAATGTTTGGGGGTTCTAAGTAATTTTCTAGAAAAAAATACTGATTTAAACTTGTAAATAAAAAGTTCCAGAAAAGGCCTGGTCCAGACATCCCAAGTCTCCCGCAACTTGCAGGAGTCTCCCACCTTTGGCCAGGGGCGATCTCCCGGCTGCCACGGGAGACTTAGGATGTCAATGACAGAGCCGCTGCTTCCTGTATAGGTCCGGCTCTGTCACAGGCGGAGTGATCTGAAATGCATTCCGCCTGTGACAGGAGCCATACAGGAAGCAGAGGCTCTGCTGCCGTTGATTTGAATGCGGGGAGTGACTGTGGGCGGCTTCTTCCCTCCGCACTCCTCTTCCCAGTGTGTCAGTGACTGGGAGCTCCTCCTTCCAGGCTGCCCCTCTTCTCACCGGCTCCCGGGGCAGCAGGAAGTGGAGGCGCTGGGTGAGAAGGTACAGGGGACTGGTTGTGGGGGTCTGTCACCGGGGACATTACAATGCCCGTCTAGGCTGACACCATTGGGGGACCAGGGGATTGGCTGCATGGGGGGTGGATGCACAATTCTCCATTGATCCCATTGTGTGCTGAATGGAGGTCTGGGGAAATATTACTGTACACACACGTGTCCTATCTAATACTGTGCAAGGAATAGGGGCTTCTATGGGGGGTGATTAGACATGCCTTGTGCACTGGGCCAGCACCGCCTTCATCCTCCTCCTCCTCATCATCATTGTATGGTGTGCTACCTCGGTGATCAGCAGGGCACAGGGTGACAATACCTATCATCCTTCCCATCATTGTATGGTGTGCTACCTCTGGGATGAGCAGGGCACAGGGTGACAATACCTATCATCCTCCCCATCATTGTATGGTGTGCTACCTCGGGGATGAGCAGGGCACAGGATGACAATACCTATCATCCTCCCCATCATTGTATGGTGTGCTACCTCGGGGATGAGCAGGGCACAGGATGACAATACCTATCATCCTCCCCATCATTGTATGGTGTGCTACCTCCGGGATGAGCAGGGCACAGGGTGACAATGCCTATCATCCTCCCCATCATTGTATGGTGTGCTACCTCTGGGATGAGCAGGGCACAGGGTGACAATACCTATCATCCTCCCCATCATTGTATGGTGTGCTACCTCCGGGATGAGCAGGGCACAGGGTGACAATACCTATCATCCTCCCCATCATTGTATGGTGTGCTACCTCCTGGATGAGCAGGGCACAGGGTGACAATACCTATCATCCTCCCCATCATTGTATGGTGTGCTACCTCTGGGATGAGCAGGGCACAGGGTGATGATACCCTTCATCCTCCCCATCATTGTATGGTGTGCTACCTCTGGGATGAGCAGGGCACAGGGTGACAATATCTATCATCCTCCCCATCATTGTATGGTGTGCTACCTCGGGGATGAGCAGGGCACAGGATGACAATACCTATCATCCTCCCCATCATTGTATGGTGTGCTACCTCGGGGATGAGCAGGGCACAGGATGACAATACCTATCATCCTCCCCATCATTGTATGGTGTGCTACCTCGGGGATGAGCAGGGCACAGGATGACAATACCTATCATCCTCCCCATCATTGTATGGTGTGCTACCTCCGGGATGAGCAGGGCACAGGTTGACAATGCCTATCATCCTCCCCATCATTGTATGGTGTGCTACCTCTGGGATGAGCAGGGCACAGGGTGACAATACCTATCATCCTCCCCATCATTGTATGGTGTGCTACCTCCGGGATGAGCAGGGCACAGGTTGACAATGCCTATCATCCTCCCCATCATTGTATGGTGTGCTACCTCTGGGATGAGCAGGGCACAGGGTGACAATACCTATCATCCTCCCCATCATTGTATGGTGTGCTACCTCCGGGATGAGCAGGGCACAGGGTGACAATACCTATCATCCTCCCCATCATTGTATGGTGTGCTACCTCCGGGATGAGCAGGGCACAGGGTGACAATACCTATCATCCTCCCCATCATTGTATGGTGTGCTACCTCTGGGATGAGCAGGGCACAGGGTGACAATACCTATCATCCTCCCCATCATTGTATGGTGTGCTATCTCTGGGATGAGCAGGGCACAGGGTGACAATACCTATCATCCTCCCCATCATTGTATGGTGTGCTACCTCTGGGATGAGCAGGGCACAGGGTGACAATACCTATCATCCTCCCCATCATTGTATGGTGTGCTACCTCTGGGATGAGCAGGGCACAGGGTGATGATACCCTTCATCCTCCCCATCATTGTATGGTGTGCTACCTTGGGGATGAGCAGGGCACAGGATGACAATACATATCATCCTTCCCATCATTGTATGGTGTGCTACCTCTGGGATGAGCAGGGCACAGGGTGACAATACCTATCATCCTCCCCATCATTGTATGGTGTGCTACCTCGGGGATGAGCAGGGCACAGGATGACAATACCTATCATCCTCCCCATCATTGTATGGTGTGCTACCTCTGGGATGAGCAGGGCACAGGGTGACAATACCTATCATCCTCCCCATCATTGTATGGTGTGCTACCTCGGGGATGAGCAGGGCACAGGATGACAATACCTATCATCCTCCCCATCATTGTATGGTGTGCTACCTCGGGGATGAGCAGGGCACAGGATGACAATACCTATCATCCTCCCCATCATTGTATGGTGTGCTACCTCCGGGATGAGCAGGGCACAGGGTGACAATGCCTATCATCCTCCCCATCATTGTATGGTGTGCTACCTCTGGGATGAGCAGGGCACAGGGTGACAATACCTATCATCCTCCCCATCATTGTATGGTGTGCTACCTCCGGGATGAGCAGGGCACAGGGTGACAATACCTATCATCCTCCCCATCATTGTATGGTGTGCTACCTCCGGGATGAGCAGGGCACAGGGTGACAATACCTATCATCCTCCCCATCATTGTATGGTGTGCTACCTCCGGGATGAGCAGGGCACAGGGTGACAATACCTATCATCCTCCCCATCATTGTATGGTGTGCTACCTCTGGGATGAGCAGGGCACAGGGTGACAATACCTATCATCCTCCCCATCATTGTATGGTGTGCTATCTCTGGGATGAGCAGGGCACAGGGTGACAATACCTATCATCCTCCCCATCATTGTATGGTGTGCTACCTCTGGGATGAGCAGGGCACAGGGTGACAATACCTATCATCCTCCCCATCATTGTATGGTGTGCTACCTCTGGGATGAGCAGGGCACAGGGTGATGATACCCTTCATCCTCCCCATCATTGTATGGTGTGCTACCTTGGGGATGAGCAGGGCACAGGATGACAATACATATCATCCTCCCCATCATTGTATGGTGTGCTACCTCGGGGATGAGCAGGGCACAGGATGACAATACCTATCATCCTCCCCATCATTGTATGGTGTGCTACCTCCGGGATGAGCAGGGCACAGGGTGACAATACCTATCATCCTCCCCATCATTGTATGGTGTGCTACCTCCGGGATGAGCAGGGCACAGGGTGACAATACCTATCATCCTCCCCATCATTGTATGGTGTGCTATCTCTGGGATGAGCAGGGCACAGGGTGACAATACCTATCATCCTCCCCATCATTGTATGGTGTGCTACCTCGGGGATGAGCAGGGCACAGGATGACAATACATATCATCCTCCCCATCATTGTATGGTGTGCTACCTCTGGGATGAGCAGGGCACAGGGTGACAATACCTATCATCCTCCCCATCATTGTATGGTGTGCTACCTCTGGGATGAGCAGGGCACAGGGTGACAATACCTATCATCCTCCCCATCATTGTATGGTGTGCTACCTCCGGGATGAGCAGGGCACAGGGTGACAATACCTATCATCCTCCCCATCATTGTATGGTGTGCTACCTCTGGGATGAGCAGGGCACAGGGTGACAATACCTATCATCCTCCCCATCATTGTATGGTGTGCTACCTCCGGGATGAGCAGGGCACAGGGTGACAATACCTATCATCCTCCCCATCATTGTATGGTGTGCTACCTCTGGGATGAGCAGGGCACAGGGTGACAATACCTATCATCCTCCCCATCATTGTATGGTGTGCTACCTCTGGGATGAGCAGGGCACAGGGTGACAATACCTATCATCCTCCCCATCATTGTATGGTGTGCTATCTCTGGGATGAGCAGGGCACAGGGTGACAATACCTATCATCCTCCCCATCATTGTATGGTGTGCTACCTCTGGGATGAGCAGGGCACAGGATGACAATACATATCATCCTCCCCATCATTGTATGGTGTGCTACCTCGGGGATGAGCAGGGCACAGGATGACAATACCTATCATCCTCCCCATCATTGTATGGTGTGCTACCTCCGGGATGAGCAGGGCACAGGGTGACAATACCTATCATCCTCCCCATCATTGTATGGTGTGCTACCTCTGGGATGAGCAGGGCACAGGGTGACAATACCTATCATCCTCCCCATCATTGTATGGTGTGCTATCTCTGGGATGAGCAGGGCACAGGGTGACAATACCTATCATCCTCCCCATCATTGTATGGTGTGCTACCTCTGGGATGAGCAGGGCACAGGGTGACAATACCTATCATCCTCCCCATCATTGTATGGTGTGCTACCTCGGGGATGAGCAGGGCACAGGATGACAATACCTATCATCCTCCCCATCATTGTATGGTGTGCTACCTCCGGGATGAGCAGGGCACAGGGTGACAATACCTATCATCCTCCCCATCATTGTATGGTGTGCTACCTCTGGGATGAGCAGGGCACAGGGTGACAATACCTATCATCCTCCCCATCATTGTATGGTGTGCTACCTCTGGGATGAGCAGGGCACAGGGTGACAATACCTATCATCCTCCCCATTATTGTATGGTGTGCTACCTCCGGGATGAGTTGGGCACAGGATGACTATACCTATCATCTTCCTCATCATTGTATGGTGTGCTACCTCGGGGATGAGCAGGACACAGGATGACAATGACAGAGCCGCTGCTTCCTGCATAGTTCCGGTTCTGCCACAGGCAGAGTGATATGAAATGCACCCCTCCTGTGACAGGAGCCATACAGGAAGCAGTGGCTCTGCGCTCTACTGCAGCCGCTGCTTCCTCCAGCAGTACCCAATGTCAGGACCAGCAGTAACCGCCAGCATTACCCGCCAGCAGTAACCGCAACCATTACCCACCAGCAGTAACCACCAGCATTACCCACCAGTAGTAATTGCCAGCAGTAATCGCACCAGCATTACCCACCAGCAGTAACCACCAGCATTACCCACCAGCAGTAACTGCCAGCATTACCCACCAGCAGTAACCACCAGCATTACCCACCAGCAGTATCCGCCAGCATTACCCACCAGTAGTAACTGCCAGCAGTAACCACACCAGCAGTAACCACCAGCATTACCCACCAGTAGTAACCGCCAGCGTTACCCACCAGTAGTAACTGCCAGCAGTATCCGCACCAGCATTACCCACCAGCAGTAAACACCAGCATTACCCACCAGCAGTAACTGCCAGCATTACCCACCAGCAGTAACCACAACCATTACCCACCAGCATTACCCACCAGCAGTAACCGCCAGCATTACCCACCAGCAGTAACCGCCAGCATTACCCACCAGCAGTAACTGCCAGCAGTAACCGCACCAGCAGTACCCACCAGCAGTAACCACCAGCATTACCCACCAGCAGTAACTGCCAGCAGTAACCGCACCAGCATTACCCAACAGCAGTAACCGCCAGCATTACCCACCAGCAGAAACCACAAGCATTACCCACCAGCAGTAACCGCCAGCATTACCCACCAGCAGTAACCGCCAGCATTACCCACCAGTAGTAACTGCCAGCAGTAACCGCACCAGCATTACCCACCAGCAGTAACCACCAGCATTACCCACCAGCAGTTACCACCAGCATTACCCACCAGCATTACCCACCAGCAGTAACCACCAGCATTACCCACTAGCAGAAAACGCCAGCATTACCCACCAGCAGTAACCGCCAGCATTACCCACAAGTAGTAACCGCCAGCATTACCCACCAGTAGTAACTGCCAGCAGTAAGCGCACCAGCATTACCCACCAGCAGTAACCACCAGCATTACCCACCAGCAATAACGACCAGCATTACCCACCAGCAGTATCCGCCAGCATTACCCACCAGCAGCAACCACCAGCATTACCCACCAGCAGTAACCACCAGTATTACCCACCAGCAGTAACCACCAGCATTACCCACCAGCAATAACCACCAGCATTACCCACCAGTAGTAACCGCCAGCATTACCCACCAGTAGTAACTGCCAGCAGTAACCGCACCAGCATTACCCACCAGCATTACCCACCAGCAGTAACCACCAGCATTACCCACCAACAGTATCCACCAGCATTACCCACCAGCAGTAACCACCAGCATTACCCACCAGCAGTAACCACCAGCATTACCCACCAGCAGTAACTGCCAGCATTACCCACCAGCAGTAACAACCAGCATTACCCACCAGCAGTATCCACCAGCATTACCCACCAGTAGTAACTGCCAGCAGTAACCACACCAGCATTACCCACCAGCAGTAACCACCAGCATTACCCACCAGTAGTAACCGTCAGCATTACCCACCAGTAGTAACTGCCAGCAGTAACCGCACCAGCATTACCCACCAGCAGTAACCACCAGCATTACCCACCAGCAGTAACTGCCAGCATTACCCACCAGCAGTAACCGCCAGCATTACCCACCAGCAGTAACTGCCAGCAGTAACCGCACCAGCAATAACCACCAGCAGTAACCGCCAGCATTACCCACCAGCAGTAACCGCCAGCAGTAACCGCCAGCATTACCCACCAGTAGTAACTGCCAGCAGTAACCGCACCAGCATTACCCACCAGAAGTAACCACCAGCATTACCCACCAGTAGTAACCGCCAGCATTACCCACCAGTAGTAACTGCCAGCAGTAACCGCACCAGCATTACCCACCAGCAGTAACCACCGGCATTACCCACCAGCAGTAACTGCCAGCATTACCCACCAGCAGTAACCACCAGCAGTAACCAACAGCATTACCCACCAGCAGTAACTGCCAGCAGTAACAGCACCAGCATTACCCACCAGTAGTAACCGCCAGCATTACCCACCAGTAGTAGCTGCCAGCAGTAACCGCACCAGCATTACCCACCAGCAGTAACCACCAGCATTACCCACCAGCAGTAACTGCCAGCATTACCCACCTGCATTACCCACCAGCATTACTCACCAGCAGTAACTGCCAGCATTACCCACCAGCAGTAACCACCAGCATTACCCACCAGCAGTAACTGCCAGCATTACCCACCAGCAGTAACCACCAGCATTACCCACCAGCATTACTCACCAGCAGTAACCGCCAGCATTACCCACCAGCAGTAACCGCCAGCATTACCCACAAGTAGTAACTGCCAGCAGTAACCGCACCAGCATTACCCACCAGCAGTAACCACCAGCATTACCCACCAGTAGTAACCGCCAGCATTACCCACCAGTAGTAACTGCCAGCAGTAATCGCACCAGCATTACCCACCAGCAGTAACCACCAGCATTACCCACCAGCAGTAACTGCCAGCATTACCCACCAGCAGTAACCACCAGCATTACCCACCAGCAGTATCCGCCAGCATTACCCACCAGTAGTAACTGCCAGCAGTAACCACACCAGCATTACCCACCAGCAGTAACCACCAGCATTACCCACCAGTAGTAACCGCCAGCGTTACCCACCAGTAGTAACTGCCAGCAGTAACCGCACCAGCATTACCCACCAGCAGTAACCACCAGCATTACCCACCAGCATTACCCACCAGCAGTAACTGACAGCATTACCCACCAGCAGTAACCACAAGCATTACCCACCAGCATTACCCACCAGCAGTAACCGCCAGCATTACCCACCAGCAGTAACCACCAGCATTACCCACCAGCAGTAACCGCCAGAATTACCCACCAGCAGTAACCGAAAGCATTACCCACCAGTAGTAACTGCCAGCAGTAACCGCACCAGCATTACCCACCAGCGGTAACCACCAGCATTACCCACCAGCAGTAACTGCCAGCATTACCCACCAGCAGTAACCACCAGCATTACCCACCAGCAGTAACTGCCAGCATTACCCACCAGCAGTAACCACCAGCATTACCCACCAGCATTACTCACCAGCAGTAACCGCCAGCATTACCCACCAGCAGTAACCGCCAGCATTACCCACAAGTAGTAACTGCCAGCAGTAACCGCACCAGCATTACCCACCAGCAGTAACCACCAGCATTACCCACCAGTAGTAACCGCCAGCATTACCCACCAGTAGTAACTGCCAGCAGTAATCGCACCAGCATTACCCACCAGCAGTAACCACCAGCATTACCCACCAGCAGTAACCACCAGCATTACCCACCAGCAGTAACCGCCAGCATTACCCACCAGCAGTAACCACCAGCATTACCCACCAGCAGTAACCACCAGCATTACCCACCAGCAGTAACCGCCAGCATTACCCACCAGCAGTAACCGCCAGCATTACCCACTAGCAGTAACCGCCAGCATTACCCACCAGCAGTAACTGCCAGCAGTAACCACACCAGCAGTACCTACACCAGCAGTACCCACCAGCATTACCCACCAGCAGTCTGCAAAATAAGTAGAAAAGGTATGTGCAATAGCGTGTGTAAATTGTTGCAATATGTTTTTTAACTAGTTGTGTTTTGTCATAATAAGTCATGTCCATTTTCATACATAGCCCCCAGCACATAACTGTAAGAGTCGGTTCACACTAAGGCGACACGACTCCTTACTGCTTCGGGGGCGACTTGTGCAGTCCCATGCACCACGACTTTGGAGCGACTTGCAGGGACTTCACATAATGGAAGTCTATGCAAGTCGCTCGGAGGTCGCCCCGAAATAGTACAGGACCCTTTTTCTAAGTCGGAGCGACTTGTGTCGCTTCTATTAGAACTGGTCCTGTAGCGGTCAATGGACCGCAAGGGAGCGCGACTTGTCAGGCTGACAAGTCGTGCTAGTGTGCACCTGCTCTAAGTATCCCAGCATGTGCAGTGTTTCTGACTCCTACCACTATGACCACGGGGGGGGGGGGGGGAGTCTGGAGGCGGTGCGGAGTGCCACCTCCCTGAAATGAGTTTGAAACCTCCCTAGGGTTGCCAAGTTTCTGAAATGGAAATAAGGAACGGGGGGGAGGGGGCGGGGAGGGGGATGTTTTTTCCAGTGCAAAAAATAAGACAACATTTTAAGGAAGTGTAGTGCAAATATCTTTATATAATTATACTTCCATAACTTTTTCTTTGCTCTCCTTCCCTTTTCTCTGCTCTCATTCCCCCTTTTTTTGCTCTCCTTCCCCTTTTCTTTGCTCTCCTTCCCTTTTCTCTGCTCTCCTTCCCTTTGCTCTCCTCCCTCTACTCCTCTTCCTCATTTTTCTGCTCTCCGTCCCATTTTGTTGTCTCTTCTTCCCATTTTATTTGCTCTCCTGATGGGATGCTCTCCTTCCTCTTATCTGCTGCTTTGCCTAATATCCCTTTTCTTTGCACTTTCCCTTTTCTTTGCTCTCCTTCTGTTTTCTTTGCTCTCCTTCTGTTTTCTTTGCTCTCCTTCCCCTTTTCTTTGCTCTCCTTCTGTTTTCTTTGCTCTCCTTCTGCTGTCCATCCATTTTCTTTGCTCTCCTTCCAATTTTTTTTGCTCTCATTCCCCCTTTTTTTGCTCTCCTTCCCTTTTCTCTGCTCTCCTTCCCTTTGCACTCCTCCCTCTACTCCTCTTCCTCATTTTTCTGCTCTCCGTCCCATTTTGTTGTCTCTTCTTCCCATTTTATTTGCTCTCCTGATGGGATGCTCTCCTTCCTCTTATCTGCTGCTTTGCCTAATATCCCTTTTCTTTGCACTTTCCCTTT
This sequence comes from Pelophylax lessonae, assembly GCF_965119305.1. NCBI lineage: Eukaryota > Metazoa > Chordata > Amphibia > Anura > Ranidae > Pelophylax > Pelophylax lessonae. The sequence continues at coordinate 238,390,576 of NC_138774.1, forward strand.
TCTTTGCTCTCCTTCTGTTTTCTTTGCTCTCCTTCTGTCTTCTTTGCTCTCCTTCCCCTTTTCTTTGCTCTCCTTCTGTTTTCTTTGCTCTCCTTCTGCTGTCCATCCATTTTCTTTGCTCTCCTTCCAATTTTTTTTGCTCTCATTCCCCCTTTTTTTGCTCTCCTTCCCCTTTTCTTTGCTCTCCTTCCCTTTTCTCTGCTCTCATTCCCCCTTTTTTTGCTCTCCTTCCCCTTTTCTTTGCTCTCCTTCCCTTTTCTCTGCTCTCATTCCCCCTTTTTTTGCTCTCCTTCCCCTTTTTTTTGCTCTCCTTCCCCTTTTCTTTGCTCTCCTTCCCCTTTTCTTTGCTCCTTATGCTATCCTTCCATTTTCTTTGCTCTCTTATCCCTTTTCTCTGCTCCTCTTCCCCTTTTTTAAATCTCCTTCCCTTTTCTCTGCTCTCCTTCCCTTTGCTCTCCTCCCTCTACTCCTCTTCCTCATTTTTCTGCTCTCCGTCCCATTTTGTTGTCTCTTCTTCCCATTTTATTTGCTCTCCTGATGGGATGCTCTCCTTCCTCTTATCTGCTGCTTTGCCTAATATCCCTTTTCTTTGCACTTTCCCTTTTCTTTGCTCTCCTTCTGTTTTCTTTGCTCTCCTTCTGTTTTCTTTGCTCTCCTTCCCCTTTTCTTTTTTCTCCTTCTGTATTCTTTGCTCTCCATCTGCTGTCCATCCATTTTCTTTGCTCTCCTTCCAATTTTTTTTGCTCTCATTCCCCCTTTTTTGCTCTCCTTCCCCTTTTCTTTGCTCTCCTTCCCTTTTCTCTGCTCTCATTCCCCCTTTTTTTGCTCTCCTTCCCCTTTTCTTTGCTCTCCTTCCCTTTTTTTGCTCTCCTTCCCCTTTTCTTTGCTCCTTATGCTACCCTTCCATTTTCTTTGCTCTCTTATCCATTTTCTCTGCTCCTCTTCCCCTTTTTTAAATTTCCTTCCCTTTTCTCTGCTCTCCTTCCCTTTGCTCTCCTCCCTCTACTCCTCTTCCTCATTTTTCTGCTCTCCGTCCCATTTTGTTGTCTCTTCTTCCCATTTTATTTGCTCTCCTGATGGGATGCTCTCCTTCCTCTTATCTGCTGCTTTGTCTAATATCCCTTTTCTTTGCTCTCCTTCTGTTTTCTTTGCTCTCCTTCCCCTTTTCTTTGCTCTCCTTCTGTTTTCTTTGCTCTCCTTCCCCTTTTCTTTGCTCTCCTTCTGCTGTCCATCCATTTTCTTTGCTCTCCTTCCATTTTTTTTTGCTCTCATTCCCCCTTTTTTTGCTCTCCTTCCCTTTTCTCTGCTCTCCTTCCCTTTGCTCTCCTCCCTCTACTCCTCTTCCTCATTTTTCTGCTCTCCGTCCCATTTTGTTGTCTCTTCTTCCCATTTCATTTGCTCTCCTGATGGGATGCTCTCCTTCCTCTTATCTGCTGCTTTGCCTAATATCCCTTTTCTTTGCACTTTCCCTTTTCTTTGCTCTCCTTCTGTTTTCTTTGCTCTCCTTCTGTTTTCTTTGCTCTCCTTCCCCTTTTCTTTGCTCTCCTTCTGTTTTCTTTGCTCTCCTTCTGTTTTCTTTGCTCTCCTTCCCCTTTTCTTTGCTCTCCTTCTGTTTTCTTTGCTCTTCTTCTGCTGTCCATCCATTTTCTTTGCTCTCCTTCCAATTTTTTTTTGCTCTCCTTCCCCTTTTCTTTGCTCTCCTTCCCTTTTCTCTGCTCTCATTCCCCCTTTTTTTGCTATCCTTCCATTTTCTTTGCTCTCCTTCCCTTTTCTCTGCTCTCATTCCCCCTTTTTTTGCTCTCCTTCCCCTTTTTTTTGCTCTCCTTCCCCTTTTCTTTGCTCCTTCTGCTATCCTTCCATTTTCTTTGCTCTCTTATCCCTTTTCTCTGCTCCTCTTCCCATTTTTTAAATCTCCTTCCCTTTTCTCTGCTCTCCTTCCCTTTGCTCTCCTCCCTCTACTCCTCTTCCTCATTTTTCTGCTCTCCGTCCAATTTTGTTGTCTCTTCTTCCCATTTTATTTGCTCTCCTGATGGGATGCTCTCCTTCCTCTTATCTGCTGCTTTGCCTAATATCCCTTTTCTTTGCTCTCCTTCTGTTTTCTTTGCTCTCCTTCTGTTTTCTTTGTTCTCCTTCTGTTTTCTTTGCTCTCCTTCCCCTTTTCTTTGCTCTCCTTCTGTTTTCTTTGCTCTCCTTCTGTTTTCTTTGTTCTCCTTCTGTTTTCTTTGCTCTCCTTCCCCTTTTCTTTGCTCTCCTTCTGCTGTTCATACATTTTCTTTGCTCTCCTTCCAATTGTTTTTGCTCTCCTTCCCCTTTTCTCTGCTCTCCTTCCCTTTTCTCTGCTCTCCTTCCCTTTTCTCTGCTCTCCTTCCCTTTTCTCTGCTCTCCTTCCCTTTGCTCTCCTCCCTCTACTCCTCTTCCTCATTTTTCTGCTCTCCGTCCCATTTTGTTGTCTCTTCTTCCCATTTTATTTGCTCTCCTGATGGGATGCTCTCCTTCCTCTTATCTGCTGCTTTGCCTAATATCCCTTTTCTTTGCACTTTCCCTTTTCTTTGCTCTCCTTCTGTCTTCTTTGCTCTCCTTCCCCTTTTCTTTGCTCTCCTTCTGTTTTCTTTGCTCTCCTTCTGCTGTCCATCCATTTTCTTTGCTCTCCTTCCAATTTTTTTTGCTCTCATTCCCCCTTTTTTTGCTCTCCTTCCCCTTTTCTTTGCTCTCCTTCCCTTTTCTCTGCTCTCATTCCCCCTTTTTTTGCTCTCCTTCCCCTTTTCTTTGCTCTCCTTCCCTTTTCTCTGCTCTCATTCCCCCTTTTTTTGCTCTCCTTCCCCTTTTTTTTGCTCTCCTTCCCCTTTTCTTTGCTCTCCTTCCCCTTTTCTTTGCTCCTTATGCTATCCTTCCATTTTCTTTGCTCTCTTATCCCTTTTCTCTGCTCCTCTTCCCCTTTTTTAAATCTCCTTCCCTTTTCTCTGCTCTCCTTCCCTTTGCTCTCCTCCCTCTACTCCTCTTCCTCATTTTTCTGCTCTCCGTCCCATTTTGTTGTCTCTTCTTCCCATTTTATTTGCTCTCCTGATGGGATGCTCTCCTTCCTCTTATCTGCTGCTTTGCCTAATATCCCTTTTCTTTGCACTTTCCCTTTTCTTTGCTCTCCTTCTGTTTTCTTTGCTCTCCTTCTGTTTTCTTTGCTCTCCTTCCCCTTTTCTTTTTTCTCCTTCTGTATTCTTTGCTCTCCATCTGCTGTCCATCCATTTTCTTTGCTCTCCTTCCAATTTTTTTTGCTCTCATTCCCCCTTTTTTGCTCTCCTTCCCCTTTTCTTTGCTCTCCTTCCCTTTTCTCTGCTCTCATTCCCCCTTTTTTTGCTCTCCTTCCCCTTTTCTTTGCTCTCCTTCCCTTTTTTTGCTCTCCTTCCCCTTTTCTTTGCTCCTTATGCTACCCTTCCATTTTCTTTGCTCTCTTATCCATTTTCTCTGCTCCTCTTCCCCTTTTTTAAATTTCCTTCCCTTTTCTCTGCTCTCCTTCCCTTTGCTCTCCTCCCTCTACTCCTCTTCCTCATTTTTCTGCTCTCCGTCCCATTTTGTTGTCTCTTCTTCCCATTTTATTTGCTCTCCTGATGGGATGCTCTCCTTCCTCTTATCTGCTGCTTTGTCTAATATCCCTTTTCTTTGCTCTCCTTCTGTTTTCTTTGCTCTCCTTCCCCTTTTCTTTGCTCTCCTTCTGTTTTCTTTGCTCTCCTTCCCCTTTTCTTTGCTCTCCTTCTGCTGTCCATCCATTTTCTTTGCTCTCCTTCCATTTTTTTTTGCTCTCATTCCCCCTTTTTTTGCTCTCCTTCCCTTTTCTCTGCTCTCCTTCCCTTTGCTCTCCTCCCTCTACTCCTCTTCCTCATTTTTCTGCTCTCCGTCCCATTTTGTTGTCTCTTCTTCCCATTTCATTTGCTCTCCTGATGGGATGCTCTCCTTCCTCTTATCTGCTGCTTTGCCTAATATCCCTTTTCTTTGCACTTTCCCTTTTCTTTGCTCTCCTTCTGTTTTCTTTGCTCTCCTTCTGTTTTCTTTGCTCTCCTTCCCCTTTTCTTTGCTCTCCTTCTGTTTTCTTTGCTCTCCTTCTGTTTTCTTTGCTCTCCTTCCCCTTTTCTTTGCTCTCCTTCTGTTTTCTTTGCTCTTCTTCTGCTGTCCATCCATTTTCTTTGCTCTCCTTCCAATTTTTTTTTGCTCTCCTTCCCCTTTTCTTTGCTCTCCTTCCCTTTTCTCTGCTCTCATTCCCCCTTTTTTTGCTATCCTTCCATTTTCTTTGCTCTCCTTCCCTTTTCTCTGCTCTCATTCCCCCTTTTTTTGCTCTCCTTCCCCTTTTTTTTGCTCTCCTTCCCCTTTTCTTTGCTCCTTCTGCTATCCTTCCATTTTCTTTGCTCTCTTATCCCTTTTCTCTGCTCCTCTTCCCATTTTTTAAATCTCCTTCCCTTTTCTCTGCTCTCCTTCCCTTTGCTCTCCTCCCTCTACTCCTCTTCCTCATTTTTCTGCTCTCCGTCCAATTTTGTTGTCTCTTCTTCCCATTTTATTTGCTCTCCTGATGGGATGCTCTCCTTCCTCTTATCTGCTGCTTTGCCTAATATCCCTTTTCTTTGCTCTCCTTCTGTTTTCTTTGCTCTCCTTCTGTTTTCTTTGTTCTCCTTCTGTTTTCTTTGCTCTCCTTCCCCTTTTCTTTGCTCTCCTTCTGTTTTCTTTGCTCTCCTTCTGTTTTCTTTGTTCTCCTTCTGTTTTCTTTGCTCTCCTTCCCCTTTTCTTTGCTCTCCTTCTGCTGTTCATACATTTTCTTTGCTCTCCTTCCAATTGTTTTTGCTCTCCTTCCCCTTTTCTCTGCTCTCCTTCCCTTTTCTCTGCTCTCCTTCCCTTTTCTCTGCTCTCCTTCCCTTTTCTCTGCTCTCCTTCCCTTTGCTCTCCTCCCTCTACTCCTCTTCCTCATTTTTCTGCTCTCCGTCCCATTTTGTTGTCTCTTCTTCCCATTTTATTTGCTCTCCTGATGGGATGCTCTCCTTCCTCTTATCTGCTGCTTTGCCTAATATCCCTTTTCTTTGCACTTTCCCTTTTCTTTGCTCTCCTTCTGTCTTCTTTGCTCTCCTTCCCCTTTTCTTTGCTCTCCTTCTGTTTTCTTTGCTCTCCTTCTGCTGTCCATCCATTTTCTTTGCTCTCCTTCCAATTTTTTTTGCTCTCATTCCCCCTTTTTTTGCTCTCCTTCCCCTTTTCTTTGCTCTCCTTCCCTTTTCTCTGCTCTCATTCCCCCTTTTTTTGCTCTCCTTCCCCTTTTCTTTGCTCTCCTTCCCTTTTCTCTGCTCTCATTCCCCCTTTTTTTGCTCTCCTTCCCCTTTTTTTTGCTCTCCTTCCCCTTTTCTTTGCTCTCCTTCCCCTTTTCTTTGCTCCTTATGCTATCCTTCCATTTTCTTTGCTCTCTTATCCCTTTTCTCTGCTCCTCTTCCCCTTTTTTAAATCTCCTTCCCTTTTCTCTGCTCTCCTTCCCTTTGCTCTCCTCCCTCTACTCCTCTTCCTCATTTTTCTGCTCTCCGTCCCATTTTGTTGTCTCTTCTTCCCATTTTATTTGCTCTCCTGATGGGATGCTCTCCTTCCTCTTATCTGCTGCTTTGCCTAATATCCCTTTTCTTTGCACTTTCCCTTTTCTTTGCTCTTCTCCCCTTTTCTCTCTTCTGCTTACCTTTTTTTCTCTTGTGCTCTGCTCGCTTTCTTGCAGCAGCAGCAGCTAGTTTTCTTTCTTCTTCTTCTTCTCTTCTTCTTCTTGGTACCGCGGGCACCGGGCGGGGAATGCAGGGAGGGGTTATCTCGTGACGTCACAACGTCATCGGCACGGCATTGCGGAATTGGTCAGAAGGCGGAGGGGAGGGGACGCACAGTCACTACATGATGAAAGTGACGAACACCAATAAGGTACCGCGGAATACGGAACAAAGTGTGTTCCATATCAGTTTGATACGGAACAGCACTTGTCTGTTTAAAATACGGGACGATTCCGTGTTTTACGGAACGGTTGGCAACCCTAATACCTCCCTGAAATGAGTTTTTGCAGGTTGGGAAGCCTGCCTGGTCTCTGGATATGAGAACTTAGTGAAGGAGACATCATACAGGACAATTGCAGCAATGTCTGCTTTGCTTATATACTTTATGCTTAAAGCTGTCCTTCCTCCCCTCAGAAAAGTGAATGGCATGTATTCATTCACTATGTATGACTAATACTCCCATATACAATGAATGGTTTATATACGGCCAGCACCTTCCATTCACTATGTATGACTAATATTCCCATATACAATGAATGGTTTATATACGGCCACCACCTTTCATTCACTATGTATGACTAATATTCCCATATACAATGAATGGCTTATATACGGCCAGCACCTTTCATTCACTATGTATGACTAATATTCCCATATACAATGAATGGTTTATATACGGCCACCACCTTTCATTCACTATGTATGACTAATATTCCCATATACAATGAATGGCTTATATACGGCCAGCACCTTCCATTCACTATGTATGACTAATACTCCCATATACAATGAATGGCTTATATACGGCCAGCACCTTTCATTCACTATGTATGACTAATATTCCCATATACAATGAATGGTTTATATACGGCCACCACCTTTCATTCACTATGTATGACTAATATTCCCATATACAATGAATGGCTTATATACGGCCAGCACCTTTCAGTCACTGGGCCCGTTATTCCTTTATTTATTTCCGCACTTTTTTTTTTTTTCATCATTCACCTCATCACCCTGCCACCAACAAGACACGCCCCCTATACGAATTTAGCCATTCAGCTGAACTTTTTCACATCGGGCGGGGTCTGCGGGAATGAGCGACGGCGCCTCCACCAATCGCTGGCTCCCTGTACTTCGATGCCGCCTCGCCATTGGTCGCTAAAAGCTGTTTGAAACGAAACGGACTTGTCCGCTGCGTGTGCGGGGCTCGGTGTACCGGAAACTGGAGGGAAGAGCCCAGCGCGTCCTCAGACTGCAGAAACAAAGTTCCGAGGCCGCGTTCTCCCCGCTGTGTATGGACCGGGCGGTGGTGTAACCCTATGGGCGTGAGAGCAGGTAACTAAGGCAGGCAGAAAGTTGGTGCGGGCGGGCGGTGAGTTTATTGTTTGGTGTCCCCTCCGCCTTTCTTTATTTTAGGTCATGCTGAGGGAGTTTTTATATGATATGTACAGCTGAACGTTAGAGAAATTCCCTAACAGCCCTTGTAGGCTCCCCAGCATTTCAGGGGTTAAGTGCTCGTTCTGTGTGTAGGGTCCCTTTTTATTGCTGTACCCCCTTGCTCCTGCAGGCTCCTCCCCTCTGTGTGACCGCTGTCCTCTCTGCTTTGTTCATTGGTCGCATTATCCTTCTGTGGACCGCTGTTGGGGGCGGGGCTTAGCTAAAGATGAGTTTGTTGTGTCCAATAGTCATCCCCCCCCCACCTCCATAGTGAATGTAAACAAAGGGAGCAGGATGCTGGTGATGTCATCGGTGCCCTTGTGATCATTCGATGATGTCACCAGCGTCCTGCCCCTTTGTTTACATGTGGAGGTGGGGGGGAATTAAAAAGCCTGCAGCTGATTTGATTAGAATATGGAGCAAAGTGGAAGTTCAAATGAAGAGGAGTGTGGAGGATTGCCCTGAGCTCTGCTCTGGTTGTAAACCCACCTTGAGAACTTTTACCATCAGGTAAGCCTTTAATAAAGGTTACCTATAGGTAATGTAAATATCTCCTGAACCTGCACCGTTTGGGAGATATTTACATTGCATGCAGCCGATGACGTCATTGGGGCATGCACGCTGAAGAAACGGCCGCCTGTGCCGTGACCGGCGGCTCCTGCGTGCATGTGTACGAGTGACGTCACGCGGCTCAGGCCAGTAATACAGCTGGAGTCCGCAGACCCGGAAGGAAGACGGGCAAAGATGCATGCGGGGACAACGCAGGCTTGGTTTGCAGGTGTCACAAATGTCACTTTTCCACTGCAAGTACCGGCTCGGCACTGCTTGGCTCGGTTTGCTTTTCCACTGTGTGGTACGAGTCGGCACGTTTCAGCACTGTATAGGCTCTATTTGGCTCAGTTTGCTTTTCCACTAAGTAGTAAGTGGGTGGGATTACAACGATTCTCTGACCAATCAGTGAGAAGTAGTGACAAATGATCAAGGCTGCATGCAAAGGATTGTGGGATATGGTATAGGTACGGCCCGCTTGGAACCCCAACCGAGGTGGTACTGTTTAAGCGAGCCGTACCGAGCCGTACCATGTAGTGGAAAAGCGCCGCTGTACCAAACCGTTCTAACATGTACCATGCAGTGGAAAAGCACCGATAATGTGCTAGTATGCGATGCATATTAGCACATTATGCATTTACTTTGCAGGGGGGGAAAAAAAAAACAGAAAGAATGTACTTCCTCATTAAAGTGGAGGTTCTGCTTTAAGGACTCCTCAGCTCCTTGAATGCCACATTTGGCATGTCCTTTTTTTTGGTGGGGGAGTGCATATCTAGTTTTGACTTCCGCTCAGTGTTACGACGCCCCGAGTGGAAGTTCTTCTCTCCCCCCCCCCCCCCCCCCTCCCTGCAGTCTTCTGGGACACGTCACAGGTATCAGAAAATTGCTCGGACATTTTGGAGGCGCAGTGTGACTCGCCCACACTTGTGATGCGGGGAAGAGAACTTTGGTTATCGCTGGATTGTGAGACAGGTGAGTGTGAGTTTAGTAAAAGTCAGCAACTACACTTTTTTTGTAGCTGCTGACTATTAATAAACACAAAAACGAGTGGAACACTGCTTTTAAAGTGGTTGTAAAGGCACAAGGTTTTTTTCCCCTTCATGCATTCTATACATGAAGGTAAAAAAACCTTCTGTGTGCAGCAGACCCCCCTATTACTTACCTGAGCCCCCTCTCAATCCAGTGATGTCCACTAGAGCCTTGCCTCTCCAGGGTATCGCACTCTTGATTGGCTTTTGGTAGCAGCGGGAGCCATTGCTGTTAATCACAGTGAACCAAGCAGGAGACGGAGGGGGCTGGGCTGAATAGCGGCTTCGTGTGTGAATGGACAGACAGAGCCACGGGTCGGGAGGTTTGCCTGCTTGGGTTGCCCCAGAGTAAGCTGCTTGCTAAGGGGGCTGGAGGGAGAAGACATGAGCACTAGCAAGGGACCCCAGAAGAGAAGGATCCGGCCTGCTCTTTGCAAAACCACTGCACAGAGCAGGTAAGTAGAAGTGTCTGCTTGCTCCTGAGCCACCTCTGTTTGTCTAGGGGAGACACGGCACATGGCTCAGCCTCGTCCCCTGGCTGTGATTGACAGCAGTGGGATCCAATGGCTTCTGCCTCTCAGGATAGAGAGTCCAGGGAGAGCCTCAGCTCTTGTGTACATGGCTGGATTGTGCTTAGGTAAGTATTGGGGGAGAGGGAGCTGCATTCTGAAGGTTTTTTTACCTTCAACTTTTACAAACACTTTAAGGGTCCTTTCACACGGGCTTTCCGCCAGTCTGACTCCATTTTGCTCAGCGGGGATCAATCTGCCTATCCCCGCTGAGCAGGCAGATGACAGCTCCATCTCCACTCACTGTGCACAGACAGACCTGTCAGATCCCCGCTCTCCTCTATGGGGAGATCGGATGATAACAGACTGCCTGTCTGTTTTCATCCAATCGGGTCCTTCAGATGGATGGAAAATGGGGTCTACCATCCATCTGGATTTCATGGACAGGATCGGATAGTAGCGGGGGTCAGCAGACATGTCACCACTGACATCCGCTGCTCCATAGAGGTGCATGAAGCATCTGATCAGGTCTGCCTTAAAAACTGACAGGCGGACCGGATCAAAAAAGCCTGTGTAAAAGGGGCCTTATTCATTTCTAATATTCAATGCAAACTCCTCCCATCCATATCAATTCTTTATTTTGTTTAGAAATCACTTTGAACCCCTCTTAGCATTTCTGGCTGTGGCTGTGGCTATCTTGAGTAGGGGACGATGATTCATGTAGCATTAACTTCTTGGAATCCATCTGCCTTTAGCTTAGGCATACAAATAGTAGGTGTGTTTATCTGAGAGTGCCCCTCCTCCAGGTCAAAGACTCCTAGGATGTATCATGACATTTTGTCTTAGGCTTAGGAGGCAACTGAAGAAATGTAAAAAAACAAGTATTATCTTCCTATCTATTTACATAGGCCAGCAGCATTAGCATATTGATTAAAATAATGAATGTTGATTAACAGAGTGAAGTTCCACTTTAAGTCCTGCATTGTAAGTGAGGATGCCAAGGGCCTGCCTACAACCTGCAGTGTTGGAGGGGAGAGGAAAATGTTGGCTGTCGGGTGGAGTGAGGGATAAGGTCCAACCTTTTTAGAGGCTCATGACGTTTTTTCCCCTGCGAGTGTGTGGTTTGCTGTGGCCTCACAAAGCCAACCATCACAGGTTTTCCACTAATGTGCAATGTATACATATGTATAGTATATACAGCATAGATGTAATATTGCTGGAGTACAAGAGCTGCCTACATCCCGGCAACCAAGGACACTACATGCTTGTGTCCTAGCAACAGAAGGATGGGGGCCAATGGAGGCCATTTATGCTGTACACATGGAAATCTTGCTCCAACATGGTTTGTGCAGAGCATTTGAAGATGCTGTATACTAATGTGCTGTATTTTCATATACCCCAATGGTACCTGAGACAAAAACAAGCATTTAACCCTTGCAGTGTAGGGGAAACCCAACTGCAGGGCTAGTTTTTGAATGGTCACCAGAGTTCAGCTTTAACCACTTGTCGACCAGCCGCCATAGTTTTACCGCTGCAGGTCGGCTCTGTTACGCAAAGTGACGTACATATACTTCGCTTTGTGTAGCAGTTAGTAGGGGCGCACACGTGCCGATTGGCTAAAAGGGAAGACAATCAGCGGATCCGGCGGCCACGATGTCCCCTGGGCACCTGCGATTGCTCCCCGTGGAAACAAAATGGTGGTCTGCTGATGTAAACACAGCAGACCGCTGTTCTGTGAGTGATGAACACTGAGATCCTGTGTTCCTCCTATTTAGGAACACAGATCTGTGTTCATCCAGTGAGCCCACCCCCCCCCCACACAGCTCGAAGGCACACATTTAACACTTTGATTGCCCCTGGTTAACCTCTTCCTTGGCAGTGTCATTATTACAGTAACTGCATATTTTTAGCACTGATTACTGTAGTAATGTCACTGGTCCCCCAAAAGTGTCAAAAATGTCAGTTAGGGGTCCGAACTGTCCGCTGCAATGTCGCAGTCCCAATAAAAATTGCTGATCGCTGCCATAACTAGTAAAAAAAATAATGACCTAAATCTTTCCCCTAGTTTGTAGACACGATAACTTTTGCGCAAACCAATCAAAAGACACTTCTTGTGATTTTGGTTTTAAAAAAAAAATAAAAAAATGTAGCAGAACATATATTGGCCTAACATGATGAAAAAAAAAAATGGATTTTTTAAATTTTTTCTATTGGGAATGTTTTATAGCCGAAAGTATAAAATATTGTTTTTTTTTTTTTGTGGTTTTTCAGAATTGCTGCTAACTTTTTTGTTTTATAGCGCAAAAAAATAAAAACCGCAGAGGTGATCAAATGCCACCAAAAGAAAGCTCTGTGGGGAAAAAAGGACAAAAATTTTATTTGGGTACAGCATCGCACGACCGCGCAATTGTCAGATAAACTAACACAGTGCCGTATTGCAAAACATGGCCTAGTCATTAACGGGGTAAAAACCTTCCGGTTCTCAAGTGGTTAACATGTATGGACTCTTTTCAAGTACTCCTACTCTTAGGTGATCTGTGTTCTGTTTGTGCCCTGACTATTAGTGATCGGTCCTAGATAACTGGAGCTACTAAAGAAACCGTACCAAGACAGTGCGGAAGCTGAGTGGTTTCCTATGAGATGAGCGAACCTTGTGATACAACTATTTATAGCAGCTGATACTTTATGGTTGACTTGTCAGTTTGTAATCTTCATTTCCTGCTATTTTCTCTACTAATCTGAAGGTATTGTATGTACACTTTCAAATGTTTCAGTTGTTTTAAGGATGAATTTCAGGCATGGTAGATTTTTACGTAGTTCCATTGGACACTGGAGGGGGTTGGGGGGAGAGAAACACTTTATTTCCAGTCTTTAAAGAGACCCTGTCACTAACTTAAAATTTTTACAGATAAAAGCACAGGAAACGTATTTTAAATGTGTACTTGCAGTATTATGTTATCTTTTTACATTTTTTTTTTTCTCTATGCATTTCCAATGTGCCTTTGAACTTGCTATAGAATTTGATTTGTCAGTTCCCTAGCACAGCTCCCTCCATTCTTGCATGTCATAGCCCTCTCCTCTTCTGGGACTGTCTAAGGACCGGCTCACACTACTGGGCAGACATACCCAACAAAGTTCCAACTAATCGACAAAGCTAAAAAATAAACAAAAACAAAACCCCGTTCACACTGGGGCGACCTGTCAGGCGACCTGGTCGCCTGACAGGTCGCCTGCCATACAAAAGTTATGGACCCGTTCTAATAGGAGCGACACAAGTCGCTCCGACTTAGAAAAAGGGTCCGGAGCTTCTTTGGGGCGACCTACATTGACTTCAATGTTATGAAGTACGTGCCGGCGGCTCCGAGGTCGCCCGGCGAAGTAGCGTCGCTCCAGTGTGAACGGGGCCTCAGGCCCCTTTCACACATAAGGTCTGTTTTTCATCCATCCGTTGACAGATGTAAAACGGACATCAATGGATCTCTATGTAAAAACGGATGATCATCCATGTGACGAGACCAATCTCGCCACTGGGCGTTGGAGAAGCCTGGTTGCTCGCCTCCTGCAATATGACTATGGACCCTCTCATCAGCCCAGGCTAAACGTAAACCCCATGGCAATTTGACTGTGTTTGTGGCATCTGAGCGCTGTTTGGATATGTTGAGCGCTCAGATCCAGGCTATCTGGGGATGGGTTGAATGTGGGGGTTCTGTTCAGTAGACTGGGAGTTATGCATTTTTGTGTCTTTTTGTGTTTCTTTAAACATGTGGCTAATGGAGCCTTGCCTCTCCTGAAAGCTAAAACGTATTCCTGTAAACTGTAAGGAACAGGAAGCCAACTCCTAATATGGGCATTACAGGAAGTTCTGAGGAGACGGGCGGTCTATTGACACTCAGAGTAATGTGTATTGAGGGCTCGTTAGGGAACCATTGTTCTGTGTCTGACTATTGTGTACATTGATTGCCCCCTGGGGCTTCTGTCTCCTTGCATTGGTCAAAGCTATCTGACCAATCCCTGTTGACTCATTTTCAAGCCCTCATTTGCATATGCTGGAGAGGACCTTATTGAGAACTGCAAGTACTTTACAATTGACCAATGGGAAAGCGGTTGTTGGGGGAAGGATGTTCCAATTTCTGTATAAAAGTGTGCTCTGTTCTTCCAATAAATGTTGTTCCTGTTTTACCCTCATCTCGGAGCTTTGTCTCGTTATTGGGGGAATCTGCTGCAGGGATTGCTATGGTCTTCCATACTCCCTTAGAGAATCACTAAGCTCTTTTAAGAGCTTGTTCATGCTGCACTCTCTGGGGAAAGAGAGGTTCACCCACAGGAACCTGGAGCCTTGTCGTAGGTCCAGGGTGGGTAGGAGATGCCAAGACCCTAACCAAGCTGCGGCGGTTCGTGGAGTCTGAAGTGCTTACAGTGTCTGGTGGAGTGCTTGGAGCCCTCGGGAAGCACTAGGAGCATCTGTCAACGGAGGTACCTGCTCAGGGGTGCCCTGTTACGTAACAATCCATTTCCATCCGCTTCCGTCAATGTCTGTTTTTTGAAACGGATGAATGCCCTATTTTTCATCAGTCAAAAAAACGGATTGGACAAAAAAGCGGATGTAAACGGACAAACGGTCTGTTTTTCATCCATTTTTGCATTGGTAGTGGATGTAAAAAAAAATGGACGGAAAACGGATACATTTTGAGGTGACTGAACTGATGAACTGGACTATGTGTGAAAGGGGCCTATGTCAGTTCTGACCTTCCCTTTGCTGGCAAACATGGGCATAGCTCAGGTGTACGGTTAAAGCAGTATTCCAAAAGCAAACCTTTTTTATTGCAGTTTACCAATTGGTAATGGCTGCGTTCATTTTCTTTTTCATGCTTTCTTTCCTTTATTTTTATTTTTTGTGGCGATCCAGCTAGTAGGACCTATATCACACAGCTGATTACCATGTTTTGTTGGCATGGGGAAGCACAGGTGCTGCTTGCATCCCCATGCTGGCAATTTCATAGAGGTGTATTGGGACAGGAGGCTGCATGTCCCAGTATGACATCTATGTGGGTGCGTGTCCTCCAAACTTGCCCTGGGGTGCATTTAGGGACATTTACCCACTCAGATGTCACATTGGGACACAGCAGCTGTGTGCAGCCACGTGTCCCAATAGATATATATGGGACTGCTGGCACGGGGATGCATGCAACCTTTGTGCTGGCAAAACGTGGCCTTGCACTGAGCACGCAGGTAATTGCCCATGTGAATGAGGTTGAAGTCTTGTTCTGTTGAAAAACAGCTGCTTTGCACATGTAGCAGATGAAAGGTTGAGACAAACCATTTACCACTGACAGGGGTGCTTATAATCCGCTTTTACGTAAAAACGTTATCCCAAAAAATAAAGATGTTTGCTGTAACAGCTTACAAAGAGTGAAATGTTTAAACCACTTCAGCGCCGGAAGGTTTTACTCCCTTAATGACCAGGCCATTTTTGAGATTTGGCACTGCGTTGTTTTAACTTGCGCGGTCATGAAACCCTGTACTAAAAGCGATTTTTTTTTTTTTTTTTTTTTTTTTTTTTTTTTCTCCCCCCCCCCCCCCCCCCTCCCAGGACTGCGACATTGCAGCAGACAGATCAGACACCTAACTGACATTTTTTACATTTTATTTTTGAGGACTGGTGACATTACTACAGTAATCAGTGCTAAATAATATGCTCTGTTACTGTATAAATGACACTGGCAGGGAAGGGGTTAACACTGGGGGTGATCAAGAGGTTAAATGTGTTCCCTTAGCCCCGGTTCACACTTGTGCGTGTGCGGGGTTCGCATGTAATGTCGGAGCGCACTGCTCCGACATTACATGCGATCAGCTGTGCGGTGCGAGTTTAGCCATACAGTTTGTATGGCTAAATTCGCATCGCACCCGCAGCAAAGACGCACAGGAGGCATATTTGCTGCCACATCCGGATCGCACAGCGGTTCACACTTGTGCGATCCTGTGCGAACTGCACGATCGCACTGCGATATGCGATCAAACTGGGGGTGTCGTTAAGATTACATTGACACCCCCAGCGTATCGCATATGGCAGTGTGAACTGCCTGGGGTGCGTGTGCGATGCGGGAACAGGCTGCGAATTCGCAGCCTTCCCGCATCGCATATATGTGAACCGAGCCTTACTGTGTGGGGGGGATGGGTTGGACAGAGGCAGAGAGAGATCGAGGCTTAGCTGAATCACACGATCTTTCCCTGCCTCTCTGACAGAAGAGCTGCCTGCTTTGTTTACATAGGCAGGCAGCTCTTCTGTCATTCTAGCTGAAGATTGCAGGAGGCCGATTTGAGCCCGCTCCTCCTAGTCTGGCTCCCGCTGTGCCTAATACCAGTGGGAGCGCGGCTCCGGCGACACGTGCCGTCAAAACCACATGCACATAATCGCGTAGATCTGCGTTATTATGCGCAGATGGGCCGCCCTGCTGCAGTAAATCTGCATGGGATGGTCAGCAAGTGGTTAACTTGAGTTTGGTGTATCTAAATCTCTGCTAGTACATCTAACATCTCCCAACTCCTATTGCAGCCCGAATGCAGCCACCACATCGAATGATTGGGAAGCTGCAATCTATTACATTTTTGGTTTTGTGTGTAATACCACTTTGAGTGCTCCCATGTAAGCACAGCCTTGCACATGTGCACACACAAAAGGCTTGGATAATAAAAGGGTTAAAGTAAAGTGATGTAAAATCTTTTTTTTTTTTTCCCCTAATTTAACATACCAAACCTGTTCTACTTACCTGCTGTTTCAGTGGTTTTGCGCAGAGCAGCCCAGATCCTCTTCTGGGGTCCCTCTTCAGCTCTCCTGGCCCCTCCCTCCTGTTGGATGCCCCCACAGCAAGCAGCTTCCTATGGGGGCACCTGAGCCGAGCTGCAGCTCCGTGTATACATTCAGACACAGAGCTGCCGTTTGGCCCAGCCCTCTCTCTACTGATTGGCTAACTGAGTTTGACAGCAGCGGGAGCCAATGGTGCCGCTGCTGTCTTTCAGCCAATGAGAAGAGAGATGGCTGAGGCACTCGTAGACATTGCTGGATAGAGAGGGAGCTTAAGTAGGTATAAGGGGGGGGGGGCTGCTGAACACAGATGGCTCTTTATCTTAATGCATAGAATGCATTAAGCCCCCGTTCACATTAGGTCGCTCTGAATTAGGGGGCGACCTGTAAAGTCGCATGCAGCGCGACTTGCACGGACTTCATAAAATGAATGTCTATGCAAGTCGCCTCCAGGTCGCCCCGAAGTAGTACAGGACCCTTTTTCTAAGTCGGAGCGACTTGTGTCGCTCCTATTACAATGGCTCCTGTACTACACAGTGGGAGCGTGAGGACCGCGACTTGTCGGGCTGACAAGTCGGATCAATGTGAATGGACACTTCGAGTTTTTTAAAAAAAATAAATAAAAAAAAAAAACTTCTGACTGGACTAACGGTGAGCGGGTTAATTGGGAGACAGTATGGCACGGCACCTATATAGGAAAGGTTAAGCGTTCTTGACTTGAGAATCTTGTTTAGTCTTTAGCTGGTAAGATAAATAGGTCAGAGGATTATGTCTGCTCTGCTATTTACGAGTTTCGATAGTCGGCCTCCTATTTTTGTTTAGCAGGATTAGCTGTTTGAAAAGCTTCCATCCTTGCTTACGTATAACAAAACAAAATGCTGCAGCCATCTGAAAGTTTGTTGTCTTTTCCTACAGGTTCAACCAGAGATCGTATTGAGTTGTTTTGAAGCAGCACAATGGAGGGTGACAACGTTGCGTTTTTGCAGGCAGAGTTGGACCGCTTGTCTGCGGAGCTGCAGGAGACAACGGAGGAGAAGTTTCAGGCTGCTCAGTATGGACTGGCTGTTTTGGAGCAGAATGCGGAATTAAAGCACAAATATTCAGACCTGGAGGCTGAATATGAGCAGCTGAGGATGGAGATAAAGCAGATGAAGGAGGTAAGAGCAGATTCTGCCCTTTGCTGGACTTTGTGGTGTGTTTCTCTATAAGATGACAGGTGACCTTGACAGTAGTTGAATATTGCATCCAAGTCAGACATGATTTATAAATTTGCACTAACCATTTTTAGGTCAGGCTTTCGAATCTATTGTCAAAGTAGTACGAATACACACGTTTAGCAAAACGCTGAGACAGATTTTTCTTTTGTTCATTGACCAACGCAGCTTCTGGTATTCTTAAGCCTAGTACACACCCAACGAATTTCCGCCGACCGGTCGTTCGTCTTTTTTGTCCAGAGTGGTGTCTGTTGGTTGGAATGTGCTCCCAACTGCACATGAATTTTCCCGCACGACAGAATTCTACTTCAGAAGTGATGTCATGTGTTGGATTGCTTTCTATGTGTTCTTTAATCTCTGAGCATGCCCCATCTTGCTCATAAAATTTTTTCCCTGTTGAAATCTGCACTGACTGCACGAAAATCGGCCGTGTTTTGACGGTGGACAAAAATTTTATAGCCTGCACACCAGAATTTTTTCGGCCGAAAAGTCGGAGTCGGTTGTCGAACACCATACTAACAAGCCGAAAATCGGCAGATCGGTCGTCGGACGAAAATTCCCGGCTGAATTTCCACTCGTGTGTACGGACCATTGGGTTATACTGCCCCCTACAGGAGTAGGACACTAAGCAGAAAAAAATTCTTGCTACACCCATGGGCAGTTCCAGGGGTTATACTCCCTCTTTCTGCTATAGCCACTGTTTTTTTTTTCTGCCTAGTCAGGAGTAGGGACCTAGTTCCTTGCTGGGACCTTCAGTCCTAACAATTGTTTTTCCTTTTTTAAATGGAATTTTTTCATATCTTTGTTTTTTGTTCCTGTGAGAATCTGCAATCAACTGCCAGACTGGGCGACGGACTGGATATTTTTTTTTACAAAATCCAGAGAGTCCCCCCCCCCCCCCCCCCCCCCAGTTTGTCCAGCGAGCGCGCACAGGCATCAGCTCTGCGCTAGGTCGGCTGCGACTTAGCCCCGTTGGACAGGGGCTGGCTTGTGAGTTAAATGTCTCGTGAGGACGCATACGACCGGGACTCTGCCTAAGTCGCAGCGTTCCTCCTGGCCGACAGCCCCCTCATTCAGATGGAGAGGTGGTCTGTCCGGAGCGATGCCCACCCTGTTTCCATGGTTAGAAGCTGGTTGGGAACTATGTGGGGCAGCCCCAGTGAGGGTGACTGAAGCGACTACCCTCCATTTGAGCATCCGTCCTCCCCTCCGCTGCCACCGTGTGAAGGCTCTGCCAGCTGGGCATCCACGAAAATTTGGGCCGCGGCCCCAGCGAGGTTAGCTGAAGCCCCCTGCTCTTCCTTTTGGATATCTGCTTTTACCTTCCTCCGCTGGCCCTATTGGCTGGGATCCGTGCACAAAAATTTAGGCCGTGGCCTACTGGGCCTTTGCGGGCCAGCTTGGCGCCTCCCTTGGAAGGGGTGGCATTGTGGGGGTGGTCTAATTTTTTTTTTTTTTTTTTTGAAGGCAGCCATGCCAAAGTAGCTGGCGACGGGGTTGGTGCTGCCAGCGCGGTGGGGGTGTTCTCTGCAGTGTTTTTTACACTTATCTGTAGGTCCCCCTGATGGAGAATACTCAGTGAGGATGATTCCCCCACCTCTGCAACCGCGCACAAAAAAGGAGCTGGTGGGACGCACTCATTTTATTTGTTTGAGCCTCTAAAGATGGGGGACACAGCTGCCACTACGACAGTGGCGCAGGTTCTCTTGGGCACTCACAAACCACCCACAGCGGCAAAAGGTGTTCCCCTTTCTCCGCCTAATTTGACAGAATTTGTCATGAAAGAGTGACGACCGAAGCATCTCCAAGGGTCAAACGTATCCAGCGGATATAGCCACTTTGTTTGGCCCTTGTGAGCTCCTTTAGATCAATACTCCACCAGTGCCTCTTCCGCCAGTGGAAGGCCTCTTCCAATTTGGCGCTTTCTAGGCCTGAATGAGGAGCGCATGCTCTGAAAACGCATCGCCTTAAGTCTAGACATCGCAACCCGAAAGTGACGAGGCTTTGCGTTTCATGGGGTGGGGAGCAGCGAAAGTGACCGTGGCAGCCCCTGACCACTTGAACTAACAAACACTGCCAGCGGGGACCCCCAGGATGTCGATGACCATCTATACAGCGCTACATGCCCGTGTTATACCTACCTTTTGTGAGTAGCTATTTTACTATGCTCAATTGAAGTTTTCTTGCATACTGCACTTAGAAGGCGCTTGTGCCTTTCTCCTTGTCGCTCCTCACTCTTACAACAGCTGCCACTACAGTGAGCATTCATTATGGATGGACTTTTAACTTCCCTTTGTCCATTACCATTGTGGCCCTATTACCGTTTAACACAGTGAACCCTCACTTGCGCCAATATTGTTTTTTTTTTCAAGCTTCTGCCAAGACTTCTACAGAATCAATGTGTATAAGTGCAATTGTGCTTTCTAAAGTGCAGTCAAGATGTGTAAAATACAATGGATCCCAAAGTGCATAAAGTGTGCAGAAAATGATACTCCAATAATTACTCACATTCAAATAAATATTTTTAAGGAGCAAATAAACATGTGCATAAATTCATGAGTATTATGACATTGTGCAATTATGAGTGCAAAAATGCAAATTACAATACATTACAAGGTGCTCAAAGTGCAAAATATTCCAAGGTGCCCAAAAAATATGGATCTGTGTGTTTTTTAAAATTATCAAGTATATCAAAAGTGCAGTAATGTGACTTCTTAAAGAATGGTGTAAATTAAATTAGCCCATAAATTAAGATCAATTAAAGCGGCGTTTCCTGCTTGCTATATACAGGCGAATAGAAGTTAGTGCTACTGTAAGCACCATCAAATGTGAGCTTTATGCACTTTTTCTGTACTCTGAACCTATGTTTTAATAAATATGTCTGCGCAATGAGACTATTATTTGCTTGATATCTCTGAGTTCCTAGGTTTCACCCAGATGTACTATCTGAAGGGGCTTGATATATCCACCAACGGATCCAGATCCAAACGGGCTCAATTTTAGCTCTATAGGTCCTCTGGGCCTGAATAGCCCTGGTGAGTTGCTTATACTTACTGAGGTGGAAGAGCATGGATTACCCACCAAGAGCACAATTTTTGAAGCACAGATCACTTTAGAGGGGAAAAAGGAGATTTTACACTTTGATTGACCTTAATTCAATTTTATGGACTCATTTATTTACACCATTCTTTAAGAAGTCACATTACTGCACTTTTTATAATTTTTATCTCTTTTGATATACTTGATTTATTTTAAAACACACAGATCCATATTTGAGCACCTTGGGATATATTGCACTTGTTGAGCACCTTGTAATGTATTGTAATTTGCTTTTTTGCACTCATAATTGCACAATGTCATAATACTCATGAATTTATGCACATGTTCATTTGCTCCTTATTTATTTGAATGTATGAGTAATTATTGGAGTATCATTTTCTGCACACTTTATGCACTTTAGGATCCATTGTATTTTACACATCTTGACTGCCCTTTTAGAAAACACGATTGCACTTTTACGCATTGATCCTGTTGAAGTTACTCTTTAATGTATGGTTTATACTCATTACCTACCAATATTGTGCAATAAGGGTAATAGCGCCTCACTATACCACAACGCTTACTTAAATTTCCGGCAAAATTACCAAAAGTAACTAACTATTTGAATTATAAGGGTAGGCGCTGTATTTTACTAACCTTTTCCACTTCTACTAAGTCAAGGCAGTAGGGATTCCGGTCATTTTAGTGGCCCCGCCGGGCCTGCTGCGGCTGGTTGCCGACCTTTCCTTGGAGGCTTCTCCCCCCACCAGGGAGGATCTGCTGTACCAACGGCCAATCTTCCAGCCTGCTTTAGTCGAAGGATAGGGGATTGTCTGAATCAGTGATTCCTACGCTGTTTAAAAGTTAGGAAATCTACTTCTTGGGAGAGCTTTCATCGTATTTGGAAGATGTACATTGCGTGTTGTGAATCCCTTGGGATTCCTCCTCGCTCTTTTTCGGTGGCTCGGATCTTGACCTTCCTTCAATGGGGGGTTGGCATGGAGTACTATCAAGGGCCAGGTGTCGGCCTTGGTGGTGTTCTTCCAAAGACCCTTGGCTATAGCTCTGGTGCGTACCCTTCTTCAGGGTGTTCGTCACTTGGTCCCTCTAGTGTGGTCTCCTTTGCTGCCTTGGGACCTCAATTTTGGTACTTTCGGATCTTAAAAAATTTCCCCTGCTTACGCCTTCCCAGCCTTCTTGGTGGCTATCACCTCTGCACGCAGGGTGTCATACCTGGCGGTGTTATCCTATTCACCTTATCTGGTGATTCACAGGGATATGGTGCTGCTTCGCCCCTGTCTGTCATTCCTTCCAAAGGTGGTCTCTGTTTTTTATTTAATTGAAGACATTGTGTTGCCTTCCCTGTGTCCTAGGCTTAAACATCCCAAGGAAATTGTCTTGGATGTGGTCTGGGCAATTAGGGTGTAACTGGCAGCTACAGAGTCTTTCAGGAAGCCAGGCTCTCTATTTTGTGACCACAGATGGACCTCATAAAGGGTTGTCCGCTTCCTCTGCGACTTTCTAGATGGATCAGAGAGACGGTGGTTCTGGCCTATCCATCAGGGTTCAGGATCCTCCTTTTCCCTGTCAATGCGCACTCTACTAGGGCGCTTAGTGCCTCCTGGGCCTTAATTTTTTTTTTTTTTTTTCAGGTGGGCTCAGTTTTTTTTTTTTTTTTTTTTTTTTTTTTTTTTTTTTGGGTTGAGCCCCTGTTGCCTGGTTGTCTAATGTTTAGCCTTGGGAATTTTTTACGGTTTCCCACCCTTCATGTTTGAAACTGCTTTGGGATGTCCCAATGGTTAAGAATACCAGAAGCTGTGTTCGTCGGTGAACGAAAGAGAAAATTGTATTTTTGACTTACCGTAAAATCCATTTCTCTGATGTTCATTAACAGACGCAGCACCCATCCCTCTGTGGAGTATTCTCCTGACGCTGCTTGTAACTGAGTGAGTACACCCCCTGGGACTGCCCATGGTTGTAGGCAGAATTTTTGTTTTCTGCCTGGTGTCCTACTCCTGTAGGCGGCTGTATAACCCAATGGTTAATACCAGAAGCTGTGTCCATCAATGAACATCGGAGAAGTGGGTTCTACGGTAAATCAAAAATCCCCATTATTATTTTTGTTTTTGTTTACAAACATGTTACACTTGTGTGCTCTGTGTAATAGTTTTGCACAGAGCAGCCCTGATCCTCCTCTTTTCGGGTGACACGAGCGCCGCTGCGGGGGCTTCGTTCTAAGGTAAGTATTTCATAATGTGCTAGCATGCAATGCATCCTAGTACATTATGCTATGGTCTTGCAGGTTTTAGTTTTTATTTATTAAGCGGTACCGCTTTAATGCAATTTATCTTCAAGGCCAGCGAGCTGAATGGGGGGGGGGGGGGGAACAAATGGATTCCGCCATCCACACAATTGAGGTGGACAGAGGAATCCTCCCTGCTGAGGCAGTGGGGCTAATTTACTAAAGCTGGAGAGTGCAAAATCTGGTGCAGCTGTGAATAGAAACCAATCAGCTTCCAGGTTTTATTGCCAAGGCTTAATTGAACAAGATGAAGTTAGGAGCAGATTGGCTACCATGCAGAGCTGCACCAGATTTTGCGCACTCACTGTTTTAGTAAATCTCCCTATTGTATTGTTACAGCAGGAACTATCTGCTGTCCAGATACACTGATCAGCGACTAAAGCCACCGATCGAGAGAGATGTTCCAACAAGGGCTCTGGCATCACGGGAATGAGTGCTCTTCTCCTTCACAATGCACTCTTCCCTGGTCTCAGCAGCATCTTGGTGTCAGCCAGTGGGTTGGCATTGCATTGTTTGCTGTGTAGTCCAAACCCTCTCCATGTATTACCTGCCTCCATACATACGCTATGTACCTAAACAAAAGTAATAGGCTATTCTGACTGTGTTTGTGGTTTGATCAGGCTTTAACAGAAGCGCACAGTAACCATAAAAGAACAGCAGCTGACGGAGAGAGCCGAGAGGAGAATCTGCTGAAGGAATCCTCTACCAGGGAAGCTAAACTGAACACCAAGATTGATGACCTCCAGAATGAACTGAAGCAGATGAAATCTTCTCTTACCAACACCTCTGCAGATAACGAGCGCCTCACCCTTGTAATTCAGAACTTGAAGAAGGTAGGATAATCGCCCTTGGCATTTTTGTAGTGGGTAAATTTGATGGCTGCAGCCATTGCTAGGAACACAAGGCAAGATCATACAAGTTTTATTATAATCCAGTTTATTACAATACAACTATTATAAAACAATACAAGTATAGTGCAAGAATAGAATACAACACAAGTTAGAATTTTAATGATGCATTTTTGGTCATGCATAATCAGCAGCAAAAATAATAGATCTGGTTTTTCTATGATGGATTTTGTGAAATTCTACCGCAACAATGATCCATGCTACTTTTACAGAGTTGGTGTGTTTCGTAGCTTTCAAGGTGCTCAAAACAGACCTGTTTATACATTTAAGGAAAATAACCTTAGGAATCACAAAAAAAAAAGATTTAAAATAGAAATTTGAGAATTATAAATGAATAAATAACCATACCCATCTAGGTAGATCTGTCCCCGCGCCACCTTTAACCATTTTAAGAACAGAAGATTTTGCTGCTTAATGACCTGGCCCTATTTTGCGATTCGGCCCTGCGTTACTTTAACGCACTATTGTGCGGTCGTGCGACACTGTACCCAAACGAAAATTACGTCCTTTTTTCCCCACAAATAGAGCTGATCACCCCCCCCCCCCCAACATTCCCAAGAAAAAAAATCAAAATTTAACATTTTAGGCAAATTTTTTTTTTTTTTCTGCTACATATTTTTGGTAAAAAAAAAAAAATCGCAAAAAGCGTTTTTGGGTTGGTTTGCGCAAAAGTTATTGCGTTTACTAACTACTGGAAATCTATTTAGCAGGATCGCATGGTCTGTGTGATCGTTGCAGGGAGAAGGATGGACAGCTGTGTTTACAACAGCCGACCGTCCTTCTTTGTCAGCGGGGGAAAATCTCTGTTCTCAGGCTTCAGTGAGCAGAGAGCCACTGACTGCCCCTCTAGAGCTCACTGGAGCGCTGTGCTGTGGAGGGGGTGGGAGCTTCTGGCTCAGGCTCTCAGAAGCTCACTGAGAGGCTGAGCCAGCAACTGCTCAGGAACTTGGGTGGATCCCAACATTAAAGCCAGGATCTGTCCAGAGCCTGGATTGATTCATTGATGTCAGCATTAGCCTGCTTTTGGCTGAAAACGGCTAATCTGTAGGAGAAGTAGAACCAAAAGTGCTTTGACCCTATTTCTTTTTTTTTCCCATCTCTAGCCCTAACTTTTACTGACCCTTTTTTACTTTTATACACGTGGGTTTGGGAATGTCTTGGTCACTTATGATTGGCCCAGTACAGGTGACCCCCCTTCTTACAGGATCACTCAGGTGGGGTTTTAACTCGGATCCCTAGTTCTTTTATGGAGTGAGGAAGAGGGCGGATACTTCACCCTCTAACAGGAAGTCAGATTACCGCAGCAAAAAAGGAATTTGGAGGAAGCTGAGAGCAAATAGAGGGGAGTTTAGAATACCTTTTTTATGTCCTACTGTCTGAGCTTGGTTCACACAAACACACAGCACACTGTTGATGTGCATTAACAAAGAAAAAGTAGGACATGTAGCTCTTCCCCCACAGTACATTCTGGTGTGCTAGAACATGTTACAGCAAGCTGCAGTGAATGTTAATAGAATACAGTCTAAAAGAAAAAAGTGTTTTCACAGCGAACTGTAATGTTAACAAATCTCATGCCAGTGTGTGTGCATGCTATGGTGTGAACGAGCCCTTAGCTGTATGGTTTTGTTTGGGGGAAGGGGGGGGGGGCGTCTGAATTAGCCATGAACACGTTAAAGACACTTGGTCCTGTGCAGCTTTATAAACCTAATAAAAAGGAGGCTGTGCATAAAGCTGTAAAGTAAGCTTACTTGCACAGGAGCCATGCAATGTTGATTCATTGCAGAGTACAATTACTGGCCTGTCTTGTGGAAGACTACCCAGAAAGGGCAGGGATCTCTCCGGCTGGCACGAAGCATAAAAGCCTTTCACATTCTGCATTCCCACACTGTAGAGGTCTTCGTTATGTTTCTATGATCACACTTTCGCTGCACAATCCCCCTCTTTATGTGCCATCGTTTTGAAAGAAACTAAGCTACAAGCTTTGTCACCACTAAAGTCAATAAATTGTAGTCCTTGTGGCTTGGATGTCCTGAGCCCATAAACTCTGGTACCAATTTTTTCTAAATCAACGGAGCTATATAATCCCACTAAGCAAAGCAGAGACGCTGTTCATTTCACATGCAAGACACAGTTGTTCTGCATTCAATGAAAGGCCTGATGGAAAGTCTACCTTTGTGGACAGAGAATGTCCTCGGGTCTTACAAATACATTGCAAGGATTTTTAGCAAACCCATTGACCTGTAAGTAGAAGAACTTGGTGCACAATGATGACGTCCTGGAAATCCAGTCAAGTTTTTTATTAAGCAAGCAAAGATCACATACAGCACGCATGAAGCACCTCCCACCTCAAGCCACTCCCTAACACATTTCAGCGTAACAGGAATAGGGATGTCCATCCTTGACCAGCTTTTGTTCTGTAGATTGGGTTTTTGAATAAAACTCCTTGCAAAGAAAGTTAACTTGATTTGATGGATACTAGGAAATTGTGCTGACTTCAGTCTTCCAATCGTTTGTGTGATATATATATATATATATATATATATATATATATATATATATATATATATATATATATATATATATATATATATATATATATATATATATATATATATATATATATAATGTGTATGTAAATTTTTTTTTTTTTTTTTTTTGCCTTATTTGCGTAAATAAAAATACCCTTTGCAAAGTATACTTTTAAAGTCAAAATTTTCTACTCCTGGCTTTGACAGGTACCCACTTTCACTTTTTGTCTGATTGCATCAGCGGATCCACTGGAAGTTCTCTCTCCAATCCCCTCCTTCCTGCCCGCAACCTTCTGGGACGCGTCTTTAGTCCCTGAAGTCTGCAAGATCATTCACATAGCACAGTGTAGCTTGCATGTGGGCAGCCAGCTGTGAAGCCATGAGGAATCACATCTGGCTATCCACAGTAAACATGCTTGTGACAGGGACCCAAAGACCAGTGAAGAAACCAGTTTGGGTTGTGGACAGGTGAGTGTCCCATTTTATTTAGTTGGCAGCTATGGTTTTTTTTTTTTTTTTTTTTTCTTTTCCCCAAACATGGCAAGGAACCACGTTAATTGTTCCCGGTAAAGATCCCATTGAAATACACCCCTCACCTGCTGTCTTTGGCACAAGTTATTGCAGAAGTGAAGCAATGAAGATCCTGCAGAATTTTCTGGTCCTTGTCACGTGCTGGGCATTTTCCTGCCTGCCCATCCCTCATTACAAGACAGAGTAGGAACATAGAGGCCGGAAAATTGAACCACTGAGCCAAGTGGAGGAACCCAGAATCTGACACTCCTGAAAATGTCATACTACAGGATCTTTATCTGGCAGTATCTCTGAACCACTGCAGAAGCTGGGAGAAAAGGCAGTAGGAGAAATGAGTATATGTGTTCTTCGCAGGGAGCCTTTTTATTTATTTTTCTTCCCCCCCCCCCCCTTTAAAAAATGTGTAAAATGTAAACCAATATAGTTTCCTTTTTTAAAGTTTCTTCCAGTCAGACAGAAGATCTTCTTCTTCTCTTGTTTAGCGATTGCTCTGCTTTCTTTCTTTGTAGGAATGCCAAGATATTGAGAAGGAGAAGACACAGTTACGGGATGAGATAAAGCAGTGTAAACTTAGGGAAATGCAACATTTGCAAGACTTTTCCGAAGTTGAAGAAGAAAATATTTCTCTTTTAAAACAAGTGTCTGTCTTAAAGGAAAACCAGGTAATTTATTTTCTCAACATTTGCTTTGTATTGGTTATCATGATCTCATACAAACAGGAATGTATTTTCTTTCTCAAGTACTCCTTTTCATAAATAAGTTAAGTCAAGAAAATCCCCTTCGTAAGCTGTAGCAGACCTTCTTTTATGAAGTTATTTAAGTAGAACTATGGGGGAAATTGCATATATGATGCACTCTGTCACCATTATTTTGCAGTTTTTTAGCACCTGGCTTAAGCAGCTACAAACAAATGCTGTGAAAATCAAACAACTATCCCAACACCTAATTGCTTATTGATCTTAGGCCTTAATCACATAGGGATGCAGGTTTATATACACCTGAAAAGCAGTCCCCAGGGATAGATTGTGTGTTTTTTTTTTTTTTTTTTTTTTTTTTAAGAAGGTTTAGAGCCTGTTCACAGGAGTTCAGGAGGTGATACTGCCATCTCATGAATGCCTGTGTTTTCATTTGTGACCATAAAGGGGACTTCTGCCCTATGAGCCAAGTATTTGGCATGTGGCTGCTGTGTGGTCCTGTTGATTTGATTGAACACGTTGGGCGAGTAGAACTGCCTGCCAAACACGACATGCTGTAAACCATTTTTTGCAAAGCATTGTGACTGTGGTGGGGGGAGGGGGGGGAGGAGAAACACAGATCAACTTTTATCACCCATTTGCTGTCTGTGCCAATGAGGGCTTAGTTCGCATACATGTTTAATTTATCCTGCCCTGGTATGATGGATTCTGCGGTAGATCCATTAATTTTCCACTAACTGTAAAAAGGGAACAGTTCTATTTACAGGTGGTCCCTGTCTCGTCAAAATAATTAAAACGGCGGTCAGTCAACCAGCAGAGACCATTGACTGCAGTAGATTGGATGGATGAATGTATACAGAGACCACAGACCCTACAGCTTTGGGAGCTGTTGGTCATTTCAATAAAAAAGGCCTCGCAGATCGGAATGGTAAGCCGAAACTGTCAGGAAAAACAGATCTTCATAAAGCATTTACCCACCACAACATTTTAAAAAAAAAAAAAAAAAAATCTTGCACAACTAACTTTACAAGGCAAATAGGAAGTTTTTTTTTTTTTTTTTTTTTTTTTTTTTTTTTTTAATACAACTTTAGTATTTGGGTATGTTTTAAATTTGACAGTTTTTACAGATGTCCCCTCCCGCAGCCTGTAAAAAAAACAATCAAGCGGCTGAACTGGCGCTAGAATTCTTTACTGTGCCAAGAATTGGTGGCTGAAAAAAAAGATATGTGAATAATGCCTGCAGCTGCACCCATCATTTAGATATCTCCACCCAAACCTAAGGATGTCGTATGACGGCCGGCGGTATGGAAGTGGTTAAACCAAGTACTGGTAATTTTTGGCAGTGTGGGCAGACGCCAAGTCCTGCTGGAATATGAAATCCTCTCCCATAAAGCTGGTCAGCAGAGGGAAGCATGAAGTGCTCCAGAATTTCCTGGTAGAGGGCTGCCCTGACTGTGGGCTTGATAAAACACAGCAGATGACATGGCTCCCCAAATCATCCCTGACTGCAGAAACTTCACACTGGACCTCACACAACTTGGATTCTGTGCCTCTCCACTCCTCGAGACTATGGGACCTTGATTTCCAAATGAAATGCAAAATTTACTTCCTCTGAAAAGAGGACTTTTGACCACTGAGCAAAAGTCCAGTCCATTTTCTCCTTAGCCCAGATAAGACACTTCTGACGTCTGGTTCAGAAGTGGCTTGACACAAGGAATGTGACAGTTGTAGCCCATGTCCTGGATACATCTGTGTGGTGGCTCTGGAAACAGACACGAGCCATAGTCCACTCCTTGTGAATCTCCCCCAAATTCTTGAATGGCCTTTGCTTCACAATCCTCAAGTCTGCGGTAATCCCTGTTGCTTGTACATTTTTTTCCTTTCACTCAACTTCCCATTAATATGCTTGTGAACAGCCAGCTTTTTTAGCAATGATCTTTTGTGACTTGCCCTCCTTGTGGAGGGTGTCTATTTGGGTTTATTTACTAAAGGAAAATTCACTATGCGCTACAAGTGCACTTGGAAGTGCAGTCGCTGTAGATCTGAGGGGGACATGCAAGGAAAAACAGAATTTCTTTATCATACGTCACGGAAAACTGAGCCATATTCATTACCATATGGGTTATACACCACCTATAGGTGAATGGACACTGGCAACCAATCAGACAGGAAGTCCCCCCTGTATAACCCCCTCTTACAGAGGCATGCATGTGCGTGCGCAATCGGCATGATTTATTAAGGAAGTGTTTCCAGCACACAAGCCTCGGTCAGAGGCTGGAGGGGACACAGAGCAGCAGCTGGGTTACGTGAGTCACTGTGGGTGCATGTTTACTGATACGGACAGGTTCTGTTACTTGAGATAGTAAGTGCTGTGTGTGATAAGCTGTATAGCTTGGCACAAGCCTTAAGTACTCTAAAGGCAGTACCTCAAGTTTGTCTTGCCTAATGCCCAGTACACACGATCCGAAAATCGGACGACGCTCCGTCCGTTTTTGTTTGGTTGCTAGGAACTCTCAATTATATTCGCAAATGGGAGAGGTTACTTACGATACGAATTTTCTCGGACGATGATTCAAAAGCTTCCGGAATGCGTAACCACGTTGTAGCATGTGAGGGGAAATGATGTCTACTGCTCATGCGCTGTCTACTGCTCACCATTTTTTTTCGGACGAACAACATACTGATAATACGATTATCGTACGATGTGTTATAATACGATCAAAATTTTTATGCTTGCATGACCGGATAATATCGGGTGAACTGTCGTGATCGCCTCTCGTAATCTGTGTACTAACGATCAGATTATCACCCGATTTTTGTCACAAGCGTTATTTTTTGTCCGATTTTCGGATCGTGTGTACGGGCCATTAGATCAATGTCCTCCTGAAGGGGGGGGGGGCCACACAGTTGGAAGGGGCACTGTGGTGCCGCCGTCAGGTTTTGAAGATCCTAGCCGTGCTTCCTCTGTGTTTACCTCCCCTGAAGGGCCGGAGGCAACAAGCCAATCTGAGCCCTTATGGTTGTTAGGAGTAGTAGCCACATCTAGTGCTTCTGTCGGAGCTTGCGTCCCTAAGGACAATTGGCTGGCCTTGAGGGAAAGATTGCTGGCATGATTGCAGCATCGCAAGAAGGGAGGAAATGTAATCCCCCCCTCACCTGAGCCACCCCCTGATTTAGTTCAGGATTGGGCAGAGGATGTGGAAGAAGTAGCTGTAAAAGACCCTATAGAAGGTCAAGTTGAGGTTTCCACTTCTGGGGAGACAGGACCGGATTTATGGTGTCGTGTCCACCCCCCCCCCCCACCTCAAGTGCATTGGTATGGAACGTCCCATATGGTAATGAATATGGCTCTGTGACCCGTGAGGTACGATAAAGAAAAATAAATGGATTTCTCTATCGTTCATTGACAGCAGCTCCATATTCTTCTTGACCATTGGGTTATGCTGCCCCCCCTACAGGAGTAGGACACTAGGCAGGAAAAATCTATACCATGCCTATGGGGCAGTCCCTGCAGGCATACACCCAATCACTCTGCTATAGGATCCATTTCTTGAAGTACATCATGGGATTCAAAGGTCCCTCCCCTCTTGTATGGGATGTTTATTGCTGGTTACAAAACTGAGGTACTTCCTGTGTAGGAGGGGTTATATAGGGAGACTTCCTTTCTAAATGGTTGCCAGTGTCCATTCACCTATAGGTGGCGTATTACCTATATGGTAATGGCTCTGTGTCCTGTGATGTGCTCCAAGAAATAAATTTTACAGGTAAGCTGTCGGAAAAATCCATATTTTGCTTGCACATTATTGGATAGAAATCAGAAGAGGTTCCCTTAAGATCTACAGTGACTGCACTTGCAGTGCACAGTGATTTGCCTTTTAGTAAATCGACCCCAATGACTGTCTTCTGGACAACTGTCAAGTCAGCAGTGTTCCCCATGACTATGTAACCTACTGAACCAGCCTGAGAGACCATTTAAAGTCTCCGGAAACATTTTTTACAGGTGTTTTTGAGTTAAGTAGCTGTTTAGAGTGTGACTCCATGAGTCTACAATATTTAACTTTTCCACAATCTTCTAATTTTTAGATACTGAATTTCGGGTTTTTACTAGCTGTAAGCCATATTCATCAAAATTAAGAAAAATAAATGATTGCAATATATTGCTCTGTGTAATCTATATGAATTTTACTTTTTGAATCCAATTGCTGAAAATTTAACTTTTTGATATTCCAATTTTTTAGATGTACCTGTGTATATATTTTGGTTTTAGGGGTTCTAAGTAATTTTCTAGCAATAAAATGCAGTATCGGTTCGGGCGTCAAGTAGTTAAAGTGGAATTCCAGCCTGACACTGGAAAAGAATTTAAAAGAAATCCTGTCCTTCCTCCTACCTATACTGCCTAACCAGTGTTAAAAAAATTGTGTACCTGCCTATTTTCTTTCCCATCTGGACACTTCATCTCCCTTTTTGTCAGTGAGTGGCAACTGCAGAGGAGAGGAAGGAGTGCTTGACCAACGTCTGGGGGCGGTGATGTCACCTATAGGCTCCTATGTCCCAGCCGTTGTCGCCTCTCGTTCCTCTTTCCTGCAGCCACTGACTGACCCAGGAGAGCTGGAGCTGCGAATCCTGTGACCGAACTGGAGCAGACTAAAAATGGGTAAGTACACACCTTTTTACTACACCGGTTATGCATCATAGGTAGGAGGGCAGAGGAAACCTTTTTAAGACTAGTCTGTGTTTGGCTGGATTTCTAATTTTGGGGTCAGTTTAAGGTAGGAGGACAGCACTTGGGAGAAACTAAAGCCTCGTACACACTCAATGATTGTTGGCCGTGAATTTTCGGCCAACGTCCGATCGGCCGATTGTCGGCTTGTTAGTATAATGCTGCCGACAACCGACTGCGACTTTTCGGCCGAACAAAATCTGGTGTGCATGCTATAAATTTTTTGTTGGCCGTCAACAGAACGGCCGATTGTTCGTCAGTCAGTACAGATTTCGGCAGACAAAAATCAGATGAGCAAGACTGGGCATGCTCAGAGAAGAAAAAACACACGGAAAGTTAACCAGCACATGACATCACTTCTGAAGTTGGTTGTTGGCCGAAAAAATTTGTGTGCAGTCTAGAGCACATTTCAACCAACACAACACTGGACAAAAGACGGCCGATCGGTCGGCCAACAATCGTTGCGTGTGTACGTGGCTTTAGTAAAGAAAAATTTAAAGCACATTTGTCCTTTTCAGGAAATGCAATGTCTGTGTCCCAGCTGCACCATGTGACAGAGGTGATCTTGGGCCCATATTTGGTTACAAAATGTGAATATCTACTTTATCCCCCCTCCCAATAATAATTTTATTTTTCTGTTCTCCAAGGTGGACTATGAAGGATTAAAACATGAATTGAAAAGAAGAGATGAAGAGATTGATATATTAAATGGACAATTGGATGAGCTGGTACGGCTAAGAGACATAGCTGAGCGCCAGCTGGAGGAGGCTCTGGAGACCTTGAAAAGTGAGAGGGAACAAAAGAATGAACTCAGGAGAGAACTGTCTGGGTACCTCAGTTATGACTCCATAGGAAACCTGCCGATCAATCTGGAAGATCCAAATGAAGAAGATTTTGACAGTGGATACAAGTCCAATGGAGAGGTCTTGATGTCCACCCCACGTAACAGCAACATCTTTCATCCTGGACCTAAGCTGGCCTCCGATCTCTTCACTGAACTCAACCTGACCGAGATTCAGAAACTCAAGCAGCAGCTACTGCAGGTATTGTTTGGCTTGGCTTGTCTGTGTAAGAATGTTACCTGTTATGCTTATAAGTGGATTAGTGTTTTGTAGTTTTTGCTCATTTCCCAGAGTACAATTCAAATTGGACTTTAGCTATTCGATCACAAGATGTGGTTATGTGATAAATGTTGCATACACCAAACTTATTTTATAAATATTGCTTAATAAACGTGCATCGTTTTATCTGATTTCTATGTCACTGTTCTTTATATTTCTAGTTGTATTACCATAGTCATGCATGCATAGGTGTCCCCATCCATGTGCAAATAGAGGATTCTCCACTGCCACCTATTGTAGTCAACCAACCACAACAACTGTGGCTGCTTGTATCCCTAAACAGTGATGGAATCAGAGAGAATGCTGAACATTTTCCACCCTACTTCCTTTTTTCAGTTGGTCATGTTTCTGGTGCTGGCAGGGCCACCCATGGCTTGAATTTCAGCCGATTCACTAGAAATGGCCAAAATTTTGAGCCAATTACGGCAAGCTTTAGCAAGGCTAAATTTAGTTTTGTTAGAGTAGGTTTAGCTAGTAGTTGCTCACATTTACATGGACTAGTTTTATAATGAAGACATTTTGATGGTTATCCAAATAAAGCTACTTGGATAAATGGCAAAACAGTATAACCGGACAAATCCTGACTAATTCTGATTTATTACTACTAGCTATTCCTCAGCCTGGATAAATGAGTCTTCACAGACACAGCACCAGGTTGTTGAATTCTGTGCAATGCTTTATGGTAGACAGATGTGTGACAGCCAACTTTTTGTAAGGTACAACTCTATTTTATACACCCATATTAATATGGGGGAAGATTTACTAAAACTAGTGCACACAGAATCTGGTGAAGCCAGGCATAGTAACCAATCGGCTTCTAGGTTTTTAATGGCAAAGCTTAAAAAAAAAAAAAACACTTGGTTGCAGGCATCACCCCGGTACTTTTCCCCAATAACTAGCCCCTGGATGCTTTTACAAGCAGCGGGAGGGGAGGTGTCTTCCGCGGCTCTGGGATACCGGTAGACCCAGGCTACCAGCCAGCATGTTTACCGGCTGGATATACTTTGATCAGCTCTCTGCTATGATAACCCGGAAGCGATTTACCTGACATAACTTCTGGTTTACCCAGATGTCAGTGGTGCCATTTTTTAAAAATCTTGGTGTTTTTAAATACTGTTAAGGGCAGAGGAGATATATCCATAAAGAGTACCTGTCACTGCCTATTGCTGTCACAAGGATGTTTACATTCCTTGTGACCTCAATAAGTGATACAAAAATGTTTATTAATTTTAGATTAAAAAAAAAAAAATCTAAAAAAACCTTTTTAAAGTACCCCATCCCTCCTGTTCTCACGCGCAGAGGGATCATCCTGCACATGAGGTATCACAGCGAACATCAGATCACGGGCAGTAATTTTAGGACTAGCCCTCCTCTGTAAATCTAAAGAAACCTGCAAAGGCTTTTAAACCATCGCCTATGGATAGTGAAATTTATGCCGTTTGTCGCCGTTGCATGGGCGTGTAAAATTTTAAATTGTGACATGTTTGGTATCTGTTTTCTTGGCGTAACTTCATCTTTTATATTTTACAAATAAATTGAGTTATGTATTGTTTTTTGCATTAACATCCAAAAAAGTTGCATTTGATAAACCGCTGTGAAAATAACACGTGACATAAAACATTTCAAAATCCACCATTTTATTCTCTAGGGCCTCTGCTTAAAAAAAAAAATAAAATGCAGTTTTAACTTATTTTTCTCAAGGCATCTTCCAGACATCCCATGAGACTTAGGACTCCTCCTGCCAGGACAGGAAACGCGTTAACCCGACCAGATAAGGCGGTCCTCTAGTCTTCATCCCCCCCCCCCCCCTTCAGTATTTAGTTTGTTCTGGACAGGGGGTGCCATGTTTCCTGGAACCTGTTTTTTTGGGTCTCATGGTCTGTCCTTTGAAGACTTGGGCAAGAATCCGATATACTTTCTCCTGCCCAGTGCGATACCTTATACCTGCAGGTTAGTAGTGGCTGCTTTTCTCCTGTCCTCTGTTCCCGGGGAGGGCCAAGACAGCTGATGGCATCCGGGGAAGAAGGAGGGAGTCTGTCTGATCCCGCAGCGTGGCTGGCCATGCAGGAGGAGAGCGCATTGCTGATTAAAGGGTTTCTTGTGCACAGCTTTGACGTGTAGGGCAGAAGGGGCGGAGCTCCTGTGTTCCATAAGGCCCAGAGGAAGTGGCGTAAGTCATTTTTGGACGTGGGTGACGTCATCAGCGGGCGCCGGAGATGCTGGTTCCAGTTTCCTTAAGGTGCGAACAGCAGACTGCTGGTCAGCTGGTGTTTGTGACACCCAGCAGAGGCTGTGGAACACAGAGCAGGATGGACTCCTCTGCAGCAACTGCTCAGGCAGCGGACGCAGGCTCTGGCACCAGCACCTCTCAGGTAAGCCTGGGGACTCTTCCCTCTTGCATATCCTGTGGTGCTTTTTCTCCTCCATCATAGCTTTGTGTGGCTTGGGTGAAGGGGCATCTTTCCTCTTCCCTGCACTGGAGTGTGTTTGGAGATCTGTGTGGTCTGATTCTCAAACTAGGCTTTCTCTAGCGCTCATTGACAGACGTAGTCCTCGGTGATACACCACCTTCGGGTTATGTTGCCTCCACAGGAGCAGGACTAGACAGGAAATTAAAAAGCTCTGGCCACACCCCAGGGGCAGTCCCAGAGGGTATATCCTCTCTCTCTCTGCCTCAGCAAATCAGTTATTTTCTGTCTAGTTAGGAGTAAGGACCTAGATACCTTGCTGGGATCTTAGGTCCTGGCAAGAATTTTTTCTTAAAGGATTTTTTTAGACAGCTTTTTTCTCCAGTGTTCCTGTGAGATCTTCAAGCAAGAAAGCTGAACTGGGCGACTGGCTGGATGTTGAGATCCGGTGGTCACCCCAGTTCAGCCTACGAGCGCGTGCAGGCCATAGCTCCGCGCTGGGTCGGCCGCGACAAAGTCCCATTAAAGGACTGTCCACGCGAGTTAAATGTCTCGCTGAAACGCCAAAGACCATGAGTCACGTTTCCGTATCGGTCGACAGCCCTCCCGCCCCGGTGGAGAGGGGTACTGTCAAGAGTTGGTGCCCGCCTGGTTCCGGTATGGTGAGTAGTATGTTCCCCCTTTCCCCCTGACGGGTTTTGTGGTGAACGCGGGCCCCTCTCTGTATGGTAAGATAGAGTCCCTTTCTATCCTACAACATGACACAGATCCTCCTACTTTGAGTGTGATTTTATGTGTGCAAAAAGCCAGGAGGCTTGGTTTGGGAGCTAACAATCTAATTGTATACATGTTTTAAAGATGTAATCTGTGGCATTCTGGGAATCTTATGGGTTAAGAATAAGCTACCTACCAGTCAGAAGCCACGGACATGTAGACTGCCTTCCTAATCAGATCTCCAGCTATTAGCAGGCCTCCCGAACGGCCATGCGGTCCGCCAGGGCCGGTACCGCCAACCACGCCATATCCCCATGCAGTGAGAGTGTTGTGTGCCCTGCAGCACACCGCTATTCAGTACGGGCCGCCGCCATTTTTTTTGGATCGCGCGAGCCGCCATTTTGGCGTAGCCTCGTGTCTCCAGCATGGGGGCGGCCATGTTTGAGGTGATCCAAACACCTCGTGGAGCTTGGGGGAGGCGCCGGAAGGCGTACAGAGGGGCGGAGCCGCCTCCTTTCTTCCTGGGCAGCCAGCCAAAAGACTTCCTGTTTGTTAAGACAGCGCTGTAACCTGTTGCAGTTAAACTCTGAGCATCAAGTGGTGAGCCTGGGTCTCTCTCTCTCTCTCTCTCTCTTCTCTTCTCTTTCTCTCTCTCTCTCTCTCTCTCTCTCTCTTCTCTTCTCTTCTCTTCTCTTCTCTTCTCTTCTCTTCTCTTCTCTTCTCTTCTCTTCTCTTCTCTTCTCTTCTCTTCTCTTCTCTTCTCTTCTCTTCTCTTCTCT
Source organism: Pelophylax lessonae (assembly GCF_965119305.1). Lineage (NCBI taxonomy): Eukaryota > Metazoa > Chordata > Amphibia > Anura > Ranidae > Pelophylax > Pelophylax lessonae. The sequence continues at coordinate 238,427,634 of NC_138774.1, forward strand.
TCTCTTCTCTTCTCTTCTCTTCTCTTCTCTTCTCTTCTCTCTTTCTCTCTCTCTCGGGCTTTTGTGGCGCTGGGGGTCGAAAAAAGAAAAGTTTTTATTTTTGAATTATATTATCCAGGAAGTAACTGGAGTTATCATGGACCCTGCCACACACATTCCCCCACCTGTTTCCCTCGAGGGGGCCACGGGACCCGCCGTTGCACAGAGTATAGAGTCATTTACAGCAATTTTGGAGTCTATGGTAGCTCGGGTGGAGGCGGCCTGTCAGGGACGGGGGTCAAGGAAGCGACCCCCGCCTACCCCTATACCATCTGACACCTCTGACTCAGATTTAGAGGTGGTCACGGCAGTTGCAGGTTCCTCTGCAAGGGCTGTTATCCCAGGTAAAGCCCCCTCAGACAGTGAGGAGGATGCTTCTTCTCCTGCTATTATTCAGGAAGAAGCATTGGTGGACGCACTAGTTGTGGCAGTCCAGGAAACCTTAAAACTTGAGGCTTTACCGGCAGAGGCAACTGAAACAGAGATTCCTTTTGGTACTAATAAGCCCATCAAGACGATGAAGGCTTTTCCTGTACCTAAATGTTTCGGTAATCAGATTAAAGGAGAATGGGAGCATTCTAAACGTACCTTTACTATTTCCAAGCGTATTGCTAGACGCTATCCGTTTGAGGAATCCATCATTAAGAAATGGACGGTACCACCAGTCGTGGATCCGCCTATTTCCAGGCTGAATAAAGCCACGGTTATTCCAGTGGAGGACACTTCGTCCTTTAAGGATCCGGTGGATCGAAAGATGGAAGCAGAGTCCCGCACCATCTTCTCTCTGATAGGGTCAGCTTTTAGACCAGTAATTGTTATTGGTCTAGTTTCCCAGACACTTACGGAATGGGCGAAAATGGTACGCCAAGATCTTAGGGGAAAAGATATTCCCCAGGAGACATCTGATTTGATGGAACAGATTATACAAGGGCTACAGTTTATCTGTGACGCAGCCTTGGACACTACTCCCTTATTAGGGCATGCATCTAAGACAGCGGTGATCCTCAGACGTGTGCTGTGGTTAAAATGCTGGTCAGCTGACCTAGGTTCCAAGAAGACCTTGACAAATCTCCCCTTTCAGGGGAATCGTCTATTTGGGGCCAACCTAGATGAAATCATTAAGGATGCCACTGGGGGCAAGAGCACTTTTTTGCCACAGGCTGCTAAAGCTAAGGGACCTCGCAACAAGCGAGGACCTTTCTTTACCGCCCATAAAGGGCGCCCGGCTGGTACTAGCGGGAAAGGCAAGACTCCTCCAGGAGGGTTCAAGAAGGGCTGGTCGGACAAGCAAAGGACCAACCCAGCCAAACCCGAAGCAAAGGAGTACACAGCCTGAAGGTGCGCCCCCACCCGGTTTCAGGGTGGGGGGACGTTTTCACCGGTATTCGGGACATTAGATCGAGCATCAACCACTACTACCGGTGCGATTCTTCCCTTCCAACATTTAAGTACTACAGGAAGCGGTAGTTACCGTTCCCTGAATAGATCTTTTCCTTTACCTTTTCCTAAGATTAGTCCCTATACCTCACAGGAATCGGATCTGATTGACCAGATAGGCCAAGTAGCCTCTAGTCGGGTGACTTCGGTCCCTGAGGTTCAACCAGAAAAGATCACCTTTCCTGATAACTATCAGGTATCTGATAAATGTGTGGGAACAGAAAACGACCAGACTTTCTCGGATGGTCGGGGCCAGATACCTCTAGGGACGCCTGGTTCAGATCCAATCAGCGCCAGGGGTCCTAGAAATTCTAGGCTGGCCTCCTCAAGCCGGCCTGGCCGACTTGGACATGTTAGTCGTAGACGTTCCGTGGGAACTTCGTCTCAGGGAGTGTCTGTGGTCTCAAGGACCAATTTACCATCATGCTTTACAGTCGCTGGGTTTAATGGCCTGGCCATTGAGACCCAAGTACTGAAGGACAGAGGTTTGTCAGCTTCAGTCATTCCTACCCTTATTAAAGCAAGGAAAGCGACTTCCAGCAAAGTCTATTATCACACATGGAAAACTTATATTGCGTGGTGCGAATCTTTAGGATTTCCTCCACGTACCTATTCGGTGTCTCGAATATTGGCCTTTTTGCAACAAGGGGTTGAGCAGAAGCTAGCCTTGAGCACCATCAAGGGTCAAGTTTCAGCATTAGCAATCTTCTTTCAGAAGCCTTTAGCTACCAAATCCTTGGTGCGGAATTTCATCCAGGGGGTGCGGCACCTGGCTCCTCCAGTCCGCGCGCCCTTACCGCCTTGGGATCTTAATTTGGTTTTGTCGGTTCTACAGAAACCTCCCTTTGAAAACATCAGGGAGATTCCCTTGCTTACTTTATCCCAGAAAGTGGCCTTCTTGGTGGCTATTACTTCTGCTCGCAGGGTGTCAGAACTGGCTGCATTATCATGCCAGTCCCCATACCTAGTGATTCATAGGGATAAGGTAGTACTTCATCCTAAGCCATTTTTTCTTCCCAAGGTGGTTTCAGATTTTCATCTGAATGAAGATATTGTACTACCTTCCTTGTGTCCTCAGCCCAAGCATCATCGGGAACATGCGTTGCATTCCTTAGATGTGGTTCGGGCAATCAGGGTATACCTGAAAGCTACGGAATCATTCCGTAAGACGGATTCACTTTTTGTGATCACGGATTGCCCCAGAAAGGGTTTGCCTGCATCTGCCGCGACCATTGCCAAATGGATTAGACAAACGGTGGTACAGGCTTATTCTATTAAGGGTCAGAGTCCTCCGTTCCCTGTTAGGGCGCACTCCACTCGAGCGCTCAGTACTTCCTGGGCCTTTCGCCATCAGGCGTCAGTGGTCCAGGTATGTAAGGCGGCCACCTGGTCGTCAGTACATACCTTTACAAAATTCTATAAAATTGATGTGACGGCATCGGCGGATGCCTCATTTGGCCGCAAGGTTTTGCAGGCCGCAATTTGAGGAGACCGGTGGTCTACCTCGAGGGTTTTTTTCTGTTTGAAAAAAAAAAAAAATGTTTTTCTTTTTTGTTGAGTCTCATCATTAAGGATGAGCATTGTAAACTTCTAGTTGGCACCGGTTGGGCCTTCTAGATTGGGATTTGATTTCCATTTTCCCACCCCTCAGTTGTGATACTGCTCTGGGACGTCCCGAAGGTGGTGTATCACCGAGGACTACGTCTGTCAATGAGCGCTAGAGAAAAATGGATTTTTGTAAAATCTTACCGTAAAATCCTTTTCTCTTAGCTCATTGACAGACTTAGTCCCCGCCCCTCTGTTTTGGAGTTGGGTTAAAATCTCTAAAGACTGCTTTTTCACATAACTGATTTGCTGAGGCAGAGAGAGAGAGGATATACCCTCTGGGACTGCCCCTGGGGTGTGGCCAGAGCTTTTTAATTTCCTGTCTAGTCCTGCTCCTGTGGAGGCAACATAACCCGAAGGTGGTGTATCACCGAGGACTACGTCTGTCAATGAGCTAAGAGAAACGGATTTTACGGTAAGATTTTACAAAAATCCATTTTTTTTTAGTTTTGTTTGCAGACCAAGGCTCCGGGCAAGGTCCAGGCGCAAACACCCAAAAGGAAATGTGCAGTGTGCGGGGCAAAGCTAGGCTCCTCGTGAAGTAAAGTGGTCTACCTTTCATGCATAGACAGTTTAGTGGAGGATATCCTTTCAAAAAATGCTCACTTCAGTTAGAGATGAGCTTTCCTCTACCTTTTTTTTTTTTTTTTTTTTTTTTAGTTCCTTTAAGACCCTTATTGACAAAATGCAGACTCCCACTCTGAGTCAGGCCTCAGATAGGACCGTGGCTAGAGCTCTGCCTCAGGGTGCGGAATGTGAGGATCCAGGAGAGGAGTCTGTGTCTACTTGTGTAGCCAGAAACCTTGAGTTATGGCTTTCACAGATACAGACTTCCCTGTCTGCCGGGACACCAAGGGATCAGATTATTAAATCTTTTGCACTTCTTTTCCGAGCGGTATTTTTTCTGGCAGATTCCTCCGCTGAGTTGGTTAGGATGGCAGCTAGGACCTCGGCTTTAAATAATTTTACCAGAAGTCTCTGGCTCAAAATGTGGTCAGGAGGCTCATCTTCTAAGTTGCGCTTGTGTAGCCTTTCCTGAACAGGTGACCATCTCTTTGGCCCTGGGTAACATGATGCTCTGGAACATATGGCTGACAGAAGTCGTTACTAGAAAAGAGAGAACCTGACTCCCCGGAAGTTTTTTTTTCAAGGCTAGGGGGGCAGACAGCAGTGTCCCTGTGAGGAGGCCAGACCCACAAAGGCAGAGGTAGCGTACCTCCACAAACAAGGGGGTACAAGAAGTGGGACTTTGCAGTTCACAGCCCAAAAGATTGTATCTTCAGGTCTGAATTTTTGCCTGAATTTGCACCTGAACCAGACCCACGGATGCACAGGACCCTTCTGCAGTCAGGACTGCGGCAACCCTGGGCCAGTGTTAACTGGCTTTTTTGAGAACCAGTCACTCTCCTGTCATGCGAATTGGGATGTGGAGAAACCTGTATCCAATTTGCATATATGTGAACCCAGCCTTACATGGTGTGTATCCATGTATAACCCATGTGATGGCGGTGTTGACCCCCATAGGGATGCACAGGTGATCCATCATCTCTGGGGCCATCAGTCCTATTCGTGTGATTTGGAAAGAAGCGCCAGCATGGACACGGCCACTTCACCCAATATGACATTGGTGTGGGTGCGTGTCCCCGAACTCGCATGGTTTGCGTTTGGGCCATGCATCTTTACCCAATGCGGATGCCCTATTGGGAGCAGTAACTGTCTCTTCTGCCGCTGTGTCCCAATTGACATGTATAGGACTGCACAGAACACCTGCGCATCCCTGTGTGGGTAAACCGCCCTTGCGTGGGGTACGCATTGGTACACCCCATGTAAATGAAGCCTTAAAAACCCACGACTGCTTAAGTTCCATTATTTCACTTCTGCGCCTGAAAGTTTGGCAGAACTTGTTCTTAATTACAAGTTTAAAAAGTAAATTACACCCAAAGATAGACCTTATCGAATAGGCCAATCCTCCTTTAGGTGTTCCTGCTTTTAAAGTAGAAGTTCAGCCAAAACTGACTCTAAATCTACTGGCAGCCACAGTCTAAAACCAATCTAATTTATCTAGCCCTGTAAAGCAAAAATCGCTATACTTGCCTGTTCTGCAGCAGCTTTGGTCGGGTCCCACACTGAGCTGTCAGCAGCAGCTACTCTGTGTAGGTGTTTGCAGGAGAGGCAGCAATCAACGGAAGCCCCATAGTAATTGTATGGGTGACCTCCTCTTTGCCGGCTTTCTCCTGCACACAGCATCTGCCGCTGAGGGGAAATTTCGTAAACTGGGGCACGGTTATAAAAACTCCTAAGGTCTAACCCATGGGTGCTAAACCTGTGCCTTTCCAGCTGTTGGGGAACTAAAAGTCCCATCATGCCTCTGCCTTTGTGAGTCATGCTTGTAACTGTAAGCTGCTTGCAATGCTTCATGGGACTTGTATTTTCACAAGAGCTGGAGGGCCACAGGTTGAGCACTCATGGTCTAACCCTTCCACTGTGCCTGCACTTACCTGTCTCAGCCTTCAAAATCCCACATTGTACAGCCAAATGCTGGACTGCTCTGACAGTCAGAATACCAACACATTTGAAGTGCTTGATCATTACTGCTGCCTGTGCATTCCTATTCAGTGAGGCAACCAATCGAAAGCTGGCCATACATTATACAATTTTCTTGTACAACTTTCCTTTTAGATTTACCAAAACCATATAATATGAGGTCAAACCAAAACACTTTACATTTGTATGCAGTCAGGCAGGCCTTGTGCTAAATAATTGAAGGTAAATCTAAAGGAAATTGAATAAGCAAATTGTATAATGTATGGCCAGCTATAGTGATGAATCTTTAGGAATGTTTGGGGTTGGAGGTAGCGGCAAATGGCAACACTACTCTGAAATGTTGGAGCATTGCAGAACAGCCCAGTATTTGGCTGTAACAATAAGGAGACTTATAGGCCTCATGTACACTAGATGTTTATCCCCAGTGTAGAGGTGCACCGATCCGATATTCGGATCGGATATCGGCGTCGATATGGCCATTATAGCTGGATCGGTAACATTGGCCGATCCGGTTTTTGCTTAGTAACGGCTCAGCCATCCCTTACTAGGTGCAGTAATAGTATGGGATGGGAGCCGCTGCTTCCTGTATAGTCCCAGCTCACAGGCGGAGTGATGTCAGATGCACTCCGCCTGTGAATGGAGGAGCCGTACACATGAAGCAGCAGCTTTGCTCTGTACTGCAGCCGCTTGCTTTGTGGATTGGTTCCGTTATCAGCGATTTCACAACGCCAGATATCGGTATCGGGTCCAAAAAAGTTGGATCGGTGCATCCTACCCCATTGTGTGGAGGGCACAAATGTGTCTAGCCCCACTGCCAACAGCTTGTCGGATTCTATGAGAGGCTGGATGTATAGCCCCAGTGTATGAATCGGTATGTTCTCAGAGGATTACACTGGCTGGATGGTGAGACTAACAGTATGAATGTTTTAGTGCAGTATGGGCACGGGGATGAATGCCTGGAACACATACTGTACTTCCGGAAATTTTCGTACCTTTACGTTTGCCGTCTAGCCGCAGCAGCTGTAAGCCTCTCATAGTTTGCCAGGCTGCAGAGTTGGGTGGGAGGTTTGTGCCCTCTGCCTGCAGCTGAGCTCAACAGCCCTATACACCGTGGGCTACACATCCAGTGTACATGGGTCCTTAGATGGAGTGGTGAAGTGTCTCAGATCTGCTGTGAAGGTTTGTTGTTTTTTTTTTTTTTTTTTTTTTTTAATTGCTGTATGTTTCTCTATTGGAGAGTTTTGGAGAGTTTTTTGGGCTTTCTCTTTGTCCAGATAACCATTGTCCTTCATGCTGAAAATGAAGGCAAATTCACAAATTTGAGTTGTCACCAGAACAGGGTTAGAGGTGGAATCGTCCAAAGAGGATTCTTTTTCCCTGGGAACATCGGTCTATGCAGATAGAGATTTGTTCTCCGTGTTGGGTCTACAGGAAGTTAAGGGAAATCTTCCCGATAGGACACAGGAAAAAACTGACCGGTTTTAATTCTTCCTACAAAAACAGGAGGGGGTTAAGCTTTAACTTTCAACTTTTTTGATTTTACTCTTCTCAGGCATTGCTCTCTGCCCCAAGCACACAAACTTGGCAGTGCTGTCTGACTTGGGCCCCTTTCACACAGGCGGACCGTTCAGATCTGCCTGTCAGTTTTTTTTGGCGGATCTGAACGGTCCCCCCCCCATGCATCCCTATGGGGCATCGGATGTCAGCGGAGACAGGTCTGCTGACATCCGATCCGTCAAATCTGGAAAGATGGAAACCCTATTTTCCATCCGTCCAGTGGATCGGATGGGTTAGAATGAGAACGGACCGACAGTCCCCATCCGATTTCCCCCATAGAGATGTATGGGGAACTGACAGCTGTCTCCGCACAGAGAACAGCTGTCATCCTCCTGCTCAGCAGGGGATCGGCGGATCGATCCCCTGCTGAGAGAAACTGAGTCCGTCCGACGGACATACTGTGTGAAAGAGCCCTTAGACTTTTTGCAGACCCTGAACCACAGGGCTAGAGTGTGAGGAAGATGCACCACAAAGAGCCAATCGGTTCATGTGCTGACAAAAAACATTCTAATGGGAGGAGCTTAGCTCTGTACTACCTCTCGTTTCACTGTCCACTTGAAGCGGTAGTAATCTGCAGCTTTAGAAGAAGAATCTCCTGCAAGGCAATGTCATAATGAGCTAGTGTGCATCGCATACTAGCGCATTATTTGAGACTTGCCTCAAAAAGAAGCCCTCCAGTGGTGCGCTGACAGGGCTTCCATCTTTCTCCCCCCCCCCCCCCCCCCCCATATTTCTTCTGGGTTCACAGCCCCTGGCTGCATGCATGCGGGAGCTCTCGGGCTGTGGCATGGAGCTCTGAAGGTCTGGCATAGTATGCCGGATTTTTAGAGCGCATGCGCTGGTGACCTCCCCGGCTGCAAGCAGTGTGAATATCTCCTAAACAGTGCACAGCCCGCTCTACTCTTTGGGCCGTCTGATCCGATCTGCCCAGATGGAAGGGGACGGGTTCCTTTTTTTTTTTTTTTATGGTGGTTTTGTTTTTTGCTTGAGATCGGATTAGAGGTAGGTGAGTGTAAACGGACACAAGTCTGTTTTTTACTTCTTCCGCTCCCATAGAAGTAAATGAATAGAGGGTCCGATTGGGTCTGCCTGAAAAACGGACATGCAGACCTGATCAGACAGAATGTGTAAATGGGGCCTAAGGCTGCTTTTACACTGATGTGCTGTGATTTACCTGTATCATGGGTGCAGTGCACCTGTGGCTTTCCTGCGGGTTAGCTGCACTTTTGCCATAGACTTCTGTTATATCCTGCAGGTGTGGTGCACTTTCAGAAAGCGCACTAAACCTGCAGGTAATAACAGAAGTCTAGGGCTCAGTGCAGGTAACCCTCAGGTACACTTCGGTGCACGTGCCGATCAGTTTGAAAGTATCCCAGTAACCACTGCACAACAGATGCCCGAATATAGTGCCTTGAAAAAGTATTCATACCCCTTGAAGTTTTCCACATTTTGTCATGTTGCAACCAAAAACGTAAATGGATTTTATGTGATTGACCAATCCACAAAGTGGCACATAATTGTGAAGTGGAAGAAAAATGATTGTTTTAAAATTTTTTTACAAATACCTAAAAGTGTGGCGTGCATTTCTATTCAGCCCCCCTGAGTCAATACTTTGTAGAACCACCTTTCTCTGCAGTTACAGCTGCAAGTTTTTTTGGGTAGGTCTCTACCAGCTTTGCACATCTCGAGTGAACTTTTTGCAAAATAGCTCAAGCTTTGTCAAATTGGATGGAGAGAGACTGAACAGCAATTTTTTAAGTCTTGTCACAGATTCTCAATTGGATTTAGGTCTGGACTTTGACTGGTCCATGCTAACACATGAATATGCTTTGATCTAGTCCATTCTATTGTAGCTCTGGCTGTATATTTTGGTCCGTTGTCCTGCTGGAAGGTGAACCTCCACCCCAGTCTCAAGGCTTTTGCAGACTCTTAACAGGTTTTCTTTTAAGATTGCCCTGAATTTGGATCCATCCATCTTCCAATCACTTGACCAACTTCCGAGTCCCTGTTGAAGAAAAACATCCTCACAACATGATGCTGCCACCACCATGTTTCACGGTGGGGATGGTGTGTTCAGGGTGATGTGCAGTGTTAGCTTTACGCCACACACAGCGTTTTGCTTCTAGGCCAAAATTCAATTTTTGTCTCCTGTGACCAGAGCACTTTCTTCCACATGTTTGCTGTGTCTCCCACATGGCTTCTCGCAAACTGCAAAAGGGTTTTCTTATGGCTTTTTTTCAACAATGGCTTTCTTCTTGCCACTCTTCCATAAAGGCCAGATTTGTGGAGTGCACCTCGAATAGTTGTCCTGTGGACAGATTCTCCTACCTGAGCTGTGGATCTCTGTAGCTCCTCCAAAGTTAGCATGGGCCTCTTGGCTGCTTCTCTGATTTAATGCTCTCCTTGCCCGGCCTGTCTGTTTAGACGGGCAGCCATGTCTTGGTAGGTTTGCAGTTGTGCAATAGTCTTTTTCTATTGTCAAATGGATTGAACAGTGCTCCGTGAGATTTTCCAAACTTGGGACATGTTTCTCATAACCTAACTTTGCTTTAAACTTCTCCACAACTTTATCTCTGATCTGCCGCGTGGGTTCTTTGGCCTTTTTATAGTGCGGTTTGCTTGCTAAAGTTCTCTAACAAACCTCCTAAAGGCTTTACAGAACAGCTGTATTTACTGAGATTAATTTACACACAGGTGGACTTAGGTGACTTCTGAAGACAATTGGTTCCACTAGATTTCAGGTGTATCCAAGTAAAGGGGGCTGAATACAAATGCACGCCACACTTGTCAGATAATTATTTGTAAAAAAAAAGGTGACAACCATTTATCATTTTCCTTCCACTTCACAATTATGTGCCACTTTGCGTTGGTCTATCACATAAAATCCCAAAAAATACATTTTATATGTTTGGTTCTAACATGACCAAATGTGGAAAAATCTAAGGAGTATAAATACTTTTTACTGTGATTTTAGAAATGTAAACTGACCTTAAATCTTCCATTCATGAATGCCCCTTGCTACATGTATTGCTGTTTCAGGCGGCATGCAATTGGTATCATGGTATCACTCCACCTGTGACAGCTGCCTGCGCTATACATTAAGCATCGCCTTATGCTCCTTTTATGTAGTCATGCTTCCGCTAGCAGCGGCTCATTTCAGAGCAGGAGTTCGCAGGCCACATCGGAGGGCCAGCGGTTGGGCACCCCTGGGTTAAATGATCTGTCCATTAGGCTGACAATATCTTACCACAGAAATAAATGTACTGTGGGGGAAATCTCTGGATTGAAGGTGGATGGATAGTTTTGCAAGGGCTAGGTTTTTTTTTTTTTTTGCGTATATTATTTTTTTTTTTTTTTTCCTGAAGCTCTACTTTAACCATTTGCCAACTGCTATCTATCTATCTATCTATCTATCTATCTATCTATCTATCTATCTATCTATCTATCTATCTATCGCGGTTCAGTTTTTTTTTTTTGTAATGTTATTTTACTAATTAAATCAATGAGAATTAAATATGTTAGTGTTTTCCATAGCTCTTGCTATGTCTCTCAGTATCTTTTATGTGTTTAAATGAGTTTCTATTGTTTTAAAAGTGTGTTTATAGACCTTAATGCTTTTAAAAGTACAGTGACATTAAAAAAACATGCCTACAGTGTATTTTAATAGGGTTTTTCTATTTCGCGGACTTTCACTTTTCGCGGCTGGGTCCGGAACGTAACCCCCGCAATGGAGGGGGGTTTACTGTGTGTGTGTGTGTGTGTGTGTGTGTGTGTGTATGTATATGTGTGTGTGTGTGTGTGTGTGTGTGTGTGTGTGTGTGTATATGTACATACACATACACATACACATACACATACACATACACATACACATATATATATATATATATATATATATATATATATATATATATATATATATATTATACACACACTAAAGTATTGGGATGCCTATCTTTTACGCGCACATGACCTTTAATGGCACCCCAGTCTTAGTCCGGGGTTCAATATTGAGTTGGCCCACCCTTTGCAGCTATAACAGCTTCAACTGGGAAGGCTGTCCACCAGGTTTAGGAGTGTCTATGGGAATTTGACAATTCTTCCAGAAGCACGTTTGGTTTTGTGCAGCCATGTTTTAACAGGAAAACTGTTCCCACAAAGTTGGGAGCATGAAACTGTCCAAATATTGGTATGCTGACGCCTTAAGTGTTCCCTTCACTGGAACGAAGGTGCCAACCCCTGAAAAACAAACACCCCCCCCCCCCCCAAACCAAATTTGAGGTGGCCCTGTGAGGGTGGCTGATTCCACTTCATCCTGTTTGGGCATCCGCCTTCCCCTCCGCTGCTCCTAGGTGGTCGGCTCCGCTGGGGCTCGCATCCTGGCGCCTTAAATTGAGGCCGTGTCCTACTAGGCCATGCGGCTGAGTCAGGGGGTGGCCTCATTGTGTGTAGCTGAAGCCCCACTCTTCTTTTGGGCACCTACCTGGCTGAGGGTCCATGTAATTGTGGCTGGGCCTCCACAAAAATTTAGACCGCGGCCTGCTATGCCATGTGGTCAACTTGGCACCTCCCTTGGAAGAGGTAGTGCTGTAGGGGTGCTTCATTTGTTTTTTTTTTTTTGTTTTTGTTTTTTTGCTTGCCTTGCTGCCATTGTGTGGGACACCTGCCTTGTTTTTAGTGAGGGTACCCTGCCTGCGCTTCGCGTCACGGCGAGCAGCCCTCTTTTTAAGGGGCTATGTCCTATTATGTCCTCTATGGAGGACTGGGAGGCCGACTTTACCTCCTCACCCCTCTTGGTATTTTGCGGGGTCCATTAGGTGGTCCATTGTGGGCCCTTGGCCTGTGTCCCCTTTGCGGATAGCAGTCGGCGGCCTCCCCTGATAGTTTTTTGGGGTGAGCTTAGTGTAGCACTACTCCCAAGGGAGCTGCTGGTGACGGGTTCCCCTGGGTTACCATTAGCAACAGCAGAACATTCTGACATGTTTCCAAGTGTCTTTACCTCAGACAAGGACCAGTCTAGTTTCTATGGTTTTTATGTTTTTATTAGGAGCCTGGATAGGAGAAGGGATGAGTGGGATACTCCCAACTGAACTAAACTATGCACAATAGTCAGGGATGACTTAAATGCTGGTTAACGCTGAGTTACACTGAAATTGAGCTAGTCACGGCTAGGCCGCTGCTTCACTTGGGTAATACTGTCCTAAGGCAAGCTATTCCTTGAGGTAGACTGCACTGCTGAACAACTTCAGGGCCCTTCCCGGCGCCCCCTTTATCCCTAATCTTCAGGGCTTAACAACTTGGCACCCCCTTTTCTGTAACACTCTGGGTTAGCTGGCTCCTTGACCCTTTTGACCTCTCTGGAGTGGTCCTCTCTCTTAGGCAGTCCCCTGGGCAGATCCTTGAGTACTCGCAACACTGTTTTTCCTGAAGTCTTCTGCCCAGCAGCTCAACTCGGTCAGCACACTGAATCCTTTCAGCACAGCTCAACCCCTGGTCCCTAGGCCGACTTCCTGGACAACCTTCCTCACTTCAGCAGGAGGAGAGACAGCCGTCGCCCTCCTCCTGGAACTTTGCTCCCGCCAAAAGACACTGTCACATGCCCCCTCCGGATTTATTCCTAATCCCAGGATGAATTGCAGCAATGCCCACTCACTGGGACAGTCATAAACCCTGGTGTGCTACTGGCTAGGTTTCCTCCACTGTCCAACAAGGTCCCTCATTGGATACAGTGGGGAGACTCTCCAGACTGAACAGGTCACACCTGGAAGCATGTGACAGGCTAACAGATCAGGCCCTCCTGATAAGCAGACAGGGCCACTCTATGCTTTACCTAGGAGGGTGCTACATCCGTATATAGTGATCCTACTAGGTCTGCGTCCACGCACCCTGAGTGCTCAGATAGTGAGGATGATTCCTCCTGCTCCTCTAGCCATGCTTAAATAGGCGCTGGTGGATGCACGGTTTGTGTCAGTGCGTGAAACTAGAAATTGAGGTTGCTGCTGATGCCGAGTCGGAGGCACCAGTTCCTTTTGGCTCCCACAGGCCCTCCAAAACGGAAAGGGTGTTCCTCTTTCTGCTTACTTTGACCACATTGTCACAAAACAGTGGGGTCGTCCAAAACTCAGTGGTTGCTAAGTGTTTTTGCTTGCGGTATCCTTTATGAGGATTAACTGCTTTACAGGTGGGCGGTTCTATCTGTAGTGAACTCGCCAGTTTCCATGTCTAATTGAGCTACCGTCATTCTGGTTGAGGAGTCTCTGGCTTTTACAGGACCAGCTAATAAGCGGGCGGAGGCTCTGGCCCGCCAAATGTGGCTGTGGCTGGTTAGGCATTTAGGCCGGTAATTACTATTGCCCTAGTGTTGCAAACTCTGACCGAGTGGGCTAAGCTTTTACATGGGGACATGGGAGGACAAGTAGCTTCCCCCCCTGCCTTGGTGGAGCTGGCGTATCAGTTGGTCCAAGGGCTGCTGTTTTTCTGTGAGGTCTCTTTGGATGCTGTTCCCCTGCTTTCTAGACTGTCTGTCTCAGCAGTGGTCCTGCGGTGCATTTATCTGGCTGAAATGCTGGTCTGTGGACCAGGCTTCTACAAAGGCCTTGTCTGGTCTTCCATTTGTGGGGGATCACCTGTTTGGAGCTTCCTTGGATGACCTCATCAAGGGCCTCACAGGCGGAAAGAGTACTCCTTCTTCTTTCTCAGGCTTCTAGGAGTAAAGACTCCTGTCGCAGATGGGTAACCTCCTTTGCTGCTCACAAGCGACTTTTTCATCCCTCAGGGTCTCAAGACAAGGGATCCAAGCCCTTTCGGGCCTCTGCTGGGGGTTCTAAAAAGTCTTTGTCGGGCCAACCATGAGCAGGTGCTGCTAGACCTGTGGGTAATAATAATTCCTCTTCATGAAAGGGCGTCCAAACCTGTATCTTGGGTGGGGGGATGTCCTCGCTGCTTTCTGGATCTGTGGACCTCCCTGATCCAGGACAAGTGGGTCCACGAAGTAATTCGCTCCAGCTACAAGATTGAGTTTCGATCATTTTCTCTGGAAAGGTTCTTTCCTTCCACACTGCACTTGTCCCCAGATTGCTTAAAGGATCTCAATGGGGCAGTGCCAGATTTGTTACTTCAAGTGGTGATTATGGTTCCAAAGTTGGAAAGTTTTCAAAGTTTTTACTTAAACCCGTTTACAGTCCCTAGGAAGGAGGGCAAGGTACTGAACATCAAGGTGCTAAACTGCTTTGTGTGGGTACAGAAGTTCTGCATGGAGTCTGTACGCACAGTGGTGGCGATTTTCCTCGCCTCTATCGACATCACGGATGTCTACCTTCACATCTCAATGTGTTGCTCATCAGCGTTTCCTCCGCTTTGTCTTGGGTGAGGGCGAGGAGCATTCTTAATTTGTGGCGTTACCCTTTGGTCTCGCTTCCGCTCCTCGGGTCTTCACGAAAGTGTTGGCCCCAGTTTTAGTATTACTGCGTCAGCGGGGGATCGCGATACTGGGGTACCTGGATGATCTGCTTTTACGAGCAGAGTGTTCTTATGTGACCATTTCCAGATGGATCAGACAGACAGTAGTTCATGTTCCTCCTTGCCCTGTCAAGGTGCTCTCTAATAGGGCGCTTGGTGCCTTCTGGGCCTTCCGTCATCAAGCGTCAGTCACGCAGGTTTGCCACCTGGCTGTCTGTGCACACTTTCACAAAGTTCTATAGAGTGGATGTGTTTGGCATCTGCGGATGCTTCCCTTGTCCGTGTGTGTGTGTGGGTTTTTTTTTTTTTTTTTTCCTTCGGGTGGGCTCCAGTTGTTTTGGTTGATCCCCTGTCACTTGGTTGGCTACTGGGTAGCCTTGGGAATTTTTTGCTGTTTCCCACCCCCTATGTTTGACACTGCTTTGGGATGTCCCAATGATCAAGAATGACAGAAGCTGTGTTCGTCAATGAAAGAAAGAGAAAATGGTAGTTTTTAATTTACCGTAAAATCCATTTTCTCTTACGTCCTCCGACAGTCGCCGCCATCTCCATATTCGTCACAATGGGGTATTAGACTTTGCTCCGAAGGAGTAGCTAGGCAACAGAATGTTAATATAAAAGCTTTAACACATCCCACCCCCAGGGGGTGGTCCCCTCAGTCAATACCCTCCTACTTCCTGTATCCATACCTCAGTTTCAATGTCTAGCTTGTCAGGAGTAGCTGGATGTTTCTATGCTGGGGCTCTTAGTCTCAGCCTTTCTCTTTTTGGATTTTTGTTTGAGTTTTTTCTCTCTCTTTACTTTTACTGTTGTTTTTTGTCAGCATTAGTTAGTTGTTCTGATGAAGAGGATTCGTGCGGGCCGGGTCTCGAGCTGATCCCCCTGGTCGCAGGTTGCGGGTCAGTGGCTTCCCGGCCTGCCATCGAGCGTTCAGCCAGGTAACGCTCCTGGCACAGTGAACGACCCATCCCTGTTCGGTGCAGGGATGATTGGTGAGGTGGCTACCTCACTGGACACTGTGCGGTTTCTCAACCCCGATTTTGTGCGTCTTGGATGCGACTCTCCCTACCTCATGTGCAGCGGCTTGTTCGCCTGTGCGGGTTCCCCACGCCATCTAGGAGGTAAGTGTATTTATGTGGGACCTGTCTGTTTGGGGGGTGTCAGTCTGGGACTGTGTAACCCTGCCTGTGTTCACACTGTTACATTCCCTATCTCTCTGACTGCATGCTGTGGGTTGCAAGGAGGGGGGGGCTGTGCTGCACTGCCTGTGTATGTGTGACTGGCTGTGGGGCATGATCATATCGTGTTTGGGGCACATTACAGCGGCCGCTGCGGCGGTCCGCCATGTTTTTACGACATTATGGTGTTTTTTTAATCACCTCACTGAGGTGGAGGAGCGGCGGTTTTCGGCGCCAAACGGCGCCATTTTGGCTGCACTCGCTCCGGCCGCATGTTTACACTGATGGCGGCCATTTTCTTGTAGCCTTCCATAGGCTTTCATAGAGCGCTCTGCATGTCAGCATTTCCTTTTCTCCTGAGCCACCGATCGAGGGAGAAGCAGCAGCGGTCTCTCCAGGTTTTTACCTCCCTATCCCTGTATCCTTGCCCAAGTTGTACTTTCTCCCTGTGGGGGTCTCATTGTACGTGTGTGTGTGTGTGTGCGGTGGGCTGCGCTCGCTGCACTTTCTAAAGGGGCAGTTAACCCTTTATTCTTCCACATACTTTGGGGCATGGATTCTCAGGAAAGCAAATTTCCTGCCACATTGGTGGGAAGCCAGGGGACTGCTGTTTCCCCCCCAGGGGGGGATTTGGCTGCGATTGTGGCTAGCCTTGCGGCTCAGGTGCAAATGCTGGTGGCTGCTCAATCCTCAAAAAGGCCCAGAGTTTCAATTTCCTCTGATTCAGAGGGTGATGGTGACGGGGCTGCTGTGGCTGGGGTCTCCCTATCGGGGTCCCGTTCCTCTCTGGATCTCATGGGGTCCGAGGTGGAGGCTGAGGTTGAAGGGGTGGATAATTCTCCCCCTGGCTCGTCTGAAGAGCTTGCACTCATGGATGAATTGGTTGCTTCTATTAACAGACGCTGCGCTTGCAGGATGAGCCATGTCCTCCTACTGCCTTGGCGGCTTATGGGACAAAGAAGACGCAAAACATCGCAGGTTTTTCCCTGCACGGATGATTTCCAGAGCTCTGTTAAGGAACAATGGCGTAATATCCGTAAGCCTTTTGCGGTACCCAGTAGGTTCAAACTGCGTTATCCTTTCACGCCCGCTACTGATGAGCGTTGGTGCGTGCCGCCTCCGGTGGATCACGCGATAGCGGTTTTGAATAAGTCTACTGCGATTCCTGCTGAGGATACCCTGGTGTTCCGGGATGCCACGGACAAGAGGCTGGAGTCTCTTGCCCGTCATACCTATTCTATTATGGGTTCTATGCTGAAAGCTCTGTTTGCCTCCCTTATGGCGGCCCAGGCAGTCGCGAGCTGGACGCAGGTGCTTAGGCGCGTTTTGGTGGCTGATTCTGCCCCATCGGCGACATTGGATATGGTGGATCAAATCCATCAGGGTGTCATGTATTTGTGCAATGCAGACTTGGATATGGTCCCGTTGGCCGCACGTGTACACGGTGTGGCGGTGTTGTCCCGCCGCTTGGTTTGGTTGAAGTGTTGGTCGGTGGACCAATCTTCGCGCAAGACCTTAGCCAATCTGCCCTATGATGGTTCTCGCCTTTTTGGCGAATCCTTGGATACACTGATAAAGGGGATCACGGGGGGTAAGAGCACGCTCTTGCCCCAATCCCACAAGGCTAAGGCGACTCCTGGGAGGAAGCATGCTTCCTTTCGGCCCTCTCAGGGGTCCTTTCGTGCCTTTCGGTCGCACTACAAGGGCAAGCCGTTCAAAGGTCAGGGCTCCCAGAAGAAGCCGTGGACAGGTAAGCAGAAGTCCGGCCAGTCCGGATCCGCTGCCCACAACAGTACGGCCTGAAGGGGCGCCCTCACCGGGTTCTGGGGTGGGGGGGACGCTTGCTCGGTTTTCCACAACCATGGCTGTCCCGGGTTCGGGACAGGTGGGTTCAGGAAATCGTTCGATCTGGTTACAAGATCGAGTTTCTCTCTCGGCCGGAGAGCAGATTTTTTCCCCTCAAATCTTCAACGGTCTCCGGAGCGTTTGCGGGATCTGCACCTAGCGGTGCGGGACCTGAGGGCTCAGAGAGTGGTGGTTCCGGTGCCTCATCGGGACAGTTTTCGGGGGTTCTATTCCAATCTGTTCACCGTGCCCAGGAAGGAGGGCAAGGTACGTCCGATTCTGGACTTAAAGGCTCTGAACCGCTTTGTGCGGGTCCGCAAGTTCCGCATGGAATCTCTGCGGTCGGTGGTGGCTGCCCTGGTTCCGGGGGAATTCATGGCCTCCATCGACTTGAAGGATGCGTACCTACACATCCCCATTTTCGAGGGTCACCAGAGGTACCTTCGATTCGCCATTGCGGAGGATCACTACCAATTCGTGGCGTTGCCTTTTGGCCTCACTTCGGCTCCGCGGGTTTTCACCAAGGTGCTTGCACCACTGCTGGCCTTGAGGGCCCAGGGCATCTCTGTCCTGGGGTACCTGGGCGATATTCTGGTTCGGTCTGCGACCAGCCAGGGTCTGGAGTCGGATCTGTCCTTCACAGTGCAGACTCTACGGGAGTTTGGTTGGACGATAAATTATCCAAAGTCGACGCTGTGTCCGTCGGTTCGTCTTCCCTATTTGGGGATGATCCTAGACTCGGTCCAGGCGAAGGTCTTCCTACCGGACGACAAACTTAAGACTCTTCAGGGAGAAGTCCAGTCCCTCAGGGACGTTCCGTGCATGCGGTGTCTGGGACTGATGGTCTCAGCCTTCGAGGCGATTCCCTTTGCCCAGTTTCACACGAGGGGTCTCCAGGCGGAGATCCTGTCCAGGTGGGACGGGCGTCCGCAATCTCTGGATATCCAGATTTCGTTGAGCAATCGCACCAGAAGGGACCTTCTGTGGTGGCTCCAGTCCCCGGCGGTGTCGGGGGGGAAAGTCTTTTCGTCCTCTTTCATGGACGGTGATCACCACGGATGCCAGCCTGTCGGGCTGGGGTGGTGTTCTGGGCGTTCTGTCCGCCCAGGGAACTTGGTCGGAGGAGGAATCCTCCCTTCCGATCAATATTCTGGAGTTGCGTGCGATAAATCTCTGCCTTCAAGTTTGGACGGACAGACTGCGCGGCTGTCCGGTTCGGGTTCAGACGGACAATGCCACGGCGGTGGCTTACGTCAATCACCAAGGGGGCACCAGGAGTGCCCGCGCGGCTCGAGAAGTGGCCGACCTTCTTTCCTGGGCCGAGACTCATGTCCCGGCGATATCGGCGGTACACATTCCGGGGGTGGGGAACTGGCAGGCGGATTATCTGAGCCGCCAGACCCTGGATCAGGGGGAATGGTCTCTCCATCCGGATGTCTTCCAGATGTTGTGCGCGAAGTGGGGTCTTCCGGAGGTGGACCTGTTCGCGTCTCGTCTGAACAACAAGGTTCGTGGCAAGGACGCGCGATCCTCGGGCAGACGCGTTGGTAGCCCCGTGGCATCGGTATCGGCTGCTGTATGCGTTTCCGCCGATCCAATTGCTGTCCAGGTTCCTTCGCAGGTTGATCTCGGAACCACACATGGTGATTCTTGTGGCGCCGGACTGGCCTCGCCGGTCCTGGTACGCGGACCTCGTGAATCTGGCAGTCGACGCTCCTTGGCGTCTACCTCTTCGAGAAGATCTCCTGTCTCAAGGGCCGATATTCCATCCTGCTTTACGGTCGCTGGCTTTGACGGCCTGGCTGTTGAAACCGAGGTCCTGAAGGATAGGGGTCTCTCTCTGGAGGTCATTCACACTTTGATTAACGCGAGGAAGTCTTCCTCGGAAGGTCTATCACCGTACTTGGAAGGCCTATTTTGCCTGGTGTGAGTCCAGGGGGTTTTCACCTCGCACTTACTCGGTGTCTAGGGTGTTGTCCTTCCTTCAGACGGGTGCGTTTGGCGCTGGCTACGGTCAAGGGTCAGGTGTGTGAGCTGGTCGTTCTTTTTCAACGTCCTGTGGCGTCTCCCTTTGAACAGATCAGGAAAATCTCGTTGTCCATGTTGTCCAAAAAAGTCGCTTTTTTGGTGGCGATCACTTCGGCTCGCAGGGTTTCGGAGCTGGCAGCTTTGTCCTGCAAGTCTCCGTATCTGGTCCTTCATTTAGATAAGGTGGTCTTGCGACCTAACTCTTCTTTTCTTCCGAAGAGTTTCGGATTTTCACATCAATGAGGATATTGTCCTGCCTTCGCTCTGCGCGAAGCCCAAACATCCGAAGGAGGTGGAACTGCATTCCTTGGATGTTGTTCGGGCGATTAGGGTTTATCTGAAATCGACTGAATCTTTCCGCAAGTCGGATTCCTTGTTTGTCCTTCCTGAGGGACCTCGGAAGGGCTTGGCTGCGTCGGCCTCTACCATTGACAAATGGATCAGACAGACTGTGGAACAGGCCTATGCTTTGAAGGGGAAAGTTCCCCCTATGCCTGTGAAGGCGCACTCTACAAGATCTCTGAGTACGTCTTGGGCC
Organism: Pelophylax lessonae; assembly: GCF_965119305.1. NCBI lineage: Eukaryota > Metazoa > Chordata > Amphibia > Anura > Ranidae > Pelophylax > Pelophylax lessonae. Next base: position 238,447,863 of record NC_138774.1, read on the forward strand.
TGTCGTCATGGGGCTTCTGTGGCCCAGGTGTGTAAGGCGGCGACTTGGTCGTCCGTTCACACCTTCACAAAATTCTACAGAGTGGATGTTCAGGCATCGGCAGATGCTTCCTTTTGGCCACAAGGTTCTTAGTGCGGCAGTTCCTTAGAGCCTCTTGTATGGGCTCCTTGGCTGTTTGGGATACATGTTGTTATCCCTGGGTTGTTTGTTTTCCTGGGTTTTTGCTTCTGTTGCCCAGATGGTTTCCTTTCCTTTGGTAAGGTTCCTTTCTCTGCTGTGGAGACGGCGTTGCCTTGGGCGCGGCTGCGTTTCCCACCCCTCATGTTTGCACTGCTTTGGGACGTCCCCATTGTGACGAATATGGAGATGGCGGCGACTGTCGGAGGACGCAAGAGAAAACGGAATTTTTGTAAAATCTTACCTGTAAAATTCCTTTCTCTGAGTCCTCCGACAGTCGCCGCCCCTCTTTTGGGGTTTGGTTATATACTCTACTGCTATTCCACTGAAACTGAGGTATGGATACAGGAAGTAGGAGGGTATTGACTGAGGGGACCACTTCTGGGGGTGGGATGTGTTAAAGCTTTTATATTAACATATTCTGTTGCCCTGCTACTCCTTCGGAGCAAAGTCTAATACCCCATTGTGACGAATATGGAGATGGCGGCGACTGTCGGAGGACTCGGAAAGGAATTTTACAGGTAAGATTTTACAAAAATTCAGTTTTTCTGTTCATTGACGGACACAGCACCCACCCCTCTGTAGAGTTATGATTCTCCTGACACTGCTTGTAACAAAACTGAGGGATTATACCCCTCTGGGACTGCCCATGGCTGTAGCCCGAATTTGTTTTTTTTTCCTGCCTAGTGTCCTACTCCTGTAGGGGATAGCATAACCCAATGGCCAAGAATGACCGGAGCAGTGTCTGTCCATGAACATCAGAGAAATGGATTTTACGGTAAGTTACATTTTTAAAGGTAAAGGAGAGATTTGGGGTCTTTTTAAACCCCAGATCTCTTCATATAGAGGACCTGGCATCTTTATTTATATTACAAGGATTGTTATTTATTTATATATAATATTTTAGCAGACGCCCTAGGGAATAAAATGGTGATCGTCGCAGTTCTTTTTATGTCGCATGGTATTTGTGCAGCAGTTTTTCAAACACAATTTTTGTGTGTGTGTTTGGGGGTTATAAGTAATTTTCTAGCAAAAAATACTTAACAAAAAGTACCAGAAAAGACTTGGTCTTCAAGTGGTTAAAGTGTAACTAAAGTTAGGCTTTTAGACCCCATTCACACTAGCGTGACTTGTCAGGTGACTTGGTCACCTGACAAGTCGCGGTGGGTCGCTCACCATTGAATAGTACAGGACCCGTTCTAATAGGAGTGACACAAGTCGCTCTGACTTAGAAAAAGGGTCCTGTACTACTACTTTGGGACGACCTGGAGGCGACTTGCATTGACTTCAATGATATGAAGTCCGTGCAAGTCGCACCGAGGTCGCGGTGCATGCTGTGCACCGCGACTTCACAGGTCGCCCCAGCAAGTCGTGTCGTGCCAGTGTGAACGGGAGCTTATAGTAGAGGGACTCTATTTCTTTCTTCTCTGCCATAAAAACTTATTTTCCTTTTTTTCATTCTTTTTTATATTTTTATATTCTTTTGCACTGACTGCAGAGCATAATCTTAGCATCTGTAAGATGCCAGAAGTAAATCTGGACATACACTATACAATCTTACTTAGATCTACCAACATGTATGTAGTAAAAGGGCCGGCCTGGCTGCATACAAATTAAATGGATTGTTCAGGTTTGCCTCCTATATTGTACATTTTGAGAAAATCTAATAGAGATTGTAGATGGCACGGGGTATGGTGATCATATGAGCTGGGTGTCTGGTTGATGTGACTCCAATGGGCATTTATGGTGGTTAAACTATGTATGGCCAATTGATATCTGAAGTCTTCTGACCAGGAAGATGGCGGTGATGAAGCAAAGGTGGGAAATAAGCCTCACATCCGCTGAAAGGACGTACACTAATGGGCCATACACACTATAAGATTTTCTGAAGACTTTTTCCTTAAGGCTCGGTTCACATTTATGCGATGCGGGAAGGCTGCGAATTCGCAGCCTGTTCCCGCATCGCACACGCACCCCCGGCAGTTCACACTGCCATATGCGATACGCTGGGGGTGTCAATGTAATCTCAACGACACCCCCAGTTTGATCGCATATCGCAGTTCGATCGTGCAGTTCGCACAGGATCGGATCGCACAAGTGTGAACCGCTGTGCGATCCGATCCTGATGCGGCTAGAAAAAAGGGTCCCTGTGCGTGTTTGGTGCGGCTGCGGTGCGAATTTAGCCATACAAACTGTATGGCTAGACTCGCACCGCACAGCTGATCGCATGTAATGTCGGAGCAGTGCGCTCCGACATTACATGCGAACCCCGCACACGCACAAGTGTGAACCGGGGCTTAGACTTGCCAAAACCAGATAATGAGGTCAAACCTAAACACTTTCAATTTGTATGCAATCTGGCAGGCCCTTGCACTACATAGAAAAGGTAAATCTGAAGACAAGTCTTCAGAAAATCTTAGTGTGTATGGCCCTTTAAGGGTACGAGGTGCTGTGCATACTTGAACATTATTGCAAGAGCTCTGGGGACCTCTTGCTCATACGGATCAAATTTAAACGTTTATTAGAAACGGAATGAGTGGAACTTTAATGATCATAATCTCTGAAATCTGATCAGCACGACAGACATGGGCCAGCTTGTATTTTTGTTCCCTTTTTTAAATTCTTTCTTTGCGGGTTGAGTTAGTAGGTCATTTGTTGGGTGTAGACACCATTCATGTGATGTGACTACTGTACCATCTGCAGAAAATAACGACTTCCTCATTCACCATAAACAGACCATACTATTGTGGCTTCAAATGCACTCTGCATAGGCCTGCTTTATGCCTGTTCTCTACCCATGTATCTAGTCGTCAGCTGGTAGTGTAATCTCATATCTCATGCGTGGTGTAGGATGTTGTTTATGGAGTTATATCTGTTGTCGGCTCATAAACAGCTGACTGTAGTGGCTGACTGATCAGCCACTTAGTAACTCACTCTCGCTATCTTCAGTGTTGTCAGCAACTTCTCTTTTTGGAGTCACTTAGCAGTGAGCCTCATTTAATATAATTTGGTTAGCATTAGAATGTAGCATGTGCAGTTTTATAATCAAAGTAGAATACTTAGTGCACATCTTGTAGACCGTTTTATTGCCAAGCCTAAAATATCTCCCTCTCTCTATATGTGAACTACGAAGACAGACCTGCTTGATGGCTGAATATTCATAATACAGTAATACTGTTCAAAGCACTAGTAAATCAAACCAAATTTTCCCATGAGAAATAATGGAAAGATGATTCGTTCCACAACCATTTATTCATATAAAATTGATTACGGCAATACAAAATACAGTATAATGTAAAATGAACCTGCACTTGAAAATACAGTACTGTAGCTTATATCAATGGTAGGATACTGTACAGTACCTCCTGTGGTTAAAAAAAAAAATCAAGATTTTAATGTAAAAAAAAATTACTCACAATTTTAAGGAATCTGGTGTTAATCCATGTAAAACTGCTGTTGTATACAGTACAGTAAAGCCGCTGGTGTAGATGTACACTACAGTATATAGTACTGTATGTGGCCAGGGGTCTGGGGGTGCCTGTGGCTCCCAGCGCTTCCTGGAGTACTCAGACACTCGGGAAATTTTGACATTTCCGGGGGTTCCGAACATTTCGCCCACTCCACCAAGCTTGGGAGTGTGTCGGAGTTCTCCAGGAAGAGCTCGGAGCCACCAGCGCCCTCAGGCTTCTGGACACACACAGTACTGTACACCTACACAAGCAGCTTTACATGGATGAGCACCAGACTCCTTTAACATTGTAATTCTTCTTCTTTTTTTTTTTTTTTAATACTACTACTCTTTTATATCAAGTAGGCACTCGTATATCAAGTCAAAATAAAAAAAATGTTGCTCGTCTTGTGAAGTGCTCGTATACCGCATTACACGCAAACCAAGGTATTACTGTACAGGCTGCATCCACACCTGAGAAATTTGTATCTTAACCACCAAAAGACCAGCCGGCAAGTATTTACTGCGGCAAAGTGGCGCTCTTATGCGAAACGACATACCTGTACGTCGTTTCACTGAATAGCCACTAGATGGTTCCACCGGAGATGTGATCCCGCTGTAATTGGCTAGCTGAGATGTCAATCAAAAGGTCTGGTGAATCCGATTGTCTCCCGGCCACCCGCGATTATCCCTGGGAGAAGCAGAACAGCGCTCTTTCTATGTAAACAAAGCAGATCGCCCTTCTACAAGGGGACAAGATGGAGATTTTGTGTTTATGCTAAGCAGGAACCCAGATTTCTATCTTCCTCCCTAAAATCAGTGCACCCCCTAGGGACGCATTTAACCCTTTGAGGTTTAGGGTGTTGTCTGTTTTGGAGCTTTAACTAGCTTCAGATTTTGGGCATGCTACAAAAAAAAGCTCAAATGAACAAGATTAAAGTGCTATTAAAATCCTATTTCTCTATCGTCCATTGACAGACGCAGCTCTTATGCTTCTTCACTATTGGGTTATGCGCGATCTACAGGAGTAGACTAGGCAGTAAAGTTTTTCACTCGACACACCTATAGGGGCTGTTCCTCATGACATAACCCCAGACACACTGTGCTCTCATATCAGTTTCTTGCTGCCTAGTGAAGGAGTAGGACCTAGGTTTCCTGCTGGGACTTCGGTGTATGTTTTTTTTATAAATTCTTTTAAGAAGGTTTGTTTTATTTCTCTTTACTCACTATCGCTAGCTAGTGTCAGGGGGATCTTCCTGGTGAACTGCAAGCGACAGTCGGCTGTGGTTTCGCACTAAATATAGATCCTTACGGTCTCCCAGCCTGGCCAACGAGCGTGAGCAGGTTGTGGTCCTCCCAGGCCTCGTCACAACGGAGCCCCGGTGGATGGGGATGAGCCTGCGAGCGGCTGCCTCGCTGGGACGCATCGACCTGGAGCGCCCTGAGTCGCAGCATACCTCTTTTGGCTGGCAGCACCCCCACTCAGGGTGGGAGGCGAGCTGTTTCGGAGCAGAGCCCACCCGGTCCATGGTATGGTAAGTGATGAAACCCCCCCCCCCGTCCCTGAAGTAGACCCCCTGAGGGCGAGATGTGGGCCCACTCCTGGGGATAACAGGGCTGTGCTTTCTCCGACCCATCCCCCAGGCCTATCAGGACAGGCCCTGCCCCCGCTGGGCGCGCTATAGTTGTCGTCTGGGGGGGGGGGGGGGTAAAATTGCTACTTTGTCCTGGGGAGTCCCTTTAGGTGGATTCCTGGGTCCTGATCGCATGGCAGCGTTTTCGGCCGCCATTTTAAGTGTGGGCATAGGCTCTTTGTGTAAGGGCAGTGGCCATTTTCCCTTAGCTTCCTTTACATTACATTACTATTGGCACCATTTTATTGTAGCCTGAGATTACACAGGCTGTGTACGGCCTCTAGCGATGATATGTCACTTCCTATCAGTGGTTTTTCGTGCTGGAGATTGACTACAGAGCAGCGGCTTCTCAGCGGTGGTAAAGTAAGGGGTTTTGTTCCTTTGGGCATTTCTTGGGCACACGTTGCTCCTGCCAACCTTAAAGGGGGACTCCGGATATAGCGCGGTATAGCAGTGTGGCCTGCGATTTTAAGGGGCAGCGCACTCAGGGAAAAGGGACAGGGAAAGGAGACCCTGACCCTTGATTGAATAGGCCTGCACCATCATCTTTCTGATCCATTTGGAAATGGTCGCGGCAAACATTCCCAAACCCTTGCGGGGTCCATCCATAAGGAAAAATAGCGAGTCTGATTTCCTAAACAATTTCAGTAGCTGCCAGGTACACCCAGAATGCCCGAACCACAGCCAGAGAATGCACGGCAGTTTCCCTAGGATGCCTAGGCTTAGGACACAGGGAAGGCAACACCATGTCTTCATTCAGATGGAAACCAGAAGCAACTTTATGTCCCTGAACCACCAAGTAAGGTGAATGAAAGACAAAGCTGCCAGCTCCAGCTCCAAAACCCTAACATGCAGAGGAAAAAACCACCAAGGCGGCTACTTTCTGGGACAATGTAAGCAGAGGAATCTCTCAAATATTCAACAAGGGTTACTGAAGAACAGACTGCACCAAGTTGAGATCCCACTAGGACAACGAAGACCACACTGGGGAAGCCAGGTGCGAACCAAAGAATGCGTAGCCAAAAGACATTGAAAGATAACCGCCAAGGCCGAACCTGGCCCTTGATGTTACCCGAGGCCAGGCACTTCTCACACCTCATTGGAGGAAAGCCAAACTCCGAATCGCTAAAAAGGTGTGGGGGTGAACCCAAGAGATTGACATCTGCAAAGTACGCTCCTCAAACACCATGGTAAATCTTATATGTAGACTTACTAGCATGCAGCAGCGTGGGAATAATCGATTTAGACAACCCTCTATCTTTCAGCACCAGGCTTCTGACAGCCAAGCTGTTAAGCCAGTGACTGTAAGGCAAGATGAAAGATTGGCTGTTGGGCCAACAGATCTCTAAGAGGAAGTCTCCAAGGAGCATCGGCGACCAACCATATCAGATCTGCGTGCCAAGACCGGGGAACCAGTCTGGAGCCATTAGGAGGGCAGTAATCCCTTCTACCTCAAGCCAACACAGGAATCTTGTCAGAAGTTCTAGAAGAGGAAAGCCGTATAGCAGATGATACTGGACCTCTTACGCAGCAGTAGCTGCGTCCCCCATGTTTAACGTTTTCCACACAGATACGGTTTGTGCATCCACCAGCGCCTTTTCATGCGCGGTAAAAGAGGAATCCCCCTCACTATCGGAGCACTTGAAGTTCCTAGACGCAGACTTAGTAGGGTCGCTAAATACTAAGCTCACCCTGAAAACATAACAGTAGACTGTCGGCCTCAGTCTCGCAAGGAAACACTGGCCAAAGGTAAACAATAGGACAACCCATTAGACCCACAAAAAAAGCAAGATGGTCGCCCTCCATATAGGACATAGCCCCCTTGAGGGGGGGCGCTCGCTGTGACAGACGAGCAGGCAGCGTACCCTCGCCCACACAATAATGGCTGTTACACGGTCACTAAAAATGAAGCGCCCCTGCGGCGCCACGCGTTTCGAAAGGCACCAGGCTAACCATATGACCCAGCAGGCCAAGGCATAAATTTTAGTGGAGGCCCAGCCGCATTTGCCTGGATTCACAGCCCAGCAGATGCCCAGGGAGAGAGTTGGAGGCTTCAGCTAAACACACTGAGGGCGCCCCCCCCATTGGCAGCACTCAGAGTGGCTGCGTTGCCCAGTAGGCCGCAAGCCACCGTTTAAATTTGTGAGGGTGCCCAGCCACCAGGACGCGAGCGCCAACGTAGCCGACCACGCAGGGGAGGACAGATGCCCATCAGCCGCGAGTAGGCTACAAAACTGCAGCCTAAATTTTTGGCCCGATCCAGCTGCCTGAGGCACATACCCGCAGATGATTAAACATCAGCTCCCCCCAGCCTGCCAAAAGGATATCCCTGCTCCATTCACTCACCCCCAGGAGGCAGGGAACCTGCTCAAAACCCCCTGTTGTGCAGCCTGATCAGCGGCAACCACATCTAAACCCCCCCCCCCTCGAAGCATGTGGCCAAGCCAGCTCCTACCGCACTTGGGGTTGGAGGCCAAAAGACCCACAGTGACTGTTTAGAGGGGCTGGGGAGGATGGAGGGTAACCCGGGGTTCCGACTATCCCAGGGAGGGGCCCATGTCCACACTGAAAGACCACCAAGGGAGAGGGAATGCTAACACATCATGGTACTGGGTGGGCACCACTTCAGGCAGACCAGCGCAGCATCTTTGAATGGATGTGCTGCGGGCCAGAGGTTCTCTGCGACTCAAGTCGTATGCATCCTCGTGAGATGTTTAACTCGCTGGCTAGCCCCTGTCCAGTGGGGCTTTGTTGCAGATGACCTAGCACGAAGCTAAGATTGGGTTGCACTCGCGGGCCAGACTGGGGAGACCGTAAGGCTCTAGAATATCCAGTGCGTCGCCCAGTTTGGCAGTTGATTGTAAGTCTCACAGGAACAGAAAATAATAAGAGGAAAAAAACCTATTGAAAAAAGAAAAAATGCTAGCACTGGAAATCCCAGCAAGGAACTAGGTCCTTACTCCTGACACAGAAAAAAAGTGCCTATAGCAGGAAGTGGGAGTATATCCCCCTGGGACTGCCTCATAGGTGTGGTAAAGCTTTTTCCTGCCTATTGTCCTACTCCTGTAGGGGCAGCATAACCCAATGTTCAAGAATCTGGAGCTGTGTCCGTCAATGAACAAAAGAGAAATTGGATGCATACAAACTACTGGCCAGAATGCGAGGAGGTCGGAATACCCAAATGGTAAAAATTTGAAGAATGGGTGAACAGAAGACCAGGTTGGCAGCCTTGCAAAGCTAGGAAACTGTTGCTTGGTGCCAAAAAGCTTGAGGCGCTTACTGATCTGGTAGTGTGTGCCTAACAGGAAAGGGTGAGACACGATTTTTAAAGGGATTGTAAAGGCAGAAAGGGTTTTTTTTTTTTTCTTAATGCATTCTATGCTTAAACCTCTTGCCGACCACCGCACGACTATTTACTGCGGCGGTCAGCCCCTCACAGGCAAGCGACGTAGTACTACGTCGCTAGCCTGTGAGGCTCTAGGGAGCGAGTGCGCGCCGCCGGAGGTGCGCTCCCGCGCGGTCATGGACCCCCCTGCCCGCGTGTGCCCGGCGGACCCGATGTTCGCGGGCACTTGCGATTGTCCGTTACACCGGAAGAAAGGCAGGTGGCTAATGTAAACAAAGCTGCCTGTCATTCTTCCCTGTGTAAGAATGGCGATCACACGGTTCTACTATGTAGGACTGTTGATCTCTGTTCTTGCACTACTAGCCACAGCCAATCAGTTAGAAACACGCCCCTAGGGACACACTTAACCCCTCCCTCTCCAATGAAGTTAACTCCTTCACTGCCAGTGTCATTTTTACAGTAACAGTGCATATGTATAGCACTGATTACTGCAGTAATGTCACAAGTGTCAAAAATGTCAGTCAAGGGTCCGCTCTATCCGCAATGTCGCAGTCCTGCAAAAAAAATCGCAGATCGCCGCCATTACTCGTTTTAGAAAAAAAAAAATAACATCAAAAATGACAATCTTTCCCTTAGTTAACGCAATAACTTTTGCGCAAACCAATCAAAATACGCTTTTTGCTAATTTTTTTTTTTTTTTTTTTTTTTTTACCAAACATATGTAGCATAAAACAAATTGGCCTAAAATGTTAAATTTTGATTTTTACTTATTTAATATTATTTTTGCAAAATTGGCGCTCCATTTTTGTTTATAGCGCATGATCAAAAAATCGCACAGGTGATCAAATACCACCAAAAGAAAGCTCTGTTTGTGGGAAAAAAAGGACGTCAAATTAGTTTAGGTACTGCGTTGCAATTGTCCGTTAAAGTCTCGCAAAATAGGCCCGGGGTCAGGAAGGGGGTAAAATCTTCCGGGGCTTAAGTGGTTAAGATATACCGTATTTTCCGGCGTATAAGACGACTGGGCGTATAAGACGACCCCCCCCCCCCCCCCATTATATGATCTACCGGTAATACTTAGATTACCTTGGAGATATTATACTCGGCGTATAAGACGACCTCCCATTTTTTTGGGGGATTTTTACGCCAGAAAATACAGTAAAAAAAAAAAAACAAAAACTGTGTGCAGCAGCTCCCTTCAGCCCCCCTGAATACTTAACAAAGCCTGCCTTTATCCAGTGATGTTGCAGGAGTGTCTAAGCTGCCTGGGACTACCCCCCCCCCCCCTCATTGGCTGAAACAGCAGCATAGCGTGATTGGCTCACGCTGCTGTCAGAGTGGGCGGGGCTTGGTCGCGGCTCTGTGTCTTGGGAGGGTGCATGTGATCAGCACAGGGCCAATCGGCACTGTCCAGACAGAGGGGCAGGGGACCTGCGTCCTCATAGCGTAGCGAGGGGAGAATGAATACTCCTACAAGATTTAACCAAACACTGATATAAGTCAAGACTGCTTTTATACTGCTGATGAAAAATTGTATTTAGCAGTTTATATTTACTAAAACCATTTTCTGTTTACTGTGGGAGACCAGATATAGTGAACGCAGGGTCCTGGGTTTATGAACACTTACGTTTTTAGGAACATGATTGCTGGCACAAAAATGTGGTCCTTGATGGTACTCAAGATCATTTGCTGATTGAGGCTCACCTGTGGAAAGGTCAGGATTCAACAAAGAGCACTTCTTGCAATGACCGTTTCTGGTTTTAAACCATGCAAAACATGCCTTCTGTGTGCTTTGATAGACCTTAGATGTAGACTTACTAGTTTTGGCAGATCCAAAGATGCCCCTGTCTCTGAAATTTCTTTGCAGCAACTCAAATGGTACTCAGAAGTTTGTATGGCCCCTCCACGTGCTTGTATGCATGCCTGACCACGTCGGGGGGTTGCTCCTAATGAGATGACGGATGGTGTCCTGGCGTATTTCCTCCCAAATCTGACCAAAGCATCACTGAGCTCCTGAACAGACTGGAGGTGCAACCTGGCGGCGTAGGATGGACCAAAACATAATGTCCCAGAGGTGTTCTATTTGATTTAGGTCAGGCGAGCGTGGGGGCCATTCAATGGTATCAATTCCTTTGTCCTCTAGGAACTGGCTGCATACTCTTGCCACATGAGGCCTGGCATTGTCATGCACCAGGAGAAACCTAGGATCTACTGCACCAGTGTATGGTCCAAGGATTTCATCCTGATGCCTAATGGCAGTAAGGGTGCCATTGTATAGCCTGTAGAGATCTGTGTCCCTCCGTGGATATGCCTACCCAAACCATTACTGACCCACCACCAAAACGGTCATGCTAAACGATGCTACAGGCAGCATATTCTCCACGACTTCTCCAGAGACCCTATCACATCTGTCACATGTGCTCAGGGTGAACCTGCTATCATCTGTGAAAAGTACAGGGCACCAGTGGCAGGCCTGCCAATTCTGGTGTTCAAAAGCAAATGCCAGTTGAGCTTTGCAGTGCCAGGCAGTGAGCACAGGGCCCACTAGTGGATGTCGTGCCCTCAGGCCACCCTTATGAAGTCTGTTTGGTCAGAGACATTCACACCAGTAGCTTGCTGGAGGTCATTTTGTAAGGCTCTGGCAGTGCTCATCCTCTTCCATCCTGCACAAAGGAGCAGATACTGGTCCTGCAGATGGGTTAGGGACCTTCTATGTCCCTGTTCAGCTCTCCTAGAGTAACTGCCTGTCCACTGGAATCTCCTCTGTGCTCGAGACTGTGCTGGGAGACACAGGAAACCTTCTGGCAATGGCACGTATTGATGTGCCATCCTGGAGAAGTTGGATTGTCTGTGCAACCTGTATAGCGGGTATATGCAAACTGAGGACCTCCAGCTGTTTCAAAACTACAAGTTCCATCATGCCTCTGCTTCATACTTGTGGCAGTCAGTCTTGCTATGCCTCATGGGTTCTGCGACAGCTGGCGGGCCACAGTTTGCATATCCGTGCTCTATAGTGTCCCAAGTATTGCCTCGTGCTACCAGTGGTGACATTGACCCTAGAAAAACAGTCAGCAAAGATGAGTAGGGAAAAGAAATGTCACTGGCTCACCTGTAAAACCATTCCAGTTTTGGAGGTAGTCTCATTGTTGTCAATCTAGTGCACTTGTTGTTTCATTCACACCAAAGTAGATGAAATTGATTAACAACCCCCCTATGCTACTTAACAGACCAGATCAATATTCCTGGAATTTAATTGACTTGATGCTATACTCTAAATAAAAAGTGTTCCTCCTATCCCACCTTAATCTCCTCTTCTCAAGATAGAATAAATTCAGTTCCTCTAATAGCTGAGCTCTTATCAGTTTGGTTGCCCTTCTCTGCACTTTCTCCAGTTCCCCGATATCCTTTTTAAGAACTGGTGCCCAAAACTGAACTGCATATTCCAGTATTCCAGATGAAGGTCTTGCTAATGATTTGTGCAGGGCCAAAATGATATCGCTCTCTCTGGAGTCCATGCCTCTGGTAATGCAAGAAAGGACTTTGCTTGCTTTGGAAACCGCAGCTTGGCATTGCATGCTATTATTAAGCTTATGATCTACCAGAACACCCAGATCCTTCTCCACTATTGATTCCCCCAGTTCTACTCCACCTAGTATGTATGATGCATGCATATTCTCCCCCCCCCCCCCCCCCCGGTGCATAACTTTACATTTATCAACATTAGACCTAATTTGCCACATAGTTGCCCAATGAAACCGTGCATTGAGGTCAAATTGTAAGTTGGAGACATCCTGTAAAGAAGTTATTCCACTAGTGGAAGGAATAATGCCCCATTATTTGGTTGCATAGTGCCCCATTGTTGGTGTCACTGGAAGGAATAGTGCCTTGTATCACTGGGAAAAATGGTGCCCCAAGAGTCGGATAGAGGCAAGCAAAGTTTAGGGACCACTGGCTTAGAAAATCTAGGTAAAGCTCCAGCCAGAATTTGGCTTCCTCAAAAGAAACGTCCAACTCTCTCTGCTCCCAGATTCAGACACTTCAGTTCAAGAGTTGCCCAACTCCTTGCTTCTGCATTGGAGTTTGGAGACTGATGGCAGCCTCTTTTGAGGCAGTCCCATTTGCACAATTCTACTCTAGGCCACTAAATACAGTGCAGGGGACTTTGTGAGAGAAATCTAGTCTCCCAATCAATATTCTGGAACTTCTGGTCATCTGGTTGTCCCTGCAATGCTGGGTGTTTCCACTTGTAAGTCATCCGACCAGGATTTAGTTGGACAATGCCATACTGGGGGGGGGGGGGGGGGGTGTCCATAGATCTTGCTGGGGGAAAGAGGTGAAAAAGGATTATATCCTGGGTAGAACTACACATTCCAGTCTTGTCAATGATTTACATCCCAAGTGTGGATAACTGGCAGGTAGAGTATCTCAGCCAGCAGCACCCAGATCCAGGTGTGTGGTCCCTTAACCTAAAAGGTGTTGAAGGACCTGTGTCATAGAAGACAGACCCTGATTGTGGACCTACTGGTCTCTAGGACAAACTGGCCAGGTTGTCCCCATGTACAGGGATCTTCTGGCAGAAGCAGTGAATGCTCTGCAGATCATTACAGCCTGATCTATGCTTTTCCTCTCCTGAATCTCCTTTGGGATCAAGATGGAGATCATCCAGGTGATCCTTGTAGCATCAAACTGGCCCAAGTGGATGTTGGAATCCAGCCCCATCAGACTCCTGGCATATGGTTCCAAATTGTCTGAAGTTTACCAACCTGCTCCACAATTATGACATGGCTGTTGAAGTCCAATGCACCAACACACAACTCATTTTTACACAGTGCACTTTTGTGGGTCCTCACATCATGTTGATGTGAGCTGAGAATTCTAGTAAAAAGAAAAAAAATAACCGATTTGTGTGGTCTTACATTTTTTTTTTTTTTTTTTTTTTTTTTGATTAGGAACAAGAACCTGGTGCTGTAGAGGGTGTACTTATAGGCCCCATTCCTCCTCAAAACCCATCTACAGCATCAGGTTCTTTTATTTTTTTTTATTGGTATTCACTTAGCACATATGGCTGTATCCCAGTCCTGCTTTTTACCTTAGGCTGCTGGATTGAGATGTGCTTTATTTAACCACTTTGACCTCCTGGAAGGTTTTACCCACTTCATGACCAGACCATTTTTTGCTATTCAGCACTGCGGTACTCTAAATGGCATTTGTACGGTCATGCAATGCTGTACCCATATGAAATTTTGTATATTTTTTTTCCACACCGCTTTATTTTGGTGGTATTTGATCACCACTGGGTTTTTATTTTTTATTTTTTATTTTTTGCTTTTTATAAATGAAAAAAGAAAATTTTGAAGAAAAAAACAAAACTCTACTTTTCTGTTTATAAAACATACCCAATGAAAAAAATAATGTATATTAATTGGTTTGTGCAAAAGTTCTTGTGTCTACAAACTGGGGTGTATAACATGGTATATATGCTAGTATTTATGCAGCTATTGACCCTATTCTGTAATGGTGGTAATCGGCAACTTATAAGGGAATGTTGATGGGGTGGAGGGCAATCTGGCACAAACACACTGGCTGGGAGGGTCACTAATTGACACGGACATCACTAGTGACAGTAATACAATGATCAGTGCTAATACAATAAACTGACACTGTACTATTGGCACTGGCTGGGAAGGTGGTTTACATGTAAGGGCAATTAAGGGGTTACCTGTGTGCCCAGCAATTGTAATGTGTGCTGCTTATCCCTACTAATCTGGCTGGTTTTTTTTCTCCCTGCTTTTCAGGGAGAAGAAACAGCCGGATCGCTGTTCCTAATGTACACAGTGTCTGTTTTGTGCACACAACCCAATCGCAGCAGGGGGCACACACGTGCACCTCAAACTCAGAAGAAGGCTGGTTCGCGTACAGGACTGCCTGTGCCTGCCACCCGCTTGCAGTATATTTTACTCTTGAGTGGTTGGCAGGTGGTTCAAGTAGAATTTCGGCCTCAACTGAATTACTTGTAAAATGGCCCCTTCCCTCTCCTTACACATGCTGACTTGCCTGTGTATAAAAGAATATATATATATATATATATATATATATATATATATATATATATATATATATATATATATATATATATATATATATATATATATATATATATATATATATATATATATATATATATATATATATATATATATATATATATATATATATATATATATATATATAATCTATCTTACCTGTTCTTAGTCTGTTTTTGGTTTACTCACATGAACCCCTGTGTCAGCCAGCAGCGGTTGAGGGGAAGAAGAGAGCACTTGACCACCACGGGAAATGCTTGGGAGTTGTGACCTCACCCAAAGGCTTCCATGTCCCAGCCATTGTCTGCAATCCCTCGTCTTCCCTGCAGCCGCTTCTGACTTACACAGGGGAGCTAGATCACTTGACTGGAGCAGGCTGAAAATAGGTAAGTATATACATCTTTCTTACACAGTCAGCATAGGTGTTAGGTTGGTAAGAGCATTTTAAGGCTAGTTTGGTTTAGGCTGCAATTCTACTGTAACCCTTTCTGATGGGGTTTCTCCTGACAAGTCAAGCTCCAGACCATCTAAAATAGTTTGATCTTAATTTAACAATACTCACGCTAAATATTCTAATTTTTTTTTTTATTATCTTTTTCAGCTTGATCGTGAAAAGTCCAACCTGGAAAGTAATTTAGAAGACCTGCAGAAGACTTTGGATGATGTTAGGAAGGACCTCTGTAATGAACAGCAGCGAAACAATGAGTTGGTAGAGCAAATTAAGGCATTCCAGCAGGAAAACCTTCACAGGCAGGAAAAGGACAATGGAAATAACCATGTAAAATGTTCCTGTGGACAGGAAGAAACTGAATTGGCCAAACTTGAAAAAGAACTGAAAGAAGTCCAGCAAAAATATGAAAAGTTTGAGGAAAAGTACCAAGAGGAAAAGAAAAAGTGGGGAATGAACAAACAAGCTTCCCGTGAGGATCTGCGGTCATCTTTCCAAAGTGAGACCAATGACCGAGGGCTGTTGTCCGATCTTCAGGAAGAGTTGAGGACTGCACGGAGGCTCTATTGTGACTTTCAGAGCAAGCTCAATCTAGCCCAGGAGGAGCTCTTGGCTTTTATAGAAGAGCTCGCTCACCTCTACAACCATGTCTGCATGCGTAATAACCTGACACCAAACCGTGTCATGCTTGATTATTACAGAGATGGTAAGGGCGCAAAGGTGCTTTTTAGAAAAAGAAAATCTTCAGACTTCTTTGGCAAACTTGTGGTTAGCCCTGACATAGAGATAACGGAGCTTCACAGTGGCGAGCGATCCCCACTGAGTAGTCCGGACTCTACTTTGGGGTCAGATTGTGCGGACTCGCCTAGAGAGCTCCTTAGCATCACTCATCTAGTAGCCATTGTCAAGGACCAGATTAAACACCTGCAAGGGGCTCTTGCTGTGTCATGGCACCAAACATCACTGGACAGTATTGCCTCTGACATGGAAAAGGACAAGGAGGTTCTGGTGGAGGAAATCATGAAACTGAAAGCTTTGCTGAGCACTAAGAGGGAACAAATAGCAACTCTGAGGACTGTTCTGAAGGCTAACAAGCAGGTACATTTTGTCTTAATCAAGGCTCCAGGTTGTATACTATTTATTTTTTAAGTGTCTCGCTGTTTTATGTTCTTTTTTTATAATTGTTAGTGCTTTTTTTATAATTTAGTGTATTTGTATGTTTTTATACTTTTTCCCTAATTTAATAAATTAACTTGGCCCTCTTAAGATTCGTGTTTTATTTTATTTGACATGGATTAGGGGGTCCCTCTAATTTTTACTCCGTAGCTATTGTTTGGGCATTATATTTATCTAAATGTATTGGTCTTAAAGCTGATCTCTAGTGTTTGATTTAACTGATTCCTGCCAGGCCTATAGTCGAATGACAAGTGAGAGGGAGCTCTCCCATCCTGGATGGACATCATATGATGTCCTCCGAGTCGCGCACCTTGGAGCCATGCTGCGGCGTGATCTGTCACTCGCTGTCTCACCAAGCTGGTCCAAACAAACTATTTTCACTAGCAGTTGCAGCAGCTGTGTGCACTATATAAACTGTTGGTAGCCACAGCTACATACAGTATATAATGCTTGTTTCTGTTCCCTGTACTGTTTCTGGAGCAAAATCGAGTTGAGCTGAGCGCTGTTCAACCATTTAGAGGAAGCTTTGTATTCTATGAATAAATACAAAGCTTTCTCTAATTGGTTGAGGTGAAGAGGTAGCCTAATGACATCACAAACTCCACCTCAGCCAATCAGAGGAAGCTTTGTATTCATTCATAAAATACAAGGCTTCCTCTGTATGGCTTGGCAGCGCTTTGCCCCGACTCGATTTTGCTGCGGGAGCAGGACGGGAAGACTCCATCCCGGTACCAGAACAGAGTGCTGTATACTGTGTGTAGCTGAGGCCACATACAGTTTATACAGCGCTCCCAGATGCTGGATCTGTAAGTGAAGTAAATAGTTTGGACCTAGCTGTCCAAACTATTTCAAGGTAAATTAAACGTGGAGATCAGCTTTAAAGTGTATATGGTCCCCAGAACAAAGAGGAAAAAAAAGTATATTGCAGTTTACCAGGTCTTTTATATGTTTTTGCTGCTTTTCGTTTTTTCTGCAAGTTGAAAAAATAACTTGTTGATCCTGCCAGAAACACAGTGCACTTTAAGTTCTTAATATCTTAGCCAACAAAACTAATGCTATTGTATCTTTTGTGAAGTACAGATTACCTCCCCCCTATGTATTAGAGATTGGTAGAGACTATTTGCAGTCCTAATCAGTAGAGCAGCCTGTGGTGATGACACTGCTTTTTCATACATACAGTACAGTGAGAGATCGTTGTCACCCAAGGGCAGGACATGTTACTGGCCGAGACACCAGGAAAAGATCTGGGAGAAAAAAAAATGAATGCAGCCACCACATCCAAGAACCCACCAAGCTATACTTTTTTTTTTTTTTTTTTTTCCGTTTTTGGCTTTTGATATGCTTTTAATTCTAACCTATTTTTTGGACCACACAGACCAAAGCAACCGCTTCACTTTAATGTAGCCCCTCCCCAGCAATAAATACTTGCCTTCCTTTAACTCCCCCATTGCTCCATTCAGCTGTCTGGAGCTAAGGAAAGTCCTTTGAAGGCTAAGAGATGCCCAGGTCGTAGCTTACACAGTGCTATAGATCCCATTTTGACTACACCGATGAGCCCAAGGCTTTTACATAGTGGGTCACATGCTCCTACAAACCCCGGAAGCCAGTGCTGAGCAGAGCGGCAGGGGAGCTTAGAAAAGGTATATGATGGTTAGGTGGGGAATTAAAGCAAATCTTTTGCTATGCCCTGAATGGGCAAAGCACAGGTTTCCTTAAGGATGCCTAGCTAACCATTCAGTGCTTACACTTATATTAATAAGTGGTTGTTAAGCCACTTCATAAACTACACACAATCTCCTCCTGTTATAAAGCCTCCTATGCTGCAGTGTATGCCCTTTGTAAAAAAAGATCGGCGGTCACGTGACTCCTCGAGGCTCCCTCTCCCGATCGACAGAGTGGGAGAGGTCGAGTTTCCCCCGCTGACATCAGTTGGGGAGGAGGGGAGCCTCTAGGAGTCACGTGACTGCTGATCTGTGCTGTGAAATCAGGTAGTAAAAATGGGCATCTTTTTTTTTTTTTTTTTACCAAGAACATACACTGCAGCATTGGGAGCTCTATAACAGAGGATTATGTGTGAGGTTTAAAGGTATTTCAGCGGCAGGAAGGGGGGGCAGGATTGGTAAGAGCTGACAGGCAGGCGGGGGGGGGGGGGGGACACATGAGACAGAGCGCAGGGCTGCGGATGGCGGAGGCACGTATGCTGGCCACTGTGTCAGGGCTCAGCAGCCATGATATACCATGGTCAGTGTACAGAGGGGAGGGCAGGAACTGGCAGGATCAGCCAGGGTTTCTAGGTGATACAGGGGACCAAATGAGAGGGCACAAACACTGTGCTGTGTAATGGAGATCGACCGATTATCGGCAAAGCCGATATATTGAGGGCCGATATGCACTTTCCCCGATATATCGGAATCGCCCACCAAGGTGACTAATATTGCCGATATTTTGGGGAAAGTTCTTGTACCGGAGTGATGCCTGCAGCTAGAGGCATCCCCCCGGTATCGGCGTCCATAGCTGACGGTCGGCTGTCTTGTAATGACAACCGATGCGGCTAAGAAGCCGCTCAGCTGTCATTTCAAGGAGCAGGAGGGGACGTCCGTCCCCCTCCTGCCGCCTTCCGTCCCACTGGAAGACCCGGGCAACCAGCCTGCACAGCCGCCAAAGACCCGATCAAAGCCACATTCGGCTCTGATCGGGTCTTCATGCAAAAACCCGGAAGTGATGTCATGAGTGACATCACTTCCGGGTACTGTCTGGCGCCAGATTAAAAAAATGACAGCATTCAAAACAGCCAAACTTGGCGTTTTTAATGCTTTTAAATGCAGAGGAGGGGTTTGGGGTCTTTTAGACCCCTAGATCCCTCCACAAGAGTACCTGTAAAGTAAAAAAAAAATAAAAAAATTTTTCAAAAATATCGGTATCGGCAACGAAAAACCAATCAGTCCATCACTACTGTTATATGCTTTAAAGGAGCAGGATCCTTCTATTTTTTTTCTTTTGGGTAACAAATGCTTTAAAAAATCGATTTCCAGATGTGCAGCTTTTAAAATACAGACATAAAAATTGAGGGGGGAGCCATTTCCATTTTATTTTTCTCTTTCGTTCATTGACGGACACGGCTCCATATCTTCTTGACCGATGGGTTTATGCTGCTCTCCATAGGAGTAGGACACCCACTTCCTGCTATAGGACTTTTTTTCTGCCTAGTTAGGACTAGGAGTAAGGATATAGTTTCTTGCTGGGATCTCTGGTCCTGGCAATTTTTTTCCTTTTTAACCACCTCCCACCCGGGCCATTGTAAATATATGGCCGGGTGGGAGTCTCCTCCTTCTGATCGGACGTTCCGGAACGTCCTTTAGAAGGAGAGAGATCGCGCCGCCGTGGGCACCCGCAGCGGCGCAATCTCGATGTGTCTGTGTCCCTCGGACACAGAGCAACATCACTCGGCAGGAGGGCCCTGTGATTGGCCCTCCTGATCACATGACGGCTGTGTCCAATCACAGCCGTCATGTAATGTAAATAGAGCCGTTGTAACGGCTTCGATCTCTTCTCCTCCTGACAGATCCTGTCAATGAGGAGAAGAGGAGAATATCGTTGCTGCAGCTGGGGTGATCAGTGAGTATTTCTAATTACTCACTGATCACAGGGGGGTCTGTGCTGGTAATCAGAACATTGATTACCAGTGCAGCCCTGGGGGGGGAGGGGTGCCACTAGAGCCACCAGGGATGCCCACCCATGACCACCAGGGATGGCAAACAGGGCTCAGAGAGCCCCCCAGTGCCCTCCCTATCGGTGCTGCCCACCAATGCCATCTATCAGTGCTGCCCACCAATGCCATCTATCAGTGCTGCCCACCAATGCCATCTATTAGTGCTGCCCACCAATGCCATCTATCAGTGCTGCCCACCAGTGCCGTTGCCATCTATCAGTGCCGCCCACCAGTGCCCATTATTGCCCACCAGTGCTGCCTATCAGTGCCCATTATTGCCCACCAGTGCTGCCTATCAGTGCCCATTATTGCCCAGCAGTGCTGCCTATCAGTGCCACCCATCAGTGCGCGGTTGTGCGATGCTGTACCCAAATATAATTGATGTCCTTTTTTCCCCCACAAATAGAGCTTTCTTTTGGTGGAATTTGATCCCCTCTGCGGTTTTAAGATTTTGCGCTATAAACAAAAAGAGCGACAATTTTGAAAAAAACACAAATTTTTTTACTTTAAAACATTCCAAATAAAAAATTTTAAAAAATCACATTTTTTTAAATCAGGCAAATTTTTTTTATTCTACAAATTTCTGGTAAATTCACAAAAAGCGTATTTCATTTGGCTTGCTCAATGGTTATAGCGTTTACAAACTACGGGATAGATTTTTGGACTTCTTATTTTTTATTTCATTTTTATTAGTAATGGCGGCGATCAGTGATTATTAGCGGGACTGCGACATTGCGGCGGACAGATCGGACCCCTGACTGACATTTTTGACACTTTTTGGGGGGGACCAGTGACATTAATACAGTAATCAGTGCTAAATAATGTGCACTGTTACTGTATACATGACACTGGCAGGCAAAGGGTTAATACTGGGGGTGATCAAAGGGTTAAATGTATGCCTATTTGTGCTTACTAACTGCAGGGGGCTCTGTAACAATGGACCAGAAGACTCACAGGACCCTTCTGCAATTTGGACCGCGACCGCCCTGGAGGTGTGTGAATCGGCTCCACTGAGAGCCGGTTGCTCTCTCCTGTCAGGCAAATTTGATGCGGGGAAACCAATTTGCTTAAGTGTGAACCCAGCCGAAAACCTGAGCTGCACCAGATTCTGAGTAAAATGCAAAATCCCACCCAGATTTCAGGTTGCTATATTCTATACAATTTGTTACATAGAGGGCTTGTTCACGCTTGCTTTGATCTCAGAAGAGCTATGTGCATTCGACAGGCAGTTAGCAGGTGTTGTATTGCCGCCTCGCCACCTGCTTTAACCCCTTGAGCCCTTGAACCCTGCATTAGCATGCGTGCCATTGCATGTAGTGTGGGGTGCTTGCAGAGTGGCCCCATCCACTTAATTGGGGTTGCTAGTGCCTACCAAAAGTGACTGGGTATAATTCCTGCCACAAAGTGAAGCTGCTGCCTCTTCAGCTAAACATGGAGACGATGGGGCTAACATTCCTCAACCGGAAAAAGATTCAAACGCAATATTCCCAATGCTCACGTTCCTGCAGAAATGGCGGTGTATGTAAGTGGGTGCTGCAGTGAACACCAGCTAGAACTGAAGAGAATATTGCCAGCACACAACGGATCTCCAAAAATGGGTCCAAATCTTTATTTAGCAACCACATGATTATAGCAGAAGCAATGTTTTAGAGTCTTGCAGGACCCTTTCCTCAGGACCTGCCTGATAAGGGCATTAGGCATCGTATGTCTGATGAAGGGGTCCTGCGTGAACACGAAACCTTGATTCTGCTATAATCTTGTGATCGCTGAATAAAGATTTAGAACCATTTTTGGAGATCCGTGGTGTGCTTGTGACTTTCTCTATAAACTGGAAAAAGAGGGTTGACCCATACAGGAGGGTGATTTGTAGATCTGAATTGCTGCTGAGGCTGGTAGCAATGCTTTTCTAGAATTGTAGGAAAGAGATCACTAAACTATATTAGAGTCCAGGTGTAGTTTATTATTTGCAGAGTTTATTTAAATAGCCAATGCATTTATCAGTGGTTCTTAAAGTGGAACTTTAGTCAGAAAATTAGATTCTCCTAGATTACTTTAGGCTGGCCCCCTTTTTTGTAGAACATTAAAATAAGTGTCTACTGGTTAAAATCCAGTAATACACTGACTCGCCCTGCTCTGCACATGCTCAGTAGTTCCCCGTTTTAAGCATTGACAAATTTGTTGAGGCCAATCTGCTGACAGCCCTAAAGCGGAATTAAACCCACCTATACTTTACAGCCAAGGAAGCTGCTTCTGTTTGATCTGCAACTTCCGTGGTGCGGCACAGTTATGACACCAGCCATTTGATGGTTTGACAGTTGGCAATTCCAGCAGTGTAACTTTTTGAAACCGTTGCATCTATGGGTTTAGTTCCACTTTGATTTACTGCTGTTCAGGGGCTTTGGGCTTCAGCAAAATGGCAGCCTCTTGCAAGAAGAAACTGGAGCAATGCTGGAGGCAATTTATAGCACACACTCATTTTGTAGAATGTATGTATGTTCCTTGCTAAAGAACATTATTATTATTATTAAGTGGTTATGGATAAAGTTCTACTTTAAGCAAACACTGTAACTGCTAACCTAAATCAGGACTTCCAAAACCATTCAGTGCACACTCCTATTCTACGATGTCTTCATGAGAGCCTAAGCATGCCCTGTGTGTACCAGGGTACATGCAGGAAAAATAAAAATAAAAAATTGTAATGCATGCACGTTATTGATGTTTTAAACATATTGGACTAGGTGGGACTTTAGATGAGACCCAAGCTGGTGTTGCCCGGCGTCTCCATCCCTATAACAAAACACAAAATGAGGTTGAAGGATTGTAAGAGGTGCATGAAAGTCAGCCAGCCCCCAGTTTGATGTACTCACCTTCCAGTCTGTCACCAACCAAATAAGACCTGTCTCTTGGTACAAAGAACAGGGGTTTAGTTGACACACATTTGCAAACGCATGTGAAAGCTGCAGAGCCACGTCACGGCACCCTGTTTAAATCTGCAGTCCTACACTCTTAATTTAGTGTCCTCACACTGGAGGCACATGGCCGCTAATGGGTGGATGGGGAACAGGTGAGAGGGAGACAGCCCAACCTCCCCCAACCCATCCCCATGCACGACTGGCTATTTTCTCAAAAAGTTCAAATAATTAGGTTAAAATATAACCATGGTGCAAACTGGAGAAGACCAGCTGAAAAGCATTACACCTCCATCCCCTTGGTGGATGCAGTATATGGATAGGAAGGGATTTTATATATGGGGCATGGCCTGTAAAGCACACTGCCTTTGAAATCCCTTATTTCCTTTGGGACTTTATATGAGACAAGCAGGTCATGCTATTGGTCTCCATCCCTGTATACGGAAAACACTAGGGTCAAATCAAAAACTGCATCCACCAAAAACGCACGAAAATCGCACGGTGGGACTTTAGATGAGGCACCAAGCTGTAAGCAAGGCGTCTCCATCCCTGGTTGCTTTAAACATATTGGACTAGGTGGGACTTTAGATGAGACCCAAGCTGGTGTTGCCCGGCGTCTCCATCCCTGCATCCACCAAGGGGATGGAGGTGTAATGCTTTTCAGCTGGTCTTCTCCAGTTTGCACCATGGTTATATTTTAACCTAATTATTTGAACTTTTTGAGACAATAGCCAGTCGTGCATGGGGATGGGTTGGGGGAGGTTGGGCTGTCTCCCTCTCACCTGTTCCCCATCCACCCATTAGCGGCCATGTGCCTCCAGTGTGAGGACACTAAATTAAGAGTGTAGGACTGCAGATTTAAACAGGGTGCCGTGACGTGGCTCTGCAGCTTTCACATGCGTTTGCAAATGTGTGTCAACTAAACCCCTGTTCTTTGTACCAAGAGACAGGTCTTATTTGGTTGGTGACAGACTGGAAGGTGAGTACATCAAACTGGGGGCTGGCTGACTTTCATGCACCTCTTACAATCCTTCAACCTCATTTTGTGTTTTGTTATAGGGATGGAGACGCCGGGCAACACCAGCTTGGGTCTCATCTAAAGTCCCACCTAGTCCAATATGTTTAAAGCAACCAGGGATGGAGACGCCTTGCTTACAGCTTGGTGCCTCATCTAAAGTCCCACCGTGCGATTTTCGTGCGTTTTTGGTGGATGCAGTTTTTGATTTGACCCTAGTGTTTTCCGTATACAGGGATGGAGACCAATAGCATGACCTGCTTGTCTCATATAAAGTCCCAAAGGAAATAAGGGATTTCAAAGGCAGTGTGCTTTACAGGCCATGCCCCATATATAAAATCCCTTCCTATCCATATACTGCATCCACCAAGGGGATGGAGGTGTAATGCTTTTCAGCTGGTCTTCTCCAGTTTGCACCATGGTTATATTTTAACCTAATTATTTGAACTTTTTGAGACAATAGCCAGTCGTGCATGGGGATGGGTTGGGGGAGGTTGGGCTGTCTCCCTCTCACCTGTTCCCCATCCACCCATTAGCGGCCATGTGCCTCCAGTGTGAGGACACTAAATTTAAGAGTGTAGGACTGCAGATTTAAACAGGGTGCCGTGACGTGGCTCTGCAGCTTTCACATGCGTTTGCAAATGTGTGTCAACTAAACCCCTGTTCTTTGTACCAAGAGACAGGTCTTATTTGGTTGGTGACAGACTGGAAGGTGAGTACATCAGACTGGGGGCTGGCTGACATTCATGCACCTCTTACAATCCTTCAACCTCATTTTGTGTTTCGTTATTGATGTTTTATCCCTTAACATATGCCGCAAGTACAAACCTTCAAAACTTTCATTGCAAGTGTGCTAGTGTCTTTCGATAAGTGCCGATATTGTTATGGTATCCATAACATCTTGTACAACACATTTAACTTAGTACACAGATATAGAAAATGGGAGTTTAATTCACCACTAATACCATTCTCGGGGACAAATTATTATTATTTTTATACCAGCGAATGAGTTATTTGGCGTATGGATAAAAATGCACAATTAACCACTTCAGCTCCGGAAGGTTTTACTCCCTTAATGACCAGGCCATTTTTTTGCAATTCGGCACTGCGTTACTTTATAATATAATTGATGTCCTTTTTTCCCCCACAAATAGAGCTTTCTTTTGGTGGAATTTGATCCCCTCTACGGTTTTAAGATTTTGCGCTATAAACAAAAAGAGCGACAATTTTGAAAAGAACACAATTTTTTTACTTTAAAACATTCCAAATAAAAAAATTTAAAAAATCACATTTTTTTTAAAATCAGGCAAATTTTTTTATTCTACAAATTTCTGGTAAATTCACAAAAAGCGTATTTCATTTGGCTTGCTCAATGGTTATAGCGTTTACAAACTACGGGATAGATTTTTGGACTTATTTTTTATTTCATTTTTATTAGTAATGGCGGCGATCAATGATTATTAGCGGGACTGCGACATTGCGGCGGACAGATCGGACCCCTGACTGACATTTTTGACACTTTTTGGGGGGACCAGTGACATTAATACAATAATCAGTGCTAAATAATGTGCACTGTTACTGTATATATGACACTGGCAGGCAAAGGGTTAATACTGGGGGTGATCAAAGGGTTAAATGTATGCCTATTTGTGCTTACTAACTGCAGGGGGCTCTGTAACAGGCACACCGAGATCGGTGTTTCAGCTTAGCTGAAACACATGGATCTCTCTGTGCCTGTGTGACAGAAGAGCCGCCTGCTTTGTTTACATAGGCAGGCGCCTCTCCTGTCAGTTTCTGTGAAGATTGTGGGAGGCCAGCGGCGATCATGTCACTGCCAATGATAATCATGCCCGCTCCCACTGTGTCTAATCACAGCAGGAGCGCTGCTCTGGTGGCATGCATGCGCTGCCGAGAATGCGTACACATAATCACGTAGATCTACTTGATAATGCACAGCTGAGCTGCCCTGACGCAGGAAATCTGCATGGGGTGGTCGGCAAGTTGTTAAGAGATGTAATGAAAAGGGGGGAAATATAAACTTTTCAGGGACCTATTGGTAAAAGATGAAATAAGATATCACCAATTAGGACACTTAAAAAAAAAAAAAAAAGAGATTACCTCAACCAATAAGATCAGGAGAAAACGCCATTTGAAAATTTGAAAAAAATGCTCAGCTCACAGGAGGTGCCGAGGCGCTGCCTTTCCCAGATCTACAAGATTCTTACTAGGATGGCCGAACCAGTAACTCCACCTTATCTGGAAGAATGGGAAGCAGAGATTGGCACAAATTGGCAAGAGAAGGAGAAAATACTGAAATGATTAGATGGGATGGGACAGCAATAGATATAAAGACGATAGAAATTAATTATATGGTTACCAAGGTGGTATTTTCCCACATCAAAGGTCACAAATATCAAGTAGGAGATTCACTGCTTTGTTGGAGAGGATGCGGGAAGAAGGGTACAATGATACATATATGGTGGGGATGGCCAGAGAAACAGGATTTCTGGCAGGAGGTCACTCAACTGATTCAAGAAATCTCCGGAGTGAATAAAATGTATCCATTTCAGAATACTAATTTTACAATTCAGAAATATAAAAAGCCGGTGATACCACATATAAATACAGCAAAATATTTAATTCCAAAACTATGGCAAGCACCAGAGAGTCCAACAGTGGGTTAGAAGAGTAGATACAACTTTACCATTATGGGAACAATTACATTGAAAATTTTGTAACAATGTAGGAAGGATGGACAGAGTTCAAGCATACAAAGAAATATACCGAACTAAGGGGTATCTGAAACAGGAAAGGTGTGGAAAAAGTAAGAGGGGGTTCTGGGGCCAAGGGAGGCGATGGGAGGAAAATGGGGGATTTTTAGCTTATATGCAAGAGTTTGTTTATGTATATTGCATTTTTTAATTGGAAAATTTTAATAAAATTTAAATCCAGAAAAAAACGAGAAGATGCTGCAAGTGCAGCGATCCATCAGAAATACATTCCGCTCATAATCCATGTTGTGGGCCTACAACACAGCTTTTTTTCAAGGATGGAGTGGTGTCAGCCCTGTCCTACTGTCTTTTGCTAAACTACTACTCATCCACTCCCATTCTCAGGACTCTACTTCGGGCTAAGCATTCTGTTATCCTTCCCAACAACTAGGAGGGTGTAATGACTTTTTGAGATAATATAGAAAGGCTACCAAAGGCACACCTAATTCGGATATTTGACTATACCAGCGATCTAGAATGTCGTAATTTCCTAATCTCTGATGTTATGGTCAGCAGCTGCAGTGGATAGCATATAGCAGTGATGGCATCCCAGATGTTTTGGAACTAACATTTCCCATGATGCTTATGCACTCTGTAGTGAAGATGAGCATCATGGGAAATGTAGTTCCAAAACATCTGGGGTGCCAAGTTTCACCATCACTGGCAATATAGTATATATAGACGCAAGTTAATGCAATTCTGTGTTCTTTAACCGCTATCCGGACCGCCCGCCGCAGATTTACTGCGTCAGGGCGGCCCTCCTGCGCGGAACCGACTTGCATCACTTGGCAGCGGGGTCTCCGATACACATTTGCTTCCTGACACTTGCAATCGGGCAGCTGTTGTAAGCTGACCGTTCTTCTCTCTGAAATGATCACAGAGCTCCTGTGATCCTTCTGTATAGGAACACGTGTCTCTGTGATTATTTCACAAGCCCAACCCCCATACAGTGTATATAGTAAAGTCACTGGTCCCCCCAAAAGTGTCACAAATGTCAGGGATCCGATCTGTCTGCCGCAATGTTGCAGTCCCGCTAAAAATCGCTGATCGATGCCATTACTAGTAAAAAAAACAATAAAAATGACATAAATCTTTCCCGTAGTTAGTAGACACTACAGTATAACTTCTGCGCAAACCAATCAAAATACACTTATTTTTTATTTTTTTTTTACCAAAAATGTGTAGCGGAAAGTTTTTTTTTTTTTTTTTTTTTATTTGGGAATGTTGTATAGCAGAAAGTGGAAAAATATGGTTATATTTTTTTTTTCAGAATTGTCGCTTTTTGTTTATAGCGCAAAAAATAAAAATCGAGGTGATCAAATACCACCAAAAGAAAACTCGATTTGTAGGAAAAAAAGGACATCCATTTTATTTGGGTACAGTGTCGCACGACCGCGCAATTGTCCGTTTAAAGTAACACAGTGCCGAATTGCAAAATATGGCCTGGTCATTAAGGGGGAAAATCTTCCGGTCCAGAAGTGGTTAATAACTTTTTTTTTTTGTTTAAAAGATGCAGCACCAACACGCTTGCACTTGCAGGCTGCTATTTTCCCACAATGCAATGGGCAGTAAGGTCCTGCCATTCATCTGTTCCTTCTCATGATGCATTGTGAGTGGTGCAAGTCTCCACATTACAAGAATAGAAGTTTGCTGTTGTAGTAGTCAACATCCCTGAATAAGCAATATATAGCAAAGAAAATCCCCCACATTTAGGACTTGTGTTGTCTATAAAAATTGTGTAAAACTTTTTTATGAGAGTCGGTTCACACTGGGGCGGCACGACTCTGTACTACTTCGGGGGCGATTTGTGCATTCCCATGCACCACGACTTCGGAGCGACTTGCACGGAATTCATAAAATGAATGTCTATGCAAGTCCCTCCGAGGTCGCCCCGAAGTAGTACAGGAACCTTTTTCTAAGTCGGAGCGACTTGCGTCGCTCCTATTAGAACGGGTCCTGTAGCAGTCAATGAACCGCAAGGGAGTGTGACTTGTCAGGCTGACAAGTCGCTCTAGTGTGAATCGAGGCTGATCCCATAAAGCAGTGGCCCTCAACCCTGGCCTACAGGGCCCACTAACAGGCCAGATTTTAGGTATTACCTTGGGGAGATGCAGACTAGAGTACTGCAATCACTGAGCAGCAAATGATATCACCTGTGATGTATTTCAGTTATCTTGAAAATCTAGCCTGTTAGTGGGCCCTGTAGGCCAGGGTTGAGGACCACTGCCATAAAGTATTAGATAATACACTGTATAATTAAACATGTACAAGTTGATAAATATACAAGGGTACAGTATATTTATACTTGTTAATACATGGTTTAACCCAAGCAATGATCACATAGAACATCCAACGCGTTTTGGCAGCACCTGGCTCCGTCCTGCGGAATAGTTCAACAAATCGTATAATGTGATCTACAGTGGAATCAGATATAATGTTTAGGACATATAAAAGGTATACTGCGCCCTTGAATATTTTCACCAACTCGTATATATTGAGAAAAGTGTTTATTATAAGTGTTAGGGCTGCACAATATTAAAAAAAAATCACATTGGGATATTTTTTTGCCAACGATATATATTGCAATATTTTTTTGCGGCGGATCCTCTTCGTCACACATTTTTAGTAGTGATGAATGTTGGCTGTGACTGAGCGGTGAGCAGCGGCACAGCAAACCAATCACGCGTGCAGGCACGTGGAACTTGCAGCCTTCTGACCATACAGGGTTAATGTAGGGAAGTAGTGCAGTCTTCAAGTTCTGAATGTACCATACAGGGTAATGTAGGGATTGGGGAAGTATCACAGGTTAAGAAGACAGTGTGGATTCTGTGGAAGGCAGAGAAGTCGGGACTCACAGTGAGTAGAAGAAGAACACCACCTGACATCCGTCCCCTGACATGTTCAGTCTGCCCTGGAGCTAGTTCTCCTGACTGAGCGGTGAGCGCAGTGAGAAGTGGACCAATCACGCGTGCCTGCGCCATGAGCAGCGGTACAGCGAACCAATCACGCGTGCCTGCTCATGGCGCTCACCGCTAGCTCCAGGGCAGACTGAATATGTCAGGGGACGGATGTCAGGCTGTGTTCTACTCACTGAGTCCCGACTTCTCTGCCTTCCACACTGTTCTTAACCTGTGATACTTCCCTACACCATTGCTGTTTTGGCGATGTGACTATCGCGCACACGTACAGCGCGATGTCGATGTTAAAATCGAATATCGTTCAGCCCTATACAGTGTTTTATCTCATATCTCATTTTATGGAATTATAATAAAATTTACACAATTTTTAGACCTTTTTTTTAACCACTAATGGCAGGGACAGATCTCCAGAAGCTGAGAGAGAGAGAGAATGACCTCTTTGTCGGCGGCTCTGCCTTGCCTTTCACTGGTAGGTATTAGAGCCAGGCCAGGTAGAAGAGAGAGATGCAAGAAAGCTTTGGGAGGGTTGGGTTGCACACTGTGCATAGTGCACTCCTAAACCCTACACTCTGTACCTAATGCACTCCTGAACTCTGCACTCTGTATGTAGCACACCCTAGATACAACTGGCCCTTTGAGGGCAATCATACTGCTTATGCGGCCCTTTGACCCCTGCTGTACAGCATTACAGTATTGCAGCTCAGGGTCTCATCATGCCACCTGAAGGGGTGATTTTGAAAGCGAGGAGCAGCCTGCAGGACATGGGATGAACACTAATACGAGTCACTGTGTGTGGTTTTCTGTACTTTATACTACCCCCCCCCCCCCCCCCCAAAAAATAAAAAGTGCCCGAATGAGACTTGGCATCAGTCTCTTGTAGTCTCTCAGGGCTCCGAATGGAAGTCTGAGCCAATCAGTTGTGTTGCAGACTACTTTGAAGTCGCTGCAACTCGCACATATATGAATGGTTATCATTGTAAAACATGGGGAACGACTTGTCATGTGACTCTGATGTCCAAAGTTGCATGACAAGCCGCACAAGTGTGAATGGAGCCTAAAGCCCCGTACACACACACAGATCGTCGTCATACAAACGTCGGCGGACGAAAGATCTGCCGATTGTATGCGTGTTAGTATGGTGCCTCCGACAGCTGTCTGCACACAATCCGCAGACAAGAGTCTTTCTTGCAAACATGAAAATTTTTGTCTGCGGACACCAGAACGGACGATTGTTCGCCTGTCAGTACAGAAATCAGCCGACAGACCGCAGATTTGCAAGACTGGGCATGCTCAGAAAATAAAAAACACAGGGAAAGTTAACCATTACATGACATCACTTCTGCAGTCAGCTGAAGACTGCGGACAAAATTCTTGTGCTGTCCTTGTGCTGTCTTTGCACTTTTCAACAGACACCGACATCCCGGGGAGAAAAGACGAACATTTGTATGACGACGATCTGTGTGTGTGTACGGGGCTTTAGGCTTTGTTCACACTTGTACGAATCCAAAATGCAACTTGGATATTACATTGACCAGTGATAATGGACAACTATTGCATTGTATAACATTCAGGTATGACTTTCATGCAACTTTGGAGGGTTAACATTAAAGTCTCTTGACCTCAAGTTGTATGAAAGTCGGACCAAAGTAGTGCATGAACAACTTTGCAGATGCTGCACCTTTTAAAGCATTTGTTCCCTTTCTATAATCTAAAATACCTGGTTGATCTTGCCTGCTGCTACCCTCGCCTCTGTAAACTGACCACGTTTATCATGCCTGCTAATCCGTGATACTGTGACCAGTTTACGTGCCTATGTTATCCGCTGTCTCTCCTCTCTCCCTCCCTGCCGGTCAACTAGTGTCTGCCAAACTGTTCCAAGCCCCTCCTCTCCTGCTACTATATTAGCTGTGTCCCCCCCCCCCCCCTAGAATCCCGTGTTCTAGTAAGTTATGTGCTTTATAAAAATATGCAGCTTTATACTTTATTTCAGAGTGCCGCTGAGCGCTCACAGTGGGGGCAGTGGGGGCTTCCTGGCCCCTCCCGCTGTAGTTCTCAGATCGGGGGAGGAGAGCGTGGTCACAGGCTCCTGACACAAATTAGGTGCGAGTAAACCCACATGCAATTCACAATAAGTTGAACCCAGCCTTACTTGGATACCCCTAACTAAAATCTACACGTGAGCGGTGCTCTGAAATAGGATATAAAGCTGCATTTTTTTTATACCGCACATACACTGGAGCACATTACTTAATCGAACACGGGATTCTAGGAAGAAAACAAAGTGGTTGTAAAGCCACTGTAAGTTGCACATATATGAATGGTTATTAATGGAAAACATGGGGAACGACTTGTCATGCGACTTTAATGTCCAAAGTTTGAATGGAGCCTTAAGTGTTACCTAACTGCAGCAGAGAAAATCAGGTCTCCTCCCCTCCCCTTCCAGACAGGGCTGTAACGTCTAGCAGAGCTGTGTAAATCTGAGGACTGGCTGTGCAAGCACAAATGTTCTGGCAGGTTCTCCAGCTTCGATTTATCCTTGTAGTTAGCTCTTTGCCTGGAGTTCAGCTTGGTGACAGGTTTACTTTAAGCTTCTTACATTTATTAGCATAGGATGTTCAGAGGGTAAAACTTGTTGCTCCAAGTCTCCAGTATGCCAAGCACACAAGATTTCTTGAGAAACGCCAATATATAAAGTAATATTTTGAATTATATGCTCCTTGCTCTATCACCGTCTGGTCCTACTTCGCTATGGAGTTTCTGTATCACACCTTTGGCTAATGGAATTTGCATAGAGACGTCTCCCAATTGCAGATAATAGTATCCTGACAAGGATTTTCTTCTATCTAGTGCATATCAAGCTGCACCAACACCCCTGCCCCAATCTTCGTTTGCAAAGGATTGGTGACTTCTACAACAGCTTTACAGCATCCACCAGTCATTATATCTTTTCCATTATGAGGCTGTAGTAGATAAAGCTGATCTCCTGGCTTAAAGGGAAAAAAATGCATAAAATATATATTGTAATAGGAAATTTTTTGTTAATGAATGGTTTGGTGACAGGGTCTCTCTAAGGGGCCACTTACAAACGGTAACACAGTTAACCAATCATGCCTGAAGTTGGAAATTAAAATACCATATGAGTGAGATCTGATTTTAGTTTAACATCAACAGGGAGACTTTCTGAGGGCAACTCACCACTGGAATGCTAATAAGACGTAAAACAGGAATAGGGCCCTGAGAAAATGTGGACACTTTATTGGTAATGATGTATCGTGCCTTGAAAAAGTATTCATCCCTCTTGAGATTTTCCACGTTTTGTCATGTTACAACCAAAAACGTAAATGGATTTTATGTGATCGACCAACACAAAGTTGCACATAATTGTGAAGTGGAAGGAAAATGGTAAAATGATAAATATAAATATCTGAACAGTGTGGCATTTGTTTTCAGCCACCCTTTAGGCTGGATTCATCACACCTCCGGGCAGAGCGGCTCACAGCAGGGGTCTGGCACATCCCTGTTCACCGTTTCAGGTCTGATTTCGGTCTGATTTTCTGGCTGAATTCTGACCTGAAACTGACCAGAAGACACACAGGACTCCAATTCGCTTCACAGCCGCCCTGGAGCTGTGTGAACTGGCTGCATTGAGAGCTGGTCACAGGCTCCTGACATGCAAATTGGATACGGAGACATAGGAGTCCGTCGACGGACTCCGTTTATCTCAGCGGGGTATTGATCCGCCGATTCCCCCGCTGAGCAGGCGTATGGCAGCTGTGTCTCTGCGCTGTGTGCGGAGACACAGCTGTCAGGTCCCCGCTGTTCTCTATGGGGGAATCGGATGGGAATGGACCGTCTGTCCGTTCACATCCGATCTGCTGGACGGATGGAAAATAGGGTTTCCATCCGTCCATTTTTGAGGGATTGGATGTCAGCAGACATGTCTCCGCTGACATCCGATGCCCCATAGAGATGCATGGGGCATCCGTTGAGATCTGCCTGATAAACGGACAGGCGGATCTGAACGGTCCGCCTGTGTGAAAGGGGCCTTACTTGGATACCCCTAACTAAAACCTAGTGGAACCAATTGCCTTCACAAGTCACCTAATTAGTAAATAGAGTCCATCTGTGTGTAATTTATTCTCACTATAAATACAGCTGTTCTGTGAAGTCCTCAGAGGTTTGTTAGATAACTTTATTGAAACAACAGCATCATAAAGACCAAGAAGCACACCAGACAGGTTAGGGATAAAGTTGTGGAGACGTTTAAATCAGGGTTAGGTTATAAAAAAAAAAAAAAATCCCAAGCTTTGAACATCTCACGGAGCACTGTTCAATCCATCATTCGAAATTGGAAAGAGTATGGCACAACTGCAAACCTAACAAGACATGGCCGTCCACCTAAACTGACAGGCCGGGCAAGGAGAGCATTAATCAGAGAAGCAGCCAAGAGGCCCATGATGACTGGAGGAGCTGCAGTGATCCACAGCTCAGGTGGGAGAATATTAGTTGTGCACTCCACAAATCTGGCCTTTATGTCAGAGTGGAAAGAAGAAAGCCATTGTTGAAAGAAAGCCATAAGCAGTCCCATTTGCAGTTTGCAAGAAGCCATGTGGGGGGACACAGCAAACCTGTGAAAGAAGGTGCTCTGGTCAGATAAGACCAAAATTGAACTTTTTGGCCTAAGAGAAAACTCTGTGTGGTGGAAAACTAGCACTGTACACCACCCTGAACATACCATCCCCACCGTGAAACATGGTGGTGGCAACATCATGTTGTGGGATGCTTTTCTATATCGGGGACAGGGAAGCTGGTTGTAGTTGATGGGAAGATAGATGGCGCCAAATACAGGGCAATCTTAGAAGAAAACCTGTTAGATTCTGCAACAGACTTGAGATTGGGGCGGAGGTTCACCTTCCAGCAGGACAACGACTCCAAACATACAGCCAGAGCTACAATGGAATGGTTTAGATTAGGGATGTACCGAAATGAAAATTCTGGGCTGAAACCCGAAACCGAAAATTACTGTTTTCCCTCAAATGATTTTAAAATAGATAGAACAGGGGCATACGCCACAAACAGGCAGCGATGTAGACCTGTAGCTGCCACCCTGTCACAGTATATGTACTGTGACGGGTTGGCAAATGGTTAATTTAATTACCAATGGTATTTGTATTATGCAGCATGAGGGGGTTAATGTATTGTCACTGCTGGTCACTGATGCATTAGTGACCGACCAGTGGCAGTTAATTAATCCCTTTGTGCTGCATTAGTGCAACCAGGTTCAGTGTTAATTAACACTGGTTGCACTGACACTGATACTGGTTGCACTAATGCAGCACAAAGGGGTTAATTAACTGCCACTTGTCGGTCACTAATGCATCAGTGACCAGCAGTGGCAATACATTAACCCCCTCATGCTGCATAATACAAATACCATTGGTAATTAACCTCGCCTCAGATTTACATGCTTGGTTTTCCCCGCACAGCGGCACCTCCATGTCACAGGCAGGCGAACTCTCTGCTCCTCTGGTGTCCTTCCTTTAAAAAATCCCGCCTCTGGCCGGCAGCCCGCCTCTCAGTGATGTCACTACTACGACTATGTGTATGAACTAACACACCGGGCAAGCTGCCGCTAATAGCTATAACTGTGTGAGCCCTTCACTTCCCTGTTAGCAGAGATACCCACTTAGTTATAGCTATTAGCAGCCGCTTGCCTGCCCACCCGCCTGGTGTGTTAGTTCATATACATAGTCGTAGTAGTGACATCAATGAGAGGCGGGATTTTTTAAACCTGTGATGCGTCCCCCTTCCTCGCGGTGGCCATTCATTTCAGCACCTTTGGCCCATTTTCGGTCGAAATCGGATAGGCCCATTTTTAGCCGAAAATTTTGATTGCCGAAATTTCGGTGCACCACTAATTTAGATCAAAGCATATTCATGTGTTAGAATGGCCCAGTCAAAGGCCAGACCTAAATCCAATTGAGAATCTGTGGCAAGACTTGAAAATTGCTGTTCACAGATGCTCTCCATCCAATCTGACAGAGCTTGAGCTATTTTGCAAAGAAGAATGGGCAAAAATGTCACTCTCTAGATGTGTAAATCTGGTAGAGACATCTCCAAAAAGACTTGCAGCTGTAATCACAGAGAAAGGTGGTTCTACAAAGTATTAAGTCAAGGGGGCTGAATACAAATGCACATCACACTTTTCAGATATTTATTTGTAAGAAAAAAAATGTAAAACCATTTATCATTTTCCTTCTACATTACAATTATGTACCACATTGTGTTGGTCTGTCTCATAAAATCCCAATAAAATATATTTACGTTTTTGGTTGTAACATGACAAGGGGTATGAATAATTTTTCAAGGCACTGTGTGTTGGTTGATGATCCCCACCTTGTGGACCGAAGAAGTATTCTACCATGTCTAATCCTATATATAGATGTGCACATAGGTTGAACTGGATGAACTGATGTCTATTTTCAACCTCACAAACTATGTAACTGGTTAAAGGTGCAGAAGAGTCTCATACCATACATTTTCATATATGGAAATGTATTTTTAAAGTGTGTGGAAACCTAAGATTACAAATTATATATTGTAGGTTATGTTCCTAATTATAGGTTGCTCTTTTCTGCATTGCAATCAAATAAATAATATCCTGACAGTTACTCAACGGGTTGATTTTGGAAAAAAGCTGCCCTAAATATATCTAAGCCTTGCTTCCATAGTAGGGCTATGACTGTAAGTGCTGATGGGTCCACACCTACCACCTTCGTCTGTTCATCATCTGCCTATCTGCAAACTCTGCTGCGTGACTGACAGAGGCTCCTACCTATAGAAATGAAAGCTGCATCTGATTACATCACTAGGTAGGGACAAACTATGGACGATGTTCTCCATCTTCCTCTAAAATGGAACAGATAGCAGGCATGGCCAGCCTATTCTGTATACACATTGCTCCCATTTAAAGCTGATCTCCAGGTTTTAGTGAAATTTAAATTGATCGTTTGGACCAAGCTTGTCCAAATTACCGTAGTTATATTGTTGACTAACAGATGCAGCGGCTGTGTGTACTGTATAAACTGCATGTAACCTCAGCTACATACCGTATACAGCCGGCAGGCTCTCGGACGGACACCAACAATAGAGGAATCTGCTATGTTCCTGCATCCTGGTACCTGGGAATTTGGGGAATCGATATGAACTACATGCCCTGTTGAGACCGTATGATTTATACAGCTATAAATTATCTTCAACATTATTCATGTCCTCAAAGAACAATATCCCCACGTGGACTATAGGCACAGTGACTCTGAGAAGGTATTATATTACTCTAGTAGGGGACCCATCACCCTGATACTTACACCTCATGGCTTGGCGGAGGTTGTTAGGTTTTTTGGTGGTTCCAGTTTGTGGCTACAATTTATATATGATATAGCTGCCCCTGCCATATATGGTCCCGACACCTGCCCAGGGATATCTTCTATACCTGCCCTTGACCTCGTTGGGTTTTGAAAAAGAATGTCGGTCTTTTAGGTCTCTTTGGCCTTGAGGAAACCTTAGTGCGAAACGCGTCGGGCCGTTAGACTGCTTCTCAACTGAGACCACGGCTACCAATGAGGTACTTATGTATCGGTGCTCCTCTATGGAGTATTTCTCTACAAATGTTTTTATTATGTATATGTAAAGTTTTTAAAATTTTGAATCAATAAACACGTTCTTTTTTATATAAAAAAATTGTGCTTTAGTTGTAATCATCTCTTCCACATTGGCCTTATAAAGTCCCGCTTTTTCTTTACCTTGATTTTTTCTGCTATGTATTGGGATGATGGCCAGCCAGTCACGGTATTTTTTGTCTGACCGTATACAGCACCTTCCCACTCTCACAACAAAATAGTTGGACTGAGCACTGGTCAGCCATTCACCGGGAGTTTTGAATTCTGGTATTGGATATAAAGCTTCCTGTGATTGGCTGAGTTGGAGATCATAATGTCATACCCCCCGCTTCAGCCATTCAGAGAAAGCATTGTATTAATTCCCAGAATACAGAGCTGCCTGTGAATGGCCGATCAGCGCTCAGCCTGTCTCGCTTTTGTTCCAGGAGCAGGACAAGACGTCGCCATCCCGTTGTCGGAACACAATGCTATATACTCTATGTAGCTAATGCTATATACAGTTCATACAGCACACACAGCTTAGTCCACAAACTATTCAAACTTCACTAAAACCTGGAGATCAGTTTTAAAGCTGAATTCCAGACAGATATAAAAGACACACATTAATGCAGCTCTGTAATGATTAATATAAAATTGAATATATATTTTGGAATACAAGCAGTACCTCTTGTGGTTTCTGTACAGCAGGCCTAGAGTGTGAGAGGAAGAAGCAGCACAAGAAGCCAGTTGGTTCATGTGCCGACGAGGCATTCTGATAGAACCAGAAAGCAGAGAGATGAGCTTGTCACTGACCAATCGCAGGCAAGGGGTGGGCAGGGAACAACCTGGGCTCAGAAAAAGTAGGTTGAATGATGCTAGCTTGCAGACTGAAGACATCTAGTGGAAGAAAAAAATAGTACTACAGGGAAATCTGAGTTAGAGTGCTGTGATAAGGCACTATATTGGTGTGTTGTCCATATATGATCATTTAGCGATGTGATAGTAAAGCTCTCATCTAATATGTTCTTGAATTATCTCTGTACAGACGGCTGAGGTAGCCATGTCAAACCTGAAGAGTAAATATGAGAATGAGAAGACCCTAGTTTCCGATACTATGATGAAGATGCGACATGAGTTAAAAGCCCTGAAGGAGGATGCGGCTACGTTTTCATCAATGCGCTCTGTATTTGCAAGCAGGTAATGTATGAATTAGAAAACCTTAATACCCAAAGTAGTGAAAAGAGGCAGTGATGTAGCAACCAATCTATCTGAGAGCAACATCTACTGGGCCTATAACACTGGGGGCATATATCGGACCTCGGTTTGGCAAGGCTGGTTTCTCTTCCTACACATCTAGAAGAATCATCTTGTGTTTAATAGAGGCCTGAATGCCTGGAAATATTGTTGGAGGAATCTGTACTGTTTTTGGCTTTCTTTTCTTTATTTTCACCTGCTGGTCTGGCCAGTAAGGCAATTCATGAATTGATTTTCCTTCCCTCCACTATCGCTTGATTCCCCCATCAGCACATTCAGTGTTGATGGGGGGAATGCCTCCTGCAGCGCTATTGCGTAATGCTGGGGGGGTGTGTGCAGGCAGCCTTCCTGGCTGGTAGAACACGATAATTACTGCTAGCTGCCTTTACTGCTGGCAGTTATTGCATGCTAAAAATCGGACAGGCTGGTTGTACCCAAGTCAATTGATGGATCAACTCGAGTACAATCAGCCTGTCCATAGATTGATCAAATCTCGGCCGTTCCCTGCTAAACCGGCTGATATTTGATCCATTTGTGGCCGCTGTCTTGCAAATCAGTTAAGAATGTTGAGACAAACTAATTATTACTGACTAGGGTTGCACCCATACCGTTTTTTTTTTCGGCGAGTATGAGTAACAATACTGTCGCTCAAGTACTCTCCGATACTGAATACTGATAGGTTGCAGTGCAATTTGCGTCAATACAAAAATATAGCCGCAAATCGCACTGCAAAGAATTGAATGCGATTTGAATAAGAAAGCGGTGTGTTGCTATGCGAATCGCATGCAATTTCCCCCACTGCACCTGTGTGTGTGTACAGAAGGGGAAAAGCGCCATCTAGTGGGCAGTTTATTGAAAAATGTTAGAACGCACAGTACATATCTGGCCAGATGCAAAAGCTGCATAGTGTCCCGCTCCCGCCAATGATAGCAAATCACGGCCACTGGAGGTGTGCACAGGGCTGGAGGATAAGTCCTGGGACCCCATGGGTGTAGAGCAGAAGTGATGTTAGCCAAGCCAAGGATGGACCGCCTTTACATCTCCTCCAGCCCTGTGAACACCTCCAGCAGCTGTGAACGGCAGGACCCGGACACCTATGCAGATTTCTCTTTCGTTCATTGATGGACACAGATCCTGATCTTTTTGACCATATTGCCCCCTACAGGAGTAGGACACTAGGCAGAAAAAGAACCTCTGGATCAACTGCGGGTATAGGATTTTGTATATGGGATTGTATGGTTGGGTTTTCAATACTTTTTTTTTTTTTTGGTTGAACCAAATGGACTTGTGTCTTTTTTCAACCTGACTAACTGTGTAACTTGACTATGCCTATGGGCAGTCCCAGGAGGTATACTCCCCCTCTGCTTTAGGTACTTTTTTCTGCTTAGTCAGAAGTAAGGACCTAATTCCTTGCTTGGATCTTTGGTCCTGGCAATTTTTTCTTTTTAGATAAAAAAATTTTTTTCCTCCTGGTTTTTTTCCTGTGAGATCTACAATCAACTGCCGGACTGGGCAACGGGCTTGATATTCTAGATCCAGTGGTCACCCTAGTCTGTTCCATGCTGGGTCGGCCGCGACAGCCCCACCGGACGGGGGCTGGCCTGCGAGTTAAATGCCTCCTGGCCGAGAGCCCCCCCATTTAGATAGAGAGGAGGTTCTGTCTGGAGCAGTGCCTGCCCGATTCCTGATATGGTGAGTAGCTATCCCCCCTGGAGGGTTTTGGGGTGGACGTGGGCCCCTCCTTCAGACGGTCAGACCCCCCGGGTTCCCCTCCTTAACGTTAGGCCCCTCCTTGGTCGTGATGGTACTGTGAGTCATCTATCCCCCCTCTCTGACCCCCCATCCCCCCTCCACCTATACTAGGGTTGTATGGTGGTTTGGCTACCTCCTGCGTCTGGGGCAGGGTGCTGTACTGGCGGGGGGTGCGCCGCTGGCGACCGGGCGAACGCCTGTGGGGGGGCTGTACCTGGTGGTGGGGCTCCTGCCATGGCCCCCCTTCTCTGCTCTGTGTCTTGCCTGGGCCCAGGGATCCCTCCTAGGTCCCTGGGAGCCTCATAAGCAACGCGGGTCCACCATTTTTTGTAGCCTATTTTCTGTATAGGGGCTGGCGGCCATGTTTGTGTAGCCACAGCGGCCATTTTGCGTTAGTCCGGCATTGAAATAAATGGCAGCCATTACTGTGGAGTCTTCTGGATGGCCATTTTAGCTGTGGGAGTCCCTTGTTATCCCCTGGTGCTGACTCGTGGGCTTCTTTCCTTCCTGGATGCCACACGTGGAGTGCTTTGATCCTGGTGCTGCCGGTGACTGCCTGCTGGGGTGGTGCGTCTGTTGGGGTCCTCTCCCTCTCTCTGCTGCAGGATCCGGGGGATGCTCTGTGGCTGGTGACCGGGTGGTGTTACTAGCGCAGTGGGGGGTGCACGAAAAGGCGCTGGTGGGCGCACTGATTGTGTCTGTGTGTGAGACTTGGAGGACACAGCTGAAGCTGCAGCAGAGGCACCATCTAAAGTGGCAAAGGTGTTTCCTTTTCCTTCTTGTCTTCACAGAATTGTTGTAAAAGAGTTGGGAACGTCCAAAATGTCCCTTTGTGGATCCTAAGCGATTCGCAATGAGGTACCTATTTGAAGAGTCCCTTCTCAAGAAGTGGACTGTTCCACCGGTGGTGGATCCCATGGTTTCCAGGTTTAATAAGGCAACCACGATTTTGGTAGAAGACTCACCGGCTTTTAAGGATCCGGCTGACAGAAAGGCGAAGGCTGTGGCCGCAGTGTGTCCACTGTGGCTGGCACGGCACTCAGACCCGTCTTCTCCATTGCCCTGGTGTCACAAACTCTGACTGAGTGAGCTAAGCTTTTAACCATGACCTGGAGGGTGAGCAGCTCCCCCTTGTCTTTGCGGAGCTGGCGGATCAGTTGGTCCAGGGGCTGCAGTTTATCAGTGATGCCTCTTTGGATGCGGCTCCCCTGATTTCTTGACTGTTTTGGCAGTGGTCCTTAGGAGTATTCAGGGGTGTCCAGTCTGGCTCAAATGTTGGGCTGCAGACCAGACCTCTAAAAAAGCCTTAACTGATCTCCCTTTTCAAGGAAATTGCCTGTTTGGAGCTACCCTGGATGACATCATTAGGAGTTTCACGGGGGAAGAGCACCTTTCTTCCGCAGGCTAGTTAGGGTAAGGAACCTTGTCTTAGATGTGACCCGTCATTCTCAGCTCACTGGAAGTTTTTTCGTCCCTTGGGGTCAGCTGACAAGGGTTCAAAGCCTTTCACGGCATCTTCAGGGGATCCAAGTGAACTTGGTCTGGCAAGTCCAAAGTGGGTTTCTCCAGACCCACAGACAAGGCTTCTTGTGCATGAAGGTGCACCCTCACTCTTGCCTGGGGTGGGGGAACGTCTTCGCTGGTTTCAGGACCCGTGGACCTCCTTGGTGCAAGACAAGTGGGTCCACAAAGTGATACGGTCCGGCTACAAGATCGAGTTTTGTTCTTACCCTCCGGAGAGATTCTTTCCTTCAAATTTGCGTCTGTCCCTGGACCGATTGCAAGCCCTCTTCAGGGCGGTGTAAGATCTGTTGCTTCAAGGAGAATTGTTCCGCTTCCAACTCTGGAATGTTTTTAGGGTTTTTTTTTTCAAACCTGTTCATGGTCCCGAAGAAAGAGGGCAAAGTGTGTCCAATTCTGGATCTCAAGGCCCTGAACTGCTTTGTGCAGGTACAGAAGTTTAGAATGGAGTCTACTCGCACCGTGGTGGTATCCTTGCATCAGGGGGATGTCCTTGCCTCTATCGACATCAAAAACGCTTACTTACACATTCGAATATGTGTCTGTCACCAATGCTTCCTCCGCTTTGCTGTGGGGGAGGAGCATTATCAGTTTGTGGCGTTACCCTTTGGTCTCGCCTCTGCTCCTCGAGTCTTCACAAAGGTGTTGGCTCTAGTGCTGGCGTTGTTACGTCAGTGAGGAATTGCAGTGCTGGGCTACCTGGACGACCTTCCCTTGCGAGCAGATTCTCCTACTGCTCTTATGGACAAAGTGGACATCACTATACGGACTCTCAGGGAGTTCGACTGGCTTCTGAATTTTCAGAAGTCTGCTTTGGTTCCTTCACGAAACTGGACTATCTGTTTTCTCACTCTGGACTCTACTCTAGCCAGAGTGTTCCTTCCTCTGGACAAGCTCCAGAAGTTGCATTCTGCGATTTATCTCTTGCTGTCCAGCAGGTGGTCGTCCCTCCGGACTTGCATGAGGGTGCTGGGCCTGATAGTTTCTACCTTTTGAGGCGATCCCATTAGCACAGTTCCATACCAGGTTCCCACAAAGGGAGATCTTGGACAAATAGGACAAGTGTCCGAAGTCTGGACAATCAAATCTAGCTGAGCCGAAAAAACAATAGGGTCTCTGATCTCATGGCTTCGCTCTCCAGCTCTTCGCCAGGGCAAATTTTTTCTCCCCCTGTATTGCACAGTGGTCACCACTAGGCTTGTGACGGTATCAGATTTTCATGCTGCGATTAATTGATTAAGGTTTTGCCACGGTATACGGTATTATCACGGTATTCTATTATTAAATTTAAATTATTAAATTTCCACCTCACTTCAATTTCATTGCTGAATTTAGGGGCTTTGGTTCACTTATGCACATTATTATATAGTCAGTCAGTACAGACTCTGTGAACCAGGCCTAAAATAAGTCATCAAGCAGTGTCTGGCCTAACTGGTGATAACTGGTCCTGGCGCTCGGCTCTGATCCGATGGCCTGGTCATTAAGAGGGCAAATCCTTGTGGTCAAGAAGTGGTTAAACCTGAAGGAGGTGTTGTTTATAAATTACTTTACTATTGCTTTAGGCCTGGTTCACATGTATGCGGGTTGGTGGTTCACATGTATGCGGGTTGGCGGTTCACATGTATGCGGGTTGGCGGCCCACATTTGCACAGGCATAGCAGCCCATTGATGTGAATAGGCTTGAGCTGCTATGCCTGCGTTTTCAGCTGAAAAAAGGTGCATGCAGAATTTAAAAAAATGCAGTGGCCATGAAATCCATCCTTCTTTTGCACCATGCGACTTACCTGCCGTTGCTGCACACGCAAACTGTTTTTAAATGCCGTGCCCACGTATACAAAAAATGCAGAAAGCTTGCCAGAGCAGGAACTGCAGGTTAGTCGCATGGTGCAAAAGCAGGATGGATTTCAAGGCCACTGAATTTTAAAAAAATGCTGCATGCACCTTTTTTCTGCGGAAAATGAGGGCATAGCAGCCCGTTCAAATCAATGGGCTGCTATGCCTGTGCAAATGTGGGCCGCCAACCTGCATACATGTGAACCGCCAACCTGCATACATGTGAACCGCCAACCCGCATACATGTGAACCGCCAACCCGCATACATGTGAACCAGGCCTAAAGCAATAGTAAA
Organism: Pelophylax lessonae; assembly: GCF_965119305.1. NCBI lineage: Eukaryota > Metazoa > Chordata > Amphibia > Anura > Ranidae > Pelophylax > Pelophylax lessonae. The sequence continues at coordinate 238,491,810 of NC_138774.1, forward strand.
GTCATTAATAGATAAAAACACCGGTCCTCCTGCAGGTTTAACCACTTCTGGATCGCAAGGATTTGCCCCTTTAAAGACCAGGCCATCGGATCAGAGCGCCAGGACCAGTCATCACCAGGTAGGCCAGACACTGCTTGATGGCTATATAATAATGTAATGTGGGCTGCTATGCGTGTGTGTGTATATATATATATATATATATATATAAGAGCTGCACGATTCTGGCCAAAATGAGAATCACGATTTTTTAGCTTGGAATAAAGATCACGATTCTCTGTGTAACAAAAAAAAAATTGGGATAACTTTACTGTTACGTTTTTTTTTTTTTTTATTCATTAAAGTCTATTAATTGCGTTTGAAAGACTGCTGCGCAAATACAGTGTGACATAAAATATTACAACAATCGCCATTTTTTTCTGTAGGGTCTCTGCTAAAAAAATATATAAAATGTTTGGGGGTTCTAAGTACTTTTCTAGCAAAAAAAAAAACTGATTTTAACTTGCAAGCAACAAGTGTCCGAAAAAGGTCCAGTCTTTAAGAGGTTAAACTTCCTTTCTCCCTGGCAGAGGGAAGGAAAAGATACAATGTAATCATTTTTGTTTATAGTTACTGGGAGACGCTGAAAGGCTTAGCTGTGTGCGTGAATGAGTCATCCAGCTCACTGAAATGTATCAATTCACAAGTCAGACCCAGGAGCAGAGAAACTCTGTATTTTAAAAATGCCACAATAACAATACCGTGGCTATGCAATACCGCGATATATCGAATTACCGAAAACCGGCATATGTCTAGTCATCACGGATGCCAGTCTGTCTTGATTGGGGAGGTGTCCTGGGTTGGAACTCCGCTCAGGGAGTTTGGACACTGGAAGAGTTCAGACTCCCGATCACTGTCCTGGAACTCTGAGCGATCAGGCTGTGCCTGAAGCACTGGACAGATCGCCTTCAGGGGTGTCCAGTGTGAATCCAATCGGACATTGCCATGGCCGTGGCCATGGAGGTAGCCGACATCCTTCGGGGGCAGAATGTTTCGTTCCGGTCCTCTCCGCCGTACACTTTAAAGGGGTGGAAAATTGGCATTGGCATTGGATTATTTCAGATGTTGGATCAAGGGGAGTGGTCCCTTCATCCGGAGCTGTTTCATCAGCTGTATCTCCAGTGGGGCACCCCTGAGGTGGATCGTGGGCGTTTCGGTTCAGTAGGAAGTTGCACAGGTTTGTTGCACAGTCACAGGATCTATGAGGTGGTGGCCTCCTGGGGCCAGTATCGTCTGATTCACGTCTTCCCTCCTCTTAAGCTTTTGCTCGGAATTAGGGTCATTCTAGTGGCCCCGGATTGGCCTCGTCTGTCTTGGTACGCCGACCTGGTGCGGTTGGTCGCCAACGCCCCTTGGAGACTACCTCTCAGGGAGGATCTGCTGTGCCAAGGGCCAATCTTCCATCCTGCTTTAGTCGCTGGCTTTGATGGCTTGGCTGTTGAAAGCCAGGTGCAGAAGGATAGAGGTTTGTCTGGGTTGGTGATTCCCACATTACTGAATGCTAAGAAGTCTACTTCTAGGAAGATCTACCTTTTTACATGGAAAGCGTACATTTCGTGTTGTGAGTCGCTTTGTATTCACCCTCTCTCTTTTTCAGTGGCACATGTCTTGACTTCCTTCAACGGGGGGGTTGAGCAGAAATCTGCCTTGAGTACCATTAGGGCCCAGTGTCGGCCTTGGCACTCTCCTTTCAACGACCCTTGGCCATGCAGTCCCTTGTGCGTGCTTTTATTCAGGGTGTTCGAAATTTAACTCCACCAGTGCGGTCCCCTCTACCGCCTTGGGATATTAACTTTGTGCTTTCAGCTCTACAGAAGCCTCCTTTTGAAAATATTCAGGAGATTCCCCTCCTTCTATCCCAGGTGGGCTTTTTGGTGGCTATCACCTCTGCATGCTTGGGGTCGAAATTGGCAGCGTTGTCTTGTCGCTTCTTATTTGGTGGTCCACAAAGATAAGGTGGTTCTCCGCCCCTGTCCGTCGTTTCTTCCAAAGGTGGTCTCGGATTTCCATCTGAATGAGGACATTGTGTTGCCTTCCCTGTGTCCCAGGCCAAAACATCCTAAGGAAATTGCGTTGCATTCCCTGGATGTGGTTCGGGCTATTTGGGTGTACCTTGCAGCTACCGAGTCTTTTAGGAAGTCAGACTCACTATTTGTGCTTACGGATGGGCCTCCAAAAGGACTATCCGCTTCTTCTGTGACCATTTCTAGATGGATCAGACAGACGGGTGACTCAGGCCTATTTGTTTAAGGATCAGGTTCCTCCTTACCCTGTGAAGGCGCATTCTACGTTGGTGCTCAGTGCTTCTTGGGCCTTCCGTCATCAGGCGTCGGTAACGCAGGTGTGCAGGGCGGCTACCTGGTGCACACTTTCAAAAAATATTATAAAGTGGATGTGTTCGCATCTGCGGATGCCTCTTTTGACCGCAAGGTTTTGCAGGTTGCTGTTTAGGGGGCTTGTTCCCTCTTTGGGGGTGTAATGTTTTTCAGGTGGGCTCCAGTTGTTTTTTGGTTGAGCTCCTGTTACCTTGTTGGTGACAGTTTAGCCTGACACTGCTTTTGGGACGTCCCAATGGTCAAGAAGATCAGGAGCTGTGCCCGTCAATGAACGAAAGAGAAAATGGGATTTTTGACTTACCGTAAAATCCATTTCTCT